>NC_057408.1:43166744-43484808 GCF_019320065.1 Cervus canadensis | reverse complement strand
CAGTGTGTTCGGGCCAGTTAATTTACTCTCTCTCTTTTGGTCTCCCACAGTTCAAGTTGGCAACTCACAGAAGTTCCCTCCGATTGTCCTCAGGGCACTCGGCCCGGACCCTACCCCAAGCAATGCCGCCTAAGAGCTCCCGGGACGGATCTCCGTCCTTAGCTCTTTTGTCTCACTTTTTATCTTTTATATTTTGTCCTACCTCCTTTCGAAGACAATGGGCTGCTTTTCTGGGCGCCTGATGACCTCAGCTAGCGATCCAAAGTTGTTTTGCGAAGTTTGCTCTGCGTTCAGTTATTCTTTTGATGAATTTGTAGGAGAGAAAGTGGTCTCCCCGTCCTACTCCTCCGCCATCTTGGCTCCTCCCCCCCTTTCCCTCTTTTTGATGGGCTTCCCTGGTGGCTCAGAGAGTAAAGAATTTGCCTGCCATGCAGGAGGTCTGGGTCCAATCTGTGGGTCAGGAAGATCCCCTGGAGGAGGAAATGACAACCCACTCCAGTATTCTTGCCTGGAGAATCCTATGGACTGAGGAGCCTGGTGGGCTACAGTCCATGGGGTCACAAACAATTGGGCAATGACTGAGCGACCAACACTTTCAGGGTCTACATTTTTCTACAAACACATTCTCGGTTTCATCCTTTATGAGAAGTTCACACATCTAGTCCCCAAAATGCTGAAATGATTTCAAAGAGCCCTCTTTTAAAGAAATCCTAATTTATGTAAATGAAGGCAAGAAAGGTATCTTGTTAGAATACTTAGTACCATGCTGTATCTTACTTGGGAATCCTTGCGAAATACTGATTTATCACAGAGTATGTATGTGGTTATCTCAGGGATAAACTCAGTGAAAAAAAATTTTTTTAAATAAAATCTGTGTAATTTCCCTGGAGATAAAAATATGCAATTGAGATGTTTAAATATCAAAGTAGTATAGAACAAGTCATCATCAAATTAGTAGTAAATACAAAAATACTTACAAAAACTGTAGTCAGAATTCAAATGACCAATAAATGGTTGCAAGCTTCTAGAGTGGGGGACGCATTAGAGATGAGGGCCTTTTAACTTAGGCACCACAAAGAAACTCCACAAGGCCTTTTCTTAGGCAATTCATTTTGGATGAGGACTTTAGTTGGCAGTGGTAAATAAAGCAAACTCAAAGTTAATAATGGTAGTTTAGAGGTTTCAGTTAGGTTTCAACGTGTTTAAATTCAGTCTCCGTCTGGTCATTTTCTAGTCTGTTTGGTAACAGCATGCAGGAAACCAGAAAGTATTTTTATTTTAAACCAAGACTAGTGACCCAAGGTGTTGTTGTAATGAGTAAACACCAGTTCTGTAAGAGAAAAACACATTTCGCAGCCCACAAATCCATTTACTTAAGAGACTTTCTTCTGATAGAATCCTACAGTTGCAACTCACTGATATGTAGGTGTGTCTACTGTCCAGTTGGGGATCAACAGCTACATGATAACTTACCTATTGAAACCGTTTTTGTCCCCATTCACTAAAACTTGTGGTGAAAAGTACTTCGCTAGTTCACCTGCTACAGTTCTTTAGGTTATGTGATGCCCAAAGGACTTTTGGAAAGACATGTAAAAAACCCAAAAAGATTCCCAAGGAAAGGCTATTTTATGCTCGGTGGTTGTGTCTGGGTCAAATCAAACCCCTTTTTGCTTCCCTTTTCTGGGCTCCTAGTTTGTGAGTATGAGAGATACATAACACTGTTCTATAACACTGTCCTACCACCACCTGACTGGAAATGCAAAATTAATAACTATGAAAGAGTAACAAGCACTAGATCATCTGTTTAGGCAATGGAACTATTTTTTGTTAATTTCCCTCTTCTCAAAAGAAGTAGTCCCAATATTTACAGCCAAGTTTTGTACTTAGTTCACCAGCACTAATTGATCACTTGAGTCTGCAGTGAGAAGGGGAAATTTCCTGGAGGAAGGGATTTGAGATGATGACAAGAAGATAGGAAGGAAGACAGATGATAAGGTGGTCCAAGCTAAGAAAGTCACAGGAAAAAAGGCTTGATCCGAAAGTGAGAAACACTGTGTGAACAGTGGGGAGGAGAGCCAGGTGACTAGATCAGAGGGTGCTTATTTTAGATTCCTGAGGAGGTCAAGGGGAAGGGTCAAGGTTCACATTTAGATTGATTCATGGGTCTATGTGTTTACAGCGTAAGCAGTAGAGGAGTATTGGGAGTTATTGAGTGCTAAAGTGGTTGGTGATATCTTATTTCTAGAAGAACTGTTGTGGCTCAGATGGTAAAGAATCTGCCTGCAATGTAGGAGACCCAGATTCAGTCTCTGGATTGGGAAGATTCTCCTGGAGGAGGGTATGGCAACCCACTCCAGTATGCTTGCCTGGAGAATTCCATGGACAGAGGAGCCTGGTGGGCTACAATCTTAGGGTAGCAGAGAGTCAGACACGCCTGAGAGACTAACAGTTTCACTTTAGGCCACCTAATCTGGTGGGAAAGGTGTAAGCAGGAGTAGCAGTCTTCAAAACGGGGTACTTGTATCCTTGAGGTTCCACAGAGACCTTTCAAGGGCAACGTTCTATGGAAATTTGTTTCTAAATCCTCAACGTCCATTTTTACTTTTCTGAAAACTGATCTGTGGTTGAGGTGTCATGAAGATTCTCACCATGACCCTTCTCCTACTTTAAAAAAGAACAGGTTTCCTCTTCCCAATCCAGGATCTCATTCTGGTGTACTTCTCTGGGGTGAATAAACGTCCTGCGTGTCAAACAAGGAGACAATCTGAAATATTGTTGTTGATGTTAAGAAAGTGAGCACCACTAATGAAGGGCCTGGTAAGAAATCCTTTACAAGACAAGTAGCTTTCTTTCACTAAAATGTAAAGAACCTACCCAGGTGGACACTTGATTATTAATTTTGATTTTGATAGGGTGTGATTTTTTTACATAAAACTTGGAGGCAGTTTAAATAATTGAGTGATGTTACTACAGGAAAAAAGAAGGATTTCTATTCTCAACTACTTATTTAATTCAACAAGGCTACTGAATGCTAACTTCTGCAAATAAGTAAAAAGAATAGAATTGATTTAGAACTGTCTTTTTCTATCAATAATTAATAAATGTTCAGATATACTAAGATAACTATTAAAAAGTTTCATCTCCTTCACTGGTAATATTTTACATTGTATACTTACTAATTATTGATCAAAATGCATTTATGTTAGTTTGACAAATTATACACCAAGTATCAAAATATTAATTTAATTATAATATTTAGAATCTTAATTGTCCTAGAAAACAGAAATATATGGATGGGTGACCAATACAAAACTTCATGCATAAAAATATATTACATAAAGTTAAATTTCTGCAGTGAAATGGAATGGAAATATGAATTAAAGGAGAAAAAATAGTGTAAACAATAGTTTGGTCATGTACTTTTAAAAAATTTCTATTTAAATTGGAGGATCACCAGCCCAGGTGGGATGCATGAGACAAGTGCTCAGGCCTGGTGCACTGGGAAGACCCAGAGGGATGGGATGGAGAGGGAGGTGGGAGGGGGGATCGGGATGGGGAATACGTGTAAATCTATGGCTGATTCATATCAATGTATAACAAAACCCACTGAAATGTTGCGAAGTAATTAGCCTCCAACTAATAAAAAAAGAAAAAAAAAATTGGAAGATAGTTGCTTTACAATGGTGTGTTAGTTTCTGGGTCGTGTACTTTTTAAATGGATATTGGAGGGTATGAAATTGCAATGGTAATTTCCCATTGGATATATTTAAATAAGCTAGATAACAAATTTTTTTTTCTTAAACAAGTAAATATATACAATTTGCTAGAGATTACATCCTTTGCAATTACTTGAAGATACACAGAATAGTTTTAGATGTCAACTTAAAAATGTGAGAAGACTGTATACCTTTCAAAAATTATTTCTGGAAGTATGTGAACAAGATATTTGGAAGGACTTGTCCTTAAAAGTCCTTTGCATACTACACACTTTGCTTGCACTCAGCTTGTATGTTTTTCAGTATTGAAAATAAGCTTTTCTAAAAATGTCCATATTGACTTTTTGCACAAGATTTAGAGAACATCAATTACTATACCGGTGGCAACAGGGGAAGGGGGCTGGTGGGGCTGGAGGTTACTAAGTAGCATGGAGGACAGGAGAGGGATAGAGTCAGGGACATGGGCATTGTGATGCTTATTTCTGTGCTTGTCATTCCATATCTTTATACATTATCTCCCAAACTAAATGTTTTGCTTTTTGAGAACCTGGTCTTCACTTCACATTTCATTTTTTTTTTAACTTTTTCTCAACTTTTTATACTATAGTCCCTGGTACACTATTTATTTATTTAATTCCACCTCAGTTCACAAAGAGCACCGGAACTGGTGATTGAGGGGCTAAAGGGGTTGGTAGAGTCAAAACTAATACCCTACTCTTGAACAAACAAGCTGAGGAGGATGACTGTATAATTAAAAAGAAAGAGGCATAGGATGGACAGCTTATTTGAATATATTGAATTTGAAGTGAGCTTGAGGTCAAGGCTGCTGTTAACCCAGAAAGACCTTTCAGTAAATTGAAAAAGGTGCTTCCTTTGGGTCAACTCCTTCTAGGTCTATTAATTACACCTTTATTTGAATTTAAAAAATACCCTTTCTTCAGGTACACATAGACCCATGTCAAGGTTTAAGTTTAGCAAGAAAAGCCATCTCTGCCCCAAGATCAAGGGTCTTTGTGCAGTGTACTGACTTCACAGCTGTTCTTGCCCCTCCGCCTGTGACAGCTAAGTCACAGTTAGCTCCAATTTATCAATATACATTTGCTTTGTTCAAAACAAGAAAAGTTTATTCTGGCCAAAAAATATGTTAGGTTGTACATGAATTTTAGATGTGGTCCTGTGTAGGGATTTCCTGCTAAATTCATGTTAGCTTTTGTGTTCAACTCAAGCAAATTCTAGTTGACAAGTAAGGAAACTTCATAGACATGTCTGCGTCCAAACAGATACAGTATATATTTTATCACACTTCCACAAACTCCTTTTTTTTCTTTTATCTTGCTATGGCTAAAATTCACACTATCAAATCAAGACTGTCTCAATTTGACAAATGCTAGGGTACTACTTGTGAAATATCATGATTAAACAACACATATTTTATCAGGAACGGAAGGATGATATCATAAATTAGTTTATGTATCTGTGAAAGGATGATTCTTAAAATAATTTGATCCTGATCAGAGTAGAAAAGATATTTATTCATTTATCTGTTCACTCAGTCATCATGCTATATTTTAGGGATTGTCACTGATGTCAGAAAAAAAATTTTTTTCTTTTTTCTTAAGGCACTTAGGCCAGTATTAGCCTAATATATAAGTATAAGCACTTAGGCAAGTATAAGCACTTAGGCAAGACATCTGCAGTAAAACATGTATACTTATGGCTGATTCATGTTGTTGTATGGCAGGAACCAACACAACAGTGTAAAGCGATTTTCCTCCAATTACAAATAAATTTTAAAAAGTAGAATAGAATATTTGTATGGTTAAGTCCTGGCAGGAGAGGGTGGGCAGAGGCTTTGAAGAAGACTTGGCGCATCTTCATGCAGATGTGACAGGATCCCAGAGAAGAAATCACTAGCTGGGGGATCTAGGCAGAAATATCAGACTGCCTCAGAGTTTCAGAGTGAGGCAGAAGTAGCAGAATAAATACTCCAGTGACCAAGAAGGGCATGGAAATAGCACAGAGTTCCCAGGATTACCCGATCGATGACCAAGGGCTAGACGAAGACAGTGTAATAACCTGGGATTCAAGCACAGGCTGATATCACCGAACAACTGCCCCTTCCCAGCATTTTGGGGCAATATGAGTGTCTCAGAACTTACAGCCCTGTGTGCATGTGTGTTCAGCTGTGTCCAGCTCTTTGTAACCCCATGGACTGTAGCCTGCCAGGCTCCTCTGTCCATGGAATTTTTCTGGGCAAGAATACTGGAGCAGGTTGCCATTTCCTTCTCCAGGTGATCTTCCCGATCCAGGGATCAAACCCATGTCTCCTGAGTCTCCTGCCTTGGCAGACAGATTCTTTACCACTTAGCCACCTGGGAAGCCCCAACACAGCCCTGAGGAGAAGGTAAAACAGAGGTAGATTCAGGCATTGATTGACAGTAAGTTTTCACTCCTTAGAAAAATGGAGGTCACAAAAGAAAATTAATTCTAGTTATAATAAAATGTTTTCTTTCTTGCATGCCCAAGATTGTGGGCACTGATTCACATGAGCTTTGTATTGTTAATGTTATTATAATTGTTAATAATAAAGTGAGCAGCGATAGAGAATCCTCAAGGCAGAAGTTTTAGATGTTCTAAGGTGAAGAGGTCTGCGAGTGTGTTAACCCCATCAGGAAATCTCCAGTAGGTGGAGTTGGACAGGGAGAAGTTGACAATGAGGGTAGGTTACAAGTAGGGCATCGCATTAAGAATAGCGATAGGGCTTCCCTGGTGGTCCAGTGGCTTAAGATTCCTCACTCTCAAAAGGAGGGGGCCTGGTCAGGGAACTAGATCCCATATGCCTCAACTAAGAGTTTGCATGCCACCACTAAAGACCATGCATGCTGCAACTAAGATCTGATGCAGACAAATAAATATTTAAATAAATAGTGATAACCATTTGTCAAGCGATTTCTATGTGGGAAGCCCTCTGTTAGTCACTGTAAATTCATCAGCGTATTTAATGCTTCACATAATTCTAATTTTACAGAGAGAAACCAAAGCTAAAGAAGTTGGATCAGTATAAGAGACACACGCCTGGTAAGGGCTGTAAGCCAAGGAGTTGGCAACTCCAAACCCAAATTCTGGCCCCTGAGCAAACCTGTCTTCTCTGGGGAGAACAGGCAGTCATGTCCCAGACTTGGAATTTCACTAAGACGACAAAGGAAAAAAAGATTTACCAAGTTGGTTCTGTGGTGAGATTTGTGCTTTAAAGAAAACAGTTTATTAATGGTGGGGAGAAAAACTGCAGAGGTGCAGGACTAAAGGCAAGAAGACCAATTTGGAGGTTTTATGGTGGGTCAAGTGAGGAGTGGCAGGCCATGAGAGGTCATGGATTAAGGAAGCAACAGAGGTAACGGCCAGTACATGGCAGCCCAAGGTGGCCTCAGGATGACTTGCAAGAAGATGAAATAAAGACGATGAGAGCAATCCCCAGGTTTCTGGCATGTGTCAATACAGAAGCAACAACGTTGTACTGGCTTGTAAAGAATAATTACAGTAAAAATGCATGCCATCATATTACAGTGATAGTTATAAGTGAAAGTTGCTCAGTTATATCCAACTATTTGCGACCCCATGGACTATACAGTCCATGGAATTCTCCAGGCCAGTACACTGGTGTGGGTAGCCTTTCCCATCTCCAGGGGATCTTCCCAACTCAGGGATCAAACCCAGGCCTCCCTCATTGCAGGTGGATTCTTCACCAGCTGAGCCACAAGGGGAGCCCAAGAATACTGGAGTGGGCAGCCTTCTCCAGCAGATCTTCTATACAGTCCATGGAATTCTCCAGGCCAGTATACTGGAGTGGGTAGCCTATCCCTTCTCCAGCAGATCTTCCCGGCCCAGGAATCAAACTGGGGTCTCCTGCATTGCAGGTGGATTGTTTACCAACCAAGCTAATATAAAGGAGACAGGAATTGTCTTTCACAGAAGAGCTGAGCTTCACAAATGGATAGAATTGGGACTTCAGTGATAAGAGAGGACAAGGAAGAAGACAGGAGAAATATGGGAAAATGGGACACGAATTTGTCAGAGATTTATTTCCTAGTAAGTTTTGAGTAGTTTTCTTCAAACAACTCTGAACTACATGTACATATTTATCTACAATTTATTAGTACCTCTTTAAACACAAATTATGATACGAGTTGTTAAATGAATGCTGCATACAAGAAAACATTGGAGAAAGTGGAAAAGAGGATGAGCCATTTTACTGGTTCATGTGACAGTAGTTCGTTGTTGTTCAGAAGCTAAGCTGTGTTCTACTCTTGTGACACCATGGGACCCCACGGACTGCAGTACACCAGGCTCCTCTGTCCTCCATTACCTCCCGGAGTTTGCTCAAACTCTTGTCCATTATATCGGAGATTACCTAATCATCTCATCCTCTGCCACCCCCCTCTCCTTTTGCCTTCAATCTTTTCCAGCATCAAGGTCTTTTCTAATGAGTCCACTTTCCCATCAGATGGCCAGAGTTTTCAGTTTCAGCATCAGTCCTTCCAATGAATGCTCAGGGCTGATTTTCTTTAGGATTGACTGGTTTGATCTCCTTGCTGTCCAAGGGATCCTTAAGAGTCTTCTCTAGCACCATAGTTTGAAAGCATCAATTCTTCAGTGCCCATCTTCTTTAGGTCCAACTCTCACATCCATACATGACTGCTGGAAAAACCATAGCTTTGACTAGAGGGACCTTTGTCAGCAAAGTGATGTCTCTGCTTCTTAATATGCTATCTAGGCTTGTCATAGTTTTCCTCCCAAGGAGCACGTGTCTTTTAATTTCATGGCTGCAGTCACAATCCATAGTGATTTTGGAGCCCAAGAAAATAAACTCTGTCCCTGCTTCCACTTTCCCTCATCTATTTGCCATGAAGTGATGGGACCTGATGCCATGATCTTAGTTTTCTTAATGCTGAGTTTTAAGCCAGCTTTTTCACGCTCCTCTTTCACCTTTATCAAGAGGCTCTTTAGTTCCTTTTCACCTTCTGCCATAAGGGTGGTGTCATCTGCATATCTGAGGTTATTGATATTTCTTCTGGCAATCATGATTCCAGCTTGTGCTTCATCCAGCCTGGCATTTCACATGATGTACTCTGCATGTAAGTTCAATAAGCAGGATGACAACATACAGCTTTGCCATATTCCTTTCCCAATTTTGAACCAGTCAGTTGTTCCATGTAAAGTTCTAACTGTTGCTTCTCAACCCACATATGGAGTTTCCATTTATTTCAGAATTGTGACCACCAAGTTCCAGTTCACACCTAAACCCACAGTGTAACCTGGCTTCTTAGAGGGAGAACAGAGATAACTAACAACGACAAATCGCTCTTGGATCTGAACAAGGAGGTACTGTTGACTAAATCTGAGGGGAGGCATGTGAATTCTACTTTTTCCTAGAATATCAGCAATGTAATGAAGCACTGACCATCTATTAAGTGTCAAAAACTGTGTTATCAGTTTATACACATTATCTCTCATCCTCCCAACATCTTTGAAAGCTAGGTATTACTCCTATTTTACAGAGGAGAAAAATGAAAATAAGGGAGATGTTACTTAGTAAGCATTGGAATTAGAATTCAACCCCAATTCTCCCAGATCAAAATTCTTGTTTTTCTCTTTTCTGTTACATTATTGCTATATCAGTAAGCTGCAGCATGCATTCACTGTGCTAAAGAGAGATGGATTTGTCATAAAAAATGTAAATCTCAAATTATTTTATGATTCTGAATATTTTTTTTGGTTTCAAAAGAGAAGAGCATTCTGTGAAAGAATGAAGCACATGTACTCTTTTTATATTTCCTTTTTCTAAGGCAGGAGACACTGCATCTGGTAATACAAAAAAAATGTCCAAAAAATGGAAAGGAATAGGAACGCAGAGACAATACAGATGATTTGCCTAGATCTGCCCTGTAGTGTTCCAACAAATGGATTTAGCCCCAAATTTTCCTTTTGAACTTGATGCTATGCTTCATGAAAAAAAAAAAAGCTGTGTTTCCTATTTCTTTAAGTCTCCAAAAGTAGACTATGGTTGTTTTAGGAATTGACAGAAATTCTATAGCATCCATGATAAACATTCTCCAAGGAGCCAAGAGACCAAAAATATAGGCTTTTGGCAGATTCTGAGCCTTCACTTTGCCTTAGCCTACAGATTCCATAATCCAATGGAACAGTTCTGAATTCTAGGCTCTATTTTTGAGTTTTGACTCTCATCTGGAAACCATTTGTTCTACACTATATAAAGGAACCTATTTCAAACATAATTTCAACTCAATGTATAATTTCAGGTCTAGCTTGCAAAAGTTTTTCAACTGTGTATTGAATTGTACTCTCTCTAAAAAAAATAGGTGAGGTCAAATACTTTTTTTTTAATAATAAAAAGTGTAAATGCCTTTGAAAGGCAATAACAGAAGGGAGGTAATTAGTTATTTTATTGATGACTTTATTTTCATGATCATAGTAATGTTACTTGCGTGGCAGAGGCTGCTTGAAGCATATTATTGGGTTGCAACATTCAATTTCTTGGATCAGAGGGGACAGAGGGGTAGGGAAAGGTGGGTAAGATGCTATCAGGAGTCAGAGTGATAGGAAGGCAAGTGAGGTCTTTAGTCAGGGAGCTGAAGGAGTAGAAGCTTGTCTTCTCAATTCCTTCTCCATTCACATTTAAATTCATACATATTCAAATTCTATGTACATATATATAAACACAGATCTATCCTATGTATCCGGAGAAGGCAATGGCACCCTACTCCAGTACTTTTGCCTGGAAAATCCCATGGACCGAGGAGCCTGGTGGGCTGCAGTCCACGGGGTTGCTAAGGGTGGGACACGACTGAGCAACTTCACTTTCACTTTTCACTTTCATACATTGGAGAAGGAAGTGGCAACCCACTTCAGTGTTCTTGCCTGGAGAATCCGAGGGACAGGGGAGTCTGGTGGGCTGCCATCTATGGGGTCGCACAGAGTCGGACACGACTGAAGCGACTTAGCAGCAGCAGCAGCATCCTGTGTATCATCTATCTATCTATCTAAATATTTATCTACCTACCATCTATTGTCTGTCTATTATGTGGTATTGTTTCATTTGCGGTCAATTTGCCTAAAATGTTAAGGCTTTTTCCAAAGAGAAAACATAATACAATGATGTCTCCACACCACCCACCAAATTTACATTACAAAATTTCCATAGCATTCTTGTTGCACATTTTAAAGTTCAATGTTCTCCAAATTTTGGACTGATGTTCTCCAAATTTTGAACTGATATTCTCCTGCACCATTTTTCATAAGTGGCATTATCTTTATGTGAGCAGCAACTTTAAAAAAGATGAGCAGACATGCACACACACCTGCTGTGACATGTGCCTGATGATGAAATTCAATCTGAGTAATTCGAAGAGGTAGGATGCAAAAAGGGGCCCTCAGAATACATGGCTGTGGCTTAAGGGTTCTGGTTTAAAGAGTCAGACAGTCACTCATGGACTATAGCCCACCAGGATCCTTTGTCTATGAGATTTTCCAGGTAAGAATGTTGGAGTGGGTTGCCATTTCCTTCTCCAAGAGATCTTCTTGACCCAGGGACTGAACCCGTGTCTCTTGTAAATCTCCTGCACGGGCAGGCGAGTTCTTTGCCAGCTGAGCTACCAGGGGATTATTTATTTTTATTTTGTCTGCGCTAGGTCTTCCTTGCTTTATCTGGCTTTCTTTAGTTGCAGTGAGCAGGCGCTACTCTTCACTTCGGTGCTGGGGCTTCTCTTTCGGAGCACAGGCTCTAGAGTACATGGGCTTCAACAGTTGCAGTACAATAGCTCAGAATCTGTGGCCCCAGGGCTTTAAAGCACAGGCTCAGTAACTGAGATTCACAGGCTTACTTGTTTTGTGCATATGGGATCTTCCCAGAACAGGGACAGAATCCATGCCCCCTGCATTAGCAGGCAAATTCTTAACTACTGCACCACCAGGAAAGTCTGAGTTAGTTTAATTAAGTTATTCAGGGGCAAATCTTTCTTTAGAATTTAAAAATCCACATGTTAAAACACTTGAGTATGTAGATATTTAAGCTCAATGGAGAAAGTTTTGCACTGCTGGTAATCCTTGCTGTTTGGAAAATAATGGAGCTGAAAAAACTTCAAACATTTTCTTAAGTCATCTTTTCAAAATACTCATGCAAATTTGTGTAATCTGCCTGATATTAAGGGTGTGTTATTCTTTCATATAGTGCCCAAGAAATGAAAGCAATGGTTTTTCAGTAGTCATGTATGGACGTGAGAACTGGACCATAAAGAAGGCTGAGTGCTAAAAAATTAATACCTTCAATTTGTGGTGCTGGAGAAGACTCTTACTAGTCCCTTGGACTGCAAGGAGATCAAACCTGCCAACAGTAAAGGAAATCAACCCTGAATATTCATCGGAAGGACTGACGCTGAAGCTCAAGCTTCAACACTTTGGTCAGCTGATATGAAGAGCCGACTCATTGGAAAAGACCCTGATGCTGGGAAAGATTGAAGGCAAAAAGAGAAGAGGGAGGCAGAAGATGAAATGGTTAGATGGCTCAATGGACATGAATCTGAGCAAACTCTGGGATAGTGAAGGACAGGGAAGTCTTGCATGCTGCAGTCCATGCGGTTGCAGAGTTGGACACGACTTAGTGACTGAACAACAATAAAAACAACCACCCCAGAAATGAAGCACATATCTTTGAGTAAACATCAGTAGAAACTGTCTGTTTCATTTCTTATGCAGTGATGAGAAAGGATCTTAAACTGTCTAAAATACATCTTTCTAATACAACCTGATATGAGTGAGATCAATAGAAAGGGATTTTAAAGATCAGGTTTGGTGTTAAAAAAAATTGAAAATAGCAACAATTTCCTGGTAATAGATCCAATTTATCTTTCTTGAAAATGACAACAGGCACTATTATAGGGCAAAGGGACTTCAGAAAATTTTCTATAAAATTTGCTGTTTGTGACAGAGCAGTTTTTCTATGCAGAAAAAAAATACAAGATATTTCTCAGGTGGAGGTAATGTCATGGACCATGGCATACACATATTAATTAGGGTTACAATTAGTGTGCGATCATAATAATGGATTGGTTTGAATTAGAAGTGTTCATTTGATAAGCAAATATCTGGAGCTGAGTGGCAACAAGGATGTATTTAACCTTGACCTTGAATTGAACTTGATGACCAATAAACAGCAAAACAGAAAAAGAGAAAGAAGAGCAGAGGCAAAAGAAAGCTTGGAGAATGGAGAGTGAAGGATAATAGCAGAGAATTCACAGAGTAGATTTGTGGAACAAAAGGTAGACAGACAAAGATGACTAGAAGGAAAAAAAAAGGTCAGAAAGAAGAGTCTGTGATTTTACTGCTATATTTTTACTCCCTTTGGTCTCCCTTTCGTCTTTCTACTTTCCCATTTCTTGAATCAGTTAATATTCTTTTCATTAGCATTAGCTCTGTTGTGGTGGCCTGAGAGGCTGGTAGGATTTGCCCAGCTAAAACTATTGATGCATAATACATTATATGGAATAATATTATTACTGTCCTTTGAGCCTTGAGTTTCATTATCAGTGGAGTAATTTGATAGCATTAAGCTACATGATAGACACTAAGAAACTCTACAAGCACTGCATATGGTTGTATAGGTCTGCTTGTATATTTAGAGGTAGGTAAGCTACCAACTGCTAATAAAGGCAAAATCATATAAATTCAAGCAATATTTCTTTCTGTTTAAATTTTGTGTCTAGCTACCTGTACCCTCTATCTATTAGCAATAGCAAATATATGTAATTATAAACAGCACAAATGAAGATTTTGAATTATATAAGCTAAATCACAAATATTGGTCTCCCTTTATTCTATTCATATAAGAGAGTGTACATATTCATTAAAGATTAATTACTTTTAATTAAGTTGTGACTTTTTTCTGTCAAAGAGATGTAGCAGCATTTCCATGTTAATGATACAGCCAAGCTCTGTCCTTGAGAAGCTGATTATCTACAATACTGTAATTGATTAGTGCCTGCGTGGGTGCTCAGTCATGTCCAACTTTTTGTGACTCTATGGACTGTAGCCCGCCAGACTCCTCTGTCCATGGGGTTTCCCAGGCAAGAATACTGGAGCAGTTTGCCATTTCCTTCTCCAGGGCATCTTCTTGACCCAGGGATCGAACCCTCGTCTCCTGCATTGACAGGCGGATCTTTACCACTGAGCCACCAGGAAAGCCCTTATAATTGATTACAAAACATTAAAATGTTGGAAAAGGGAGTGTTGAAATGGATGAAACTTTGTAAAAATGATGAGAAAAATTGTCATAAAGACTGTCATAAATTGAAATGATGCTAAGTTCGCAATAAGAAATCAAGAAATCAAAGTAATTTAAAGATAAAATAATTTAAGTGAGCAAAAATTAGGTCATCAAAATTGTATAGTGTTTTATTACGGTGAATAAAAAGCTTTTTCATCCCATGCATCACGAATTCATTAAAGGGACGTGCTTTGAATTATTTGATTACGCAGATGACTTTGTGTTCATGTACCTACTCTGTTGCAACTTGCTTTTAACATTTATGCATATATTTCCATGCTAACTGGCTTGGGTATGGACTGCAGTAACTGTTAAAGAATTAAGTAGGGGAAAGATTCTTCAAAGGACAGAAACTCTGTCCTTGACCCAAGGTACAATAATTACTTAACACAGCTAATAATAGGATTAATTCACCAGCAAAACCAACTGTATAGGTTTCAGGATCTGGAGCCTGCTTTCTAGGAGCTAATGACCAAGCAAAATAAATAGTTTATAAACTAAAAGACAAAATTTTAAAATGTCACTTATGAATGGCCTCTTTTATCCATCTCTTTTCCCTCCATTTTATTGTGTGCATTTTCAAACTTTGTTGATGTCTTTTATTGAGGATTTAAGATGTTTGAGGTGAAGAGTCATGAAGTAAGGAATTAAATTTTGCTTCTGGGGCTTCCCCGGTGTCTCAGACGGTAAAAAAATATGTCTGCAATGTGGGAGACCCGGGTTTGATCCCTGGGTTGGGAAGATCCCCTGGAGAATGCCTGGAATGGAAGGGAATGCCTATCCATTCCAGTATTCTCGCCTGGAGAATTCCATCGACAGAGGAGCCTGCCATAGGGTCGCAAAGAGTTGGACATGACTGGACGACTACACTTTCTTTCTTTCCGGATTTCATAACCAAAGACATGCAGAGGACTTTATGGAGTCTCAAGGTAACAGTTTTCTCTTCTACATTTTGATTGAAAGTGCCCAGCCATCAGATAGATGGGTAAGGGTGGAAAAAGCATTTATTTTACAATATTGTGTGTTTTTAAACATGTCTTAAAAAAATCCTAATTAGTAAGATTCTTGGTCCTACTCTGTATTGAAAGAAACTCTGGGGGACGTCCCTGGCAGCCCAGTGATGAAGAATCTGCCTTCCAATGCAGGGGAAGCAGGTTCAATCCCTGGATTGGGGACCAAGATCCCATAGGGGTGAGGCAACTAAGCCTGAGCACCGCTACTACTGGGTCCACGCTCTGAACTCAGGTCCCACAACTAGAGAGAAGTCTGTGCGCCACAACAAAAGAGCCCAAGTACCCCAGCTAAGACCTAACACTGCCAAATAAATAAATAATATTTACAAAGAAAAGAGAGACTGCCAGTATCTCTCCCTGCTGGTCAACTACCAAACTGAGGAACTTCGCCTTGTTTAGACTCCTTAGTAGGAATTAAAATGTCAATAATTTAATTTTTTGGTAGAAGTCTGCATTCATAAAAGTGGATTTATTTCTAAAAATTAATTCTAAAGTCATAATGTCTGAATATTTCAGACCCAGACTCAAGATAATCAATATGATCAACACTGGAGAATATCCACACACACAGGCTCTGAGTTCCTTCAGAGGTAAGTTGTGCTGTGAAATAACACAGGGCTTCTCATATGCTGATATGCAAGTAAGTCACTAAAAATCTTGCTGAAACGTAAGCATGAATTCAGTTGATCTGAGGTGGGGACTGTAATTCTTCATTCCTAACAAATTCCTGGGTGATACTGCAAGCCTGGGTTCCATATTTTATATAACAAAAGAATAAAGATGTAACAGTTTGACTGTCCTAATGGAAAGAAGCAGATGAATAGTCCAAAATCATTGCTAAGCGGCCTCAGAATATTCTCTTGTACTTATCTGATTGTGAATTTATATTACATTAAAAAAATTTAGAGCACTTTAATTGAAATATTCTAAGGAACAGCTACAAAGACTTTGGAAACCCCAGTGTGTGGCAATAATCCTCTCATACACTCCTAATAACTGCAATTTTTTTGATAGGCAATATAATCAGTTTGGGGGGGGGGCTTCCTGGGTGGCTCAGTGGTAAAAAATACACCTGCCAATGCAGGAGGCATAGGAGATGTGGTTTCCATCCCTGGGTCGGGAAGATTCTCTGGAGGAGGCAACTCACTCCAGTATTCTTGCTTGGAGAATCCCATGGACAGAAGAGCCTGGTGGGCTACAGTCCATGGGGTTGCAGAGAGTCAGACATGACTGAGTGACTAAGCATGCATGTAATCAATTTACATGCTGGTTCTGAACAAAGTAGAGCTGCTTTATTTTTTTCTTGGCATTTTGTCCATCTGATTTCTTTTTTACTATACATTTAAGTTTCTATGTTTAGGAAGGGGTGTGTTGGATTGCTTATACTTTACACATTTTCTTATTGAAGTAATGTTAAAATGATCAACAGATTCCCAAGGTAACAGGAAAAAAATAGCTTGTCTATAGACTATCGGTCTGTGCAAGACAGATTCTAGACTGCAACAGTGGTGAGTTTTGTAGAAGTAGAGCAGGAGAAGAAAGAAGAGGAGGAAGAAAATGGGAGGTTTGCTGCTCTCCTGTATGCGAAGCCAACCTTTGATGAAATTTTGAAACGGCACCAAGTCATTTTCAAATATTCATCTCTCCCTGCATTTCAGCCCTTTCCTCAGGTTCCCTTATGGTCTGTGTATTCAAATCACCTAAAGCCTTATGAAAATGGGAGAGGTGCAGAGCCCCACGTAGGGCGCACACCTGCAGGGCATACCATTTCCGAGACCCAAATAACATGTATTAGCATCACCTAGAGGCACTTGTTTGAATGCAAAGCCCTGTACACACCTCAAACTAACCAGTTTAGAATCTCTGAGGTGGAGCCAAAACTTCTGCATTTTCCCCAAGTCTAGAATTTGATGTTACACGTTCTGAAGTATGAAAAAATAATGCCATTTCTGGCAACATGGATGGACCTAGAGACTGTCAGACTGAGGGAAGTAAGTCAGACAGAGAAAGAGAAATATGATAAATATGATATCCCTTCTATGTGGAATCTAAAAAGAAGTGGTACAAATGAACTGATGTACAAAACAGAACGAGACTCAAAGATTTAGAGAATGAACGTATGGTCACCTGGGGAAGGGTGGGGGGATAGTTAGGGAGTTTGGGATCCATATGTACACACTGCTATATTTAAAATGCATAAGCAACAGGACCTACTCTACAGCATGGGGAATTCTGCTCAATGTTTTGTGGCAGCCTGGATGGGACGGGGTTTGGGGAAGAGGGCACATATGTGTATTTATGACTGAGTCCTTTGTTGTCCACCTGAACTATCACAACATTGTTAGTTGGCTATGCTCCAATATAAAATAAAGAGTTTTTAAAAAAGTATGAAGACCACTAGTCTACATTTTGCATGCTTATCCATGCTTGCTCTAGTGCACATAATTGTTCTTCTGAAGCCCTCACAAATTAATTTCCTTAACAAAGCTCGTTGGGGTGTCAGTGGAGGGACAGATCTATAATATTCTCAAAGATATTTGGGTTTTAAAAGAGAATTACTGTTAACTAAAATGTAATTCCATTTGGCAGAATTTTAGGCATGATAACGGAGAGAAGGGATTTCTGAGACATATTAAAGAAGAAAATGTATTTAATAAGAAAAGGTGTTGGGATAGCTGAAACTGGACAGGATATTTATATCTGTGACTCTTCTCTGGAATAACATCTTCAAAGATGGTTCTCAAAAGAGAAACAACTTCCTCTCTTTTTTATGAACAAAAAGATTCCTGAAATAGTTACACACGTGCACACACACACACACACACACACACACACATCCATCCACACACCGTTAGGTATAGTTATCTTTACAGTGATAAGGCAAGTAATACAGGAAATAGATTTGGGAACAGAGGATAATCTCTGTGTGTGAATGATTTATAAACCAAGTGATGTGTGGTTTCATGGTATTTTCCAGGTGACTAAACCAGGGTGGAGGAAGTAGCAATACCCCTTGTTCCATACATATTTATTTCTGAGTCCTTCCTATTGAATAAGTCAACAAAATATTTGATGGAATTAATAGCACAATGTGGCTATCAATAATGTCTTATAAGTTTCTTTCTTTCCTTCTTCCTCCCTCCCTTCCTTCTTTCCTTCTCCTCCCTTTCTTCTTTTCTTCTTTTGGAAGCCTGTTTGTCATATAAAATATACTCAACAGTTAATTGAGAGTGAATTATAGTTATAGTTTTAAATAGAGTGAGGACAGGTCTGAGGTTGAAATGAAAAATCACAGACCTTAAAAGTCCAACTTTGATTCCAGCTAGGGCTCCACATACAGTCATTCTCTTTTTCAGTCATTATTCATTTCCTCTTCTCCCTCTTCATCTGCAAAATGGTAAAGTAATAACTACCGTGCAGCAGCGTTCTCTGGGAATAATCAATGTTTTTCCTCAGATGAAAAATATTTCTTATGTGGAATGAACAGTATTACTTTAATTTTAACCACATGCTCTGCATAAAATAGGTCATTAGGTAGAACAAATTTTTAACTTAAAAGTAGAATATGATAAGTAGCAGTGAAAATGCAGTATTTTAGAGACACACAGTGAGATTAGAAATTGAATATCTGCAACTGCAAAACTCACACATTTAACAAACAGCTTGAGGTTTGGGTGTTTGTTTTTATGAGAGCAGATCTTGCTAGTTTTGGGGAAGGGATGGTGAAGACTACCGAGATCACTTGATGGCTGACTCTTTAGAATTTTTCCAAGAATGGAAGGGACTTGAGGGAATAAAAGACAATGTGAAGATAAAAGAGCCCAGTTTCTTCCTAAAGTCTTTGTCAAACTTATACTGTCCTCAGATCAGCCTACTAACTCATATTTGACCATGAATTGTGGTGTAGCTGGGAGACAAGACCCAGAATTCCTGGAGGAAACAGGTTGACACTTCCTTCCTTCAACCTTCCAGATCTAATGCACTTGGTCTTTTAAAATCTAGAGTGATCTATCTGAACAAACAAACAAAAAACAAAAACCAAACAAAAACCACAAAACTGTGAGAAAGTTAATAACTTGCTTCAAGTCTCCTTGAAATAAACTGGGGATTGCTTGAGGACTGGATTTTATGAGACATAAGTTGACTAAAGACAAGTCAAGGATTTGCCCAGGTGTTTGCTATTCAATGCATGTAGCTAATTAAAATAAAATTAAAAATACAGTTTCTCAGTCATTCTGGCATATTCCAAGGGCTCAACAGCCATGTGTGGCCAATGGCTACTGTATCATATTTACAGATATAAAACATGTCCATCATTGCCCAAAGTTATATAAGCCAGCACTGGACTAGATTTTCATTGACCAAATAAATAGCCCACCAGGAAAGGTCCTGTCTCTGAACAGATCTCACCTCTGACCTAGTACCCATACTTAGCTTTCTTTTTAAAGTAATGTTACAACTGTATCTACATATGCCTTACTGGTCACTTATCTTTTTATCACCTTGAAGGAGAAAAAGTGAAATATAGCAGATCAGACCGAAAAAATCATTGGGATGTGTACTGAGATATGCATTCCATGGTCTTTTTTTTACTAGTGTGTTGAAATATAATCAAGGCAGGTTCTAAGCTTCAGGACTCCTTAAAATCAGCAGTATGCGTCTACATTTGAAATGGGAATCCCATACACCAGGCTTCTGGTAGTAACAGGAGCTTCTCTGATCAAACTATCAGCCATGAGAGTAAGTAAGCAAACAAATACTCAACAGTTACCTGTCGAGCAATGTTTGGGTACAACGGAGACAGAAAACAAGGTTTGACCTTTATTCTAAAGGTATCCCTCATATCAGTCTGAGGAGCAGTTTACCTGAGTAGGAAAAAAACAAAACAAAAAAAAACAAAACATGGAATTAAGTTACATACAAACTTAAATATGTGCTGTAGAGTTTTTACTTTGGAAGAGAAAAGGCAACTGCCCAAACCTTCAGGGCTCTTCTGTGGTGAGATAGACGGCAACCAGGTGGAATTGAGTGTATCTATGCCAGAAGGCCTGAGCTTAGGTGGCAGGTAGAGATAGAGGGTAAGCAGATTTTGACAGGTTTCTTCTTTTATTTTTCCTTTTTAGAAACACAGAAATTCTTTCTTGAGGCAGTTGGTAATAACACTAAGATGCTGGATCTGATGCACAGTGAAAGATATTTTTATCTTTTCTATTTATAGAAACACTGAAAGACAGTTTTCCACTGGCCATAATTCTTGGTCTGTATTCCTTAGGCTTTCAGATAACTGAGAAAACAACCAATCAACTAACTGTGCAACTTTTGATCAAATGAGAGGAAATCGTTGGTGTTCAATCAAAGAATGAAAGTTCCCCAAATAATATAGTTCTCAGTTTCACAAAAAAATAGATTCCTGTCTAGAAATATCACCATTCTGGCAAATATGAAGGAAAAACAAAATAAAGTCATTTTATGCCCATGAAGAGATTTGGTAACCAAAAAAAACAAAATAAATAACACATACATAATAAATAAATACGTATTTTGTTATAGTTTAGTCAACATAAAACTTTAAAACCAAGCAAGTTTTATAAAATATTGCATTTATATATGACAATATAAAAAAGACATGACATAAGGTGATAGGGATAAAAAAAATGTGTGGACCAAGAGATATAAAGCAATATAAAGATTAAGTACAATAAATAAATATATCATAAAATTTATTAAAAAGTGGAAATAAATGTTTTACCTATTGTAGACAAAATAAAGAATAGGACGGACATGGCAGAAGATCAAGAATTATCTAAAAGATTAACTTAAGGTGGTGAATTTTAGGCAGGGGAAAGCAAAAAGAGGTGCAAATGACAAAGGGAAAAATGATAAGCACAAAAGATTAAAAAATTATGGAAACTTGTTTGTTTCCAAAGAAGAATCAGAATAGATGACCTAAGAGAAATATGTAAAACTATTATGAGAGAAAACACTCAAACTGAAGAATAAACTTACTATGTAAACTCAAATGGCCCATAAGTTGTCAAATCCAAACTAAAAGGAACTGAATATAAACACACTTTGATAAAGTTGGGGCACTTAACAATAAAAAAGAAACTGCAAACATCTAGGATGAAGAAAAAAAATTAAACAGAGTGAAAGAAAAACTACTTGGGTTTCAAACTTCTCCAAAACTATAAAGAAAGCAACTGTTCAAGACCTACAGCAGAATTTTCCAACATTTTTGCACCATGGCGCCAGGAGAATGAAATGTCACCAGCTCAGGGCTCAGGGCCGTCTGCAGGCAGCTGACTAGCGAGGGGTCCCAACTGCCGCGGTGTTCGCTCAGCCACCTTCAGGCGGAGTGGATTCCTGCCTGTCACCATTCCTAAACCCGTTCTTGGCACACCAGGTTCAAAGGTTTGTTATGAGGAAATTTAAAAGGCCAAGTTGTGATGTAAGAGATCTGAACCCAATCAAGCTTTCATTTATATTGGGAAAAGTAAAAGGAAAGACTGAAAAGCCAGAAGTCCTTCTATTCTGAAAACAACTATCAAGGAATTTAAAGTCCAGTTTAAGTCAAGTGGCACACAATTAAATTAACATTTTAATGAAGAATTTGTGATGTTCAGAAAAAATGATGGAAAACTGCAAAATTATATCAAAGTTCTAGTAATACAATAGCTTAAAAGTGATAATCAAGGTTTAAATACAGATTATAATAAAAATTTTAAGGAATAGAAGGGTAGAAGTGGAATAAAATAGTTTGGTAATTTTCTTCTTCTCCATAGTAGAAGTTAAGATAGGCCCTCAAATCATTAATATTCATAAATAAAGATATTTGAAGTCTAATATTTCTAAAATGTAAGCTAAACAGTTATAAAACAAAACCAGGATGTTTACCTTTAAAATAAAAAGGAAAAATTAAATAAAGGATAATATAAAGGAAGTGTAATAAATCTAAAGTATAAAACTAGATTAAAGTATAAAACTAGATTAAAGTATAAAAGCAGATTAAAGTAGACCAGACATATTAATCATGAAAATATATTTAAATACTTTTAAATTTTCTATTAATAGGCAAGTCTCAGACTGTGTGCAAATATCAAAACACAGATGCCACTGGCAGGATTATTTTGATATCAAAATAGCTCAAAATCTATTCAGAAGAAAAAGTTTTAAATATACCATTTAAATCAAAAACATATATATATATGTTTAAAAATAAGAAAAACTGAATATAAAGAAGAAATTAACATGAATTCAGATGCTGGGAAAATAATAAAATAAAACTAAAGAAAATAGAATGAAATCATTAATAAAATTAATGACAAGATTTAAAGTATTTCTGAACCTTTTTTTTTTAATTATAGCTTCACTAGGTATCAGGGCTTAAATGATAAACACGGGTCAATCATCACCAGCCACTCATCTGCTCTCCTTCTCTTTGTGATAGTCCTGTGTAGGCAATTCTAAATTTAGCTCAAAATCAGGATCAAGCAGAAAAAACAACAAAAAACGGTCTTGGCAACATCACTACTCTGGCTGCTTGTGAAAGCAACAAGTGACTTCATCCAATATTCACCTGCGCAAGACAGTTCCGAAGTGGGAACACTCACCTGCCCATGACAGTTGCGAGGAGACCCGAGGCTCTGCTGGGGAAACCCCTTGGTCTGCCAAAGCTTTTTTCTCTCCGCATAAAAGGTCAGCCGGCTCCTAGGGGCAAATGTGGAATTACAGAAGGTGTCGAGGACTACGCACAAGCCGGCTGCTACCGGCTGCTTTCCAAGAATGCTGTAAAGCTTCTCCTTGAGTCCGGCTCTTTTTTCAGACGTTCCAAAGCAGTTGGAGAACTCCAGAAATGTGAGTTTCTGGTTCCGGTCCTGCGCTCTCACACACCACCTGGGAGCCTCCTGCCCCAGGCACCGGCCTGGACAGGCCGGCCTCTCCCTCGAAGTCTCGAGAAGAGGCAGTTTCAGAAGGCTGCAGGTGTGTGCGGAGTTTGTCCCTGGGATGGAGCGCTGGTGGGCGCACAGCCCGCGGGGGTTGACCTCCTTCAAGGTCAAGTTATCCAGCCTGGCTGGTGCTGCCCGGAGTTTGCTACGTGATGTCCCGGATCTCATGTGCCATCTGCATGGTGTTTGAAGGCTAATTCAGCAGGAGTTTGGTAAGTTTCCAGGGGTAAGAGCCAGGCCTGGGGGGACGTTTCTTTCTTTCGTTCGTGATCCCTCATCTTCTCCACCTTTTCTGCCTCCGTCCACTCGACCTTTCGTGGTTTCGGGTGGTCCTCAGCCAGAGAGGCACCTGCTCTGGTGAGCCATTGCGGAAAGGCCCCAGACCTGCCATGCGGTAGCTCTGGTCCACACTTAAATTCAGGACCACCGGGACCATCTCCTTCCTGGCGCCGCTTCCCGCCCCTCTGCTTCCGGGAAGAGGCGCTACGACCCCGCTTTCCCTCCGCTGCGCAGGGCCAGCCCCTGAACTATTTTTAGAGTCAGTTTACCCTTAAAACTAAAAGCTGATGCTTTAAAAAAAATCGACAAGATACATTTAACGTTGGCAAATCTGATCTGGTGAAACATGGAATAAATCCTTTTAAAGTTAGAAATTGGAATGGTTTTGTTTGTCAATATTGACGTAATTAAAGCACTATCTAAAAATAATGGATTAACTGTGTGGCAACAAGTGGAAAAATCCAGAAAAAATAGGTATTTCTCTAGAAACTGTATGCAGGAAGTTGAAAAGATAATGTTGTACATAATAAAATAATAAGAGAAGATAATTCAATTTTTTTTAACATAACAGTAAAATTTCTTCATTAAAAACCACAAACCACAAAAGCCTTAAAAATGACTGGCAGTTTTTTTGATACAAAATTTAAAACTTATATTAAAAATATCTCAAAAATAAAAAAAAAGGAAAATATGTTGGCCACACATCAATAGATAATGGATAAATTAATATAAAGGGCTACTATGGATTTAAAGTAAAAGATAAACAAATAGGAAAATGAATAATGGATATGAACAGGAAATTTATTGTTGAAGGTACACAAATGGATGATAAACATATGAAACTGAATACCCTTCTAAATGCAAATTAAAATACTATAGACACTTTTCTTCCATAAAGTTGACAAATTTGAGGTAATTGATGAGAACTATGTTTGGCCAGAATGTGAACAAACACTGTTGATGGGATATAAATTAGTGAAGTCTTTGAAAATGGACGGAAGTTTTACATGAAGATATCGTTGGATTGGTGTAAATATATTTGCCTGTCTTATGTGTGTGAGTGTGTTGTGTATATGTATACATATGTATATACGAGTATACAGATAGGTCTCATGTACCATTCTCACATGTAACATGCAAACATATATCTGTATGTGTGTATATTGCATTTATATGAATTTGTGGAAAGTAGAATAGAAGGATTCACCGTCTAATTTCCTCTGAGAAAAGGAATAAGGGCTGGTGTGGTGGCAAATGAGGCTTTATGTTATGCTTCATATGCTAGATATTGTCCTGTCCTGTTGTGTTTTTAGCAAAGAGAATATAGTTTATTACTTATTTAAGTAAAAATACAATTTCTTGAAAAAGAATGAGTAGAGATGATTTATATTTTAAGGAAGGGCACAGAGACACTTCTCAGGGATACCCCAATGGATATTTTGTTTATGAAATAGAGAACTGTGGAATATTATATATTAATAAAATTGTTTAGCAGAATAAACATTTTACAACTGTCTCATGATAATTTGAAAGAGCCTAAAGCTGTGGTGTATTTTCCCAAGTCTTTGTACATTTAATTTAAAATTACTGCCTAACATTAAGGTAATATTTCTCTGTCATTCAATTTTGAGTTCCTTACAATTTGCCTTTTAAAATACTCCAGCCATGAAGGGTCATTTTTGTGTGTACATTTGTTGTCATGTCTATTTATTTTTCAGATTGAAAGACTATATAGCCTGTAAGCTCCCCCAGCCATATTTCAGTGTTTTGGATTTTCATAGGCTATTAGGAAGATGTTCTTGTGAAGAGCTGCTTGGGTTGAGAATTTTCTTTTGGTTGTTATGTGAAATAGTTAAAAGAAAAAAAAGTGTGTAGGGGGGGGCTTTTTGTATCTGCTTTTCTGTCTTTTATAGGTGTGTGTACATCAGAGGTATTTTCTGTCTTCAGCTGCATTCTTCAACCCTGAGCTGTGTAGGCCTGTCAGATTTAGTCTCATAATTTTGCCTTTTTATTCTGCTTTTCAGGACCAGCTTCCTCCTTTGAGTTGCCCCTACCCTCTATCTGAAGCTTCCCTCTCCTTTTTACCCTCAAGGTTCCTCTTCCACTTATTTTAGCACGTATTTCCAATAGTGTTCCTTGAGAGGAAGCTTTTTCACTTCTAAAAAGGAGTATTTGTTCCGTGTTTCTCAAGGGCTTCCCTTGACAAAGCTGTGTTTGGTCTGCTCACATTCATAAGCTCTATTTGTTTCCTCTGAATCTTGTATCCTGTACGGACATTTAGGTTGTTCCCAGATCCTTTAGTCTCTGCTTCTATAGGGTTGTCTCATTTTGGTTGTGGTTATTTTGGAGTAAGACTTGGTTCCCACGGCTTGTTCTACACGTGGGTCTCACGTTTGCACTCTTCAGTTCTCCAGCCACACGATTATTATGCCGTGCAGAGCACACAGCTGTTGATGCAAGGGCCTCAGTCATGCCTATCCTGAAGTTCATGAGGATCCCTTGTACCTCGTGTTTTAGAGGATATTCTCCAAGGTTTTGTTTGTTTTCTTTAATACTCCTGATTTATTATTTAGGAAAGTTTGGGGAAAATATTTAAAAAGCTATACTGCTGGCATGATCATCACTTTGCCAATTACTGGTTTATTTGATATCAGAAGGCTTCAGCTTTTGTTTATAAGATGAAATCTATCAACATTTTCATCACCAGTTTATTTAGAAATACAAGAATAAAGACATTTTGATATTTTATTTTTAGCTCATGTATTAGCTTTTTTTGGAATGTAATTACTGATTGTTGACATTCTCTCTCTACTTAATGGTCAATGTGAGGGTGGTGATACTGACTTATTAATTTCTGGCTTCACATCACCTGGTATGTACCAAAAATGCTTGTTGGAAAAAATGAATAAACATTTTATAATTCATTATTATTTCTGTAATTCAGTAAAGTTTTCATTCTTGGTCCATCTATGTAAAATTCTAATACTTACATCTTCAGACCTCTAAATTTCTACCCTCCCTATTTCTGCTTTCTTTTCTCCTGAGCAGGGATATTCCTATCATGTTATAGTTTATTTATCTTGTTTATTGTGTCTCTCTATTGTCACCCCCAACAGGAATGTAAGCTTCATGAAGGTAGGAATTTTACCTGTTTTCTTCACTGCTATATCTCTAATATCTCAAGAAGTATCTGGCAAAGAATTGATATTCAATAAATAATTCTTGGGGTTACTTTCATCCTTAAGAATAAATTTTTATAATCTTCATTCTTACAAGTGTGGGGTATGATCATTTGAAATCATGGAATTTCTAGTTTTTCAGAAACATGGTTGAAATTAAGGGAAAAAGAAAGCTGAGATCACATATTTGTTATAAGCAGATCTAATTAACAGAAAATAACTCATTAACTATAGAAAGTTTGTATCATTTGCAGAATGTTAAAGTTATTTTATTAGAAATGCTCTAAGTTTAAAAATGAATCTACTAATTTTTCTATATGGTATCATTTGCTATACTGCCTGGTTTTAGAAAATGCCTGACATAACTTTCTTTTCTTCTTATTCAGTGTTTTATTAAATGTTTCACTGGGTGAATGTCATAAGCATGTTAAAAGATTCCCATGTTATGATAGAATATATCTTATTTGTTTTCAGCAGGCAATGCACATCTGTTGCTTGTTTTCTGTGATGTAAAACTGTATATGCAGGTTCCTTGAGGCTGGTATTGTGTTTTAGTAACTTTTCTATCCATGGCAACTGGCTTAGTAACTGTTTATTGTATGTGTGTATTAAAAGTTTATGAAAGGAATGAACCTCCATTATACATCCTTGGTCTTACTTAAAATGGATTGAAGTCAGTGATTTAGCCAATTTCTTATTTGAGCTAAAATGAAATGCTGCAAAGTTACACTAACTATGGTGGCCATGAAAATACACCCATCAAATCTCACTGGTGGAGAATAATTGGCTGACGGCACTAGCAGCTGCCCCACTGGCTCCCTCATGATGCTTGCCTTGAGACTGTACTTCCTGGTGGGCTGCTCCCAGCCAATGACTGAGCAGAGCGAGGTTACTATGGCAGCCCCTTCCTATGAGATATAGGATTGCTTTTATGAGTAACTTTGACTTGAGGAGTGCCCATCAACCTTGCTGAAACTTTTGAAACGCTGTCACAGTTGGAAACTCCTTCTATCCAATCACCTTCCCTTATCTTTCTCCTTTCACAGGTGTCAGACCTGCATCATGTTGTCTCTCCCTCCAATAAATCTTTTGCACATCTCAATTCATCTTGTCTGCACATATGAATTCACACAGAATGCTCACTTTTTTTTCTCTTCAGGTTCCTAGATGGGTCACACAAATATACAGCATAATGCACATTTGAGACACAAACTGATATTGATCTTAGATTCATTGTTATCTGATTTACAGCTCACATCAAATCAAATAATCACAGAAGAATGACAGTGTGAAAATATAATATCTGTGTTTTAATCATCCCTGACACCAGTATACTACCTTTGATGGAAATGTTGGTAAAAAATGGAAGTGTCAATCCAGCTACCTAGCCAAATATTATAATTGTGGTTCAGTACTTATAGGTGAAATTGGAAGGGCTTAAGCTTTAGAAGAACTAAAGGGCCTCTTGATGAAAGTGAAAGAGGAGAGTTAAAAAGTTAGCTTAAAACTCAGTATTCAGAAAAGTAAGATCATGGCGTCTGGTCCCATCACTTCATGGCAAATAGATGGGGAAACAATGGAAACAGTGTCAGACTTTATTTTTTTGGGCTCCAAAATCACTATGATGGTGACTGCAGCCATGAAATTAAAAGACACTTGCTCCTTGGAAGAAAAGTTATGACCAACCTAGACAGCATATTAAAAAGCAGAGACATTACTTTGCCAACAAAGGTCCATCTAGTCAAAGCTGTGGTTTTTCCAGTAGTCATGTATGGATGTGAGAGTTGGACTATAAAGAAAGCTGAGAGCTGAAGGATTAGTGCTTTTGAACTGTGGTGTTGGAGAAGACTCTTGAGAGTCCCTTGGCCTGCAAGGAGATCCCACCAGTCCATCCTAAAGGATATCAGTCTTGAATATTCATTGGAAGGACTGGTGTTGAAGCTGAAACTCCAATACTTTGGCCACCTGATGTGAAGAACTGACTCATTAGAAAAAACCCTGATGCTGGGAAAGATTGAAGGTGGGAGGAAAAGGGGATGACAGAGGATGAGATGGTTAGATGGCATCCCTGACTCAATGGACATGAGTTTGAGTAAACTCCAGGTGTTGGTGATGGACAGGGAGGCCTGACATGCTGCTGTTCATGGGGTCACAAAGAGTCTGACATGGTTGAGCGACTGAACTAAACTGAACTGAAGCTTTAGAATAAGAAAAATGAGTTCATAGAAAATTATGTAAGTGGCAGAAATCCTGAGGCTTCATGGAGTGACCAGTTAATTAGTTAGTTAATTAAAAGATATTTTTTCAAATATCATATTATGAAACCAACTGATCTAGTCTGAAGTATAATGACCCCATTTAATAGGCCTTCTTCTAAATTCTTAATGAAATTAGTTGTTGATAAAGAGAATAATGAGATTAACAACAACTAAAACCTATAGTAAAATTTCTTTTTTATAGATTGTGACTTTTCTGCCGTCAAGTTGAAAAAAATGTCTCTAAATTCATACTAAATACTCTTTTCTTTGACTTTTGTTTCACTTGGCATTATTTATGTAAAAAGGAAACCAACTCATTAAATTTTAAGAATCCTATAAAACAAATAAGGTAACTCCTTTAGCTCCATTAATTGTGTAAATTCAACTTTTGAAAGTGTAAAAATAAGCCACAACGAATATGAATTTCCTTATAATCTTTCTCCTTTCTGGACTTCAGTCTTGGATGGCTTCTCCTCATGGAATGAAGGTGAAAATTAGATGTGATGGAGCTAATTATAGATGCTAGCTGAACTTTATCAACCTATGGAACAGCCATATCCTTAGGGTGCAATTGTGTGGTAGGCCTGTAAGGTTTGAAATGTCATCTTCAGTGATTTAGATGTGGCCCCACCT
Source organism: Cervus canadensis (assembly GCF_019320065.1). Classification (NCBI taxonomy): domain Eukaryota; kingdom Metazoa; phylum Chordata; class Mammalia; order Artiodactyla; family Cervidae; genus Cervus; species Cervus canadensis. The sequence goes on along the minus strand of NC_057408.1, from coordinate 43,455,448 downwards.
TGTACTGGGACACTTTGCTGCCCACTGTAGGGAGTGACCCTAGTTGCATTGTTAGATAGTGTTGGGCCCAGGCCTATGGGCACCCTCCTGCTCTAGGGGAAGTGTTGAGAGGTGACTCCATTTCAGTAAATAGATGAAACAAGTGCTTAATCAAAGGAGAACACCTGGTTTATTTTACCACTCATGATGGACTTTTCTACACCTAGATTTCATCTGCTTAGCTTTCAGACATGAGCCATGTCACTCTTTGTAGAGGTAGCACCTATAGAAAGTGGGAGTGGATGGCATTTTGACACTAAGATAGAGAGAGCAGGTGTGATGAAGTGTTTTGTTTAGCCTGGAGCGCTTAACAGGCTCAGAGGCTACGCAATCAACAAATGCCCCTTCCACAATCAGTCGAGAGCCATCTTCTTTCTCTTCACCAGATGCTTATAACTTTCTTAATCAAATTGGAATTTATTGGTTATACATTCTCTTCTCTGGTCTTATTCAATAACAGGTCTTTATCTGCCAGTTGTTCCACTTCTATTCAGTTTCCTATTGCTTTCCAAAATGTGTTGTCCCTACTACCTACTTCTGTTTGATTGCAGCCATTTCTGCTCTGATTGTAATTTTTCTGTTGATGGAATTAACCTTTTATTCCAAACAATCTGTGTCCTAGTGACAACCCATCAGCTCTTGTTATTTCTTCACCAATTGTTTTTACAATTTTCCTCTTACCTTGCGAAGCTGACAAAATTTCTGTTTAGAAAGGAAACCTACTTGGTTGCATGACTTAAACTGCTGTCAAATTGTGACTCTAATTTGGACATCATGCATGAGGAAAATATATGTTATATTTTGTACAAAGTCTGGGTTGTGCTGCAGTGCAGTGGTAGGAAATAACTGATTTGGGAGAGGTTAGCATAGTGAAACAAAGCCATAAAATTCTACTGTTTTTGGTGAAAATGGGTATTTCATTCTGTTATTAAAATGGTGCTCTTCTTACTTTTAAAACAGATTATAAAAATGGAATTGCCTCTAGCAACCTCCTTTTCCTCTTGCTCCTTTAACATTTAAACATCCTGTGTTTCTGTAATGGATAACAAAGCCTGTTACTTGGCACAAACAGAGGAAAGACAGGATTTCGAATTATGAATAGGTTTATTTTCTCGTCAAAACCTGCCTCTTCAACACTTTAAGATATGCCTACTCATTCTTCATGGTGCTCATATCTGGCATTGATCTTTAAAACACAAATCCTCTTGCTAGAGTTTTCTTAAAGGAAAGGAGAAAGAATGACATAGGAGATAATGCCCTAGATTGCTTTTCTTTGTAGCAGGAGCCAGCATGCTGTTTTTGAGTTTTGGCTGCAATATGGTAAAGTCTGCTTGCTTTCAATTATTCAAAACCATTTATGTTTTTCATGCCAAGTTGGATAGGTTTGTATTTTTATTTTTCCCATTCTGAATGAGGCTCTTTGGAGGTGTTATCGCCTCCCTAGGCTACTGCATGGGAAGGTAGCTTCTAACATCCTTTAAAGAGTCCACCTACTTCAAAGTAAGGAGTCTCTCCTTCTTACTTTCTAGATAACCCTACCCTTTTGTCTCTTGCCTTGCAGTAACCCATGCTAGGGGCTCTAACCCAATGATGCCATAGTCAGTAGATTTTCTTTTCAGAAAGAAAAGTATTACCTAGAGCAAGCTCCTTTTCAAAGAAGTAATTTCATGGGTCACAATCTATTAGCTGACAAAGTATAAACAAAAAAAGAAAGAAAAGGCAAAAAAAAAAAATTCAAGAATTGATTAGTCGATTTAGACCCTGGCAGGCTGTACTGCTGTTGTGTATGTATTCCCAGCATCAGCCAGAACCTGCACTAGCCCACATTTGTTATTTATGTATTTTCACCCTGAAGCACTAGCAGTGATTGCAACAATTGAGAGACGTGGATGGCAAGGTGTGCTGTGAAATAACAAAGTCTCTGTCTGACTGGTCATGTGAATAATACCGACTTGCACTAGCCAGGTCCTGCCTGTGGCTATGTCAGCTGAGCTATCTAGAAACATTTTTTTTTTTCTCATTGATTTTTTTTTTTTTTAATTTCTATAAAACCAGGATTGGGACCCAGCAGGTTTGGAGTGATGCCAGCATCATGTGGAGTCAGAAGAAAAGGCTGAGAATAGGAAGTATATTGACCCAATTTATGGGACAAAGTGCAATAGAGGTGACAGAACAAGCTACCAAGGTGTTCACTCTGTGAAGACTTTTTAGGACAAGAGATTTGGGACAATGAAGTACAAATGGAACCCGTGGTCAGGGTCAAAAGAAGTCTCTTTGACTCCTTTTGATAGAACAACTCCTTTTGGTTGCTGGGTAAAATAAAATCTTTGCATCTGGTGTTTTTTTTTTTTTTTAATATACTGTTAATTGTTAAAACCTTTTTAAAATAGCAGAATTTCCAGCTGTTGTCTTTGAATGAAATGACCTCTAAAACAGAATTGATTGTAGTATTCTTCCTTTGCATATAGGATGGTTGCATGTAAAAATTAAGGTCTTAGAATGTGTTCTCTTCCTTGCAGATTACCTCCAAATATGCCTTAAAAATAAAACAAGTAATACCTAAATTACTCAGTCTGCCTCATAAAGGGTTTTATAGATTAACATTTTTCATGTTGTGTTAAATAGATATAGCTTAAAGCCTTGCACTGTCTCCTGAGCCAACTCCATGCTACCTCCCCACACAGTAATTTATAAATTCAAGAATCCATACTGACTTCCCTGGAAAAGCTCCCGTAAGGACATTTGGTCAGATCCTTCCTGGTGAGCAAACCTTCTTCTGTGTGTACATTGGTAACTTTGTGAAAAGCATGGATATGAAACAAATATTTGAGAAATGTTTAGATAAGAAAACAGTGATCACAGAAATGCAGCTCATGTTAACAAAGAACAAGTCATGTAAACAACATCTAGTTTACCTTTTTATTATAGATAATGGGGCAGGTAAATTACATCCTGCTTGGGTGGCGTATATGATCTCAGTGTCCAGATAGCCTTTTGAACAAAAAAGACATGCAAACATTAAGAAAAGTTTAGTCAGTTGGATGATCGTAGCCTAATAGTACTGATTAATGGGTTAATAAAACAGAGGGGACCCATAAAGCCATCTATTTCAGAAGTTATTTTTTTGCTCTAACCTATTTTTAGTGATATGTTCAATGCTTCTCTAGTAGCTCAGATGGTAAAGAATCCACCTGCAGTGCAGGAGACTCAGGGATTGATCTGTTCGATTCCTGGGTTGGGAAGATTCCTTGGGGAAGGGAATGGTCATCCCCTCCAATATTCTTGCCTGGGGAATCCCATGAACAGAGGAGCCTGGCAGGCTACATTCCATGGGTGGCAAAGAGTCAGACACAACTGGACGACTAACACTCACTTTTTTTTTCAATGCTTATCAAATGCTCAGGTAATGTACAGTTAAAATATTAGATCATATTAGTACTTTTAGGAAGAGTTCTGTAAGGAAAAGTTTGATTGAAATTAATAAAATTAAATGAACATTGATGGTGTAAATTTCTACATTTAGGGAAAAAATAATCGCGTGAGGACAGGATTCAGGAGGCTGGCCATGACAGGTATAGTATTTATAAAAAGTCCTTTAGGTTTTACCTAAATAGAAGATTAATATAAAATATTAGTGTGGTGTGTTTGCCAGTAAGGCCAGTGCAATCACAGAAATAGGAAAAGAGCTGAAGGGACAGAAGTATTCATAGACACTCAACTGAACAGACGTGGAAGCCCTTTTGTAACAATCAAAGGGTCAAAAATGAGTTAGAAATTCTCCCAGTGAGCACAGAGTGAGTTATAAGAAGTGTAAAAGTCTTTGACTATTTACTAATTTAACACTAATATTGTTTCCTAGTCTGGAGAAGGAACTGACAATCCACTCCAGCATTCTTGCCTGGAAAATCCCACAGACAGAGGACACTGGAGGGCTACAGTCCATGGGATTGCAAAAGAGTCAGACACAATTTAGTGACTAAATAACAATAATATTTTCTAGCACCTATTATCACCAACCTCACTGTCAAGTCTCCTTTTGTAATCATTGCTTTATTTAATCATCACAACCTCTTGACATGTAGTTTTTATATCCATTATCATTTCACAGATGAGGAAACGCAGATTTAGAATGGTTATGTGACTTTCTCAGAATCACTGAAATACTCTGGCAAAGCTGGAAATCTGTCTGACTCCAGCATTTTTTTTTTTAATCACTTTCTATGTAACAAAAAAAAATGCTATTCCCTTCCACTGGTTAATGCAGAGTAAAATGCAGGGCTGTACATTCACGGTGCAGTGGCTTCCAGATGATTCCTTGCTACATCTTTCAATCCATCCACTGCTCCAACCAAGCTAGATGAATGTCCTGCTTTGTCTTAGCCTGTCTTTTGATCTTGATTTTTGCTTAACCTGGAATAGCGTCTTTCCTTGGTACTCCAACTTAAATGCAGCTTTCTTTACAGAGCACAATCCCTCCTCTAAACGTCTATAGTTTTAAAGACATGGTGGTTTAGTCGCTAAGTTGTGTTCGATTCTTGTGATCCCGTGGATTGTAGCCCGCCAGGCTCCTCTGTCCGTGGGAGTCTCCAGGCAAGAATATTGGAGTGGGTTGCCATTTCTTTCATCTTCTGCAATTAATAATGTGCTCCATCACTTAGTTGTGTCCAACTCTTCGCGACCCCATAGACTGTACCCCACCAGACTCCTTTGTCCATGGAATTTTCCAGGCAAGAATACTGGAGTGGCTTGCCACGCCCTTCTCCAGGGGAACTTCCCAACCCAGAGATCGAACTCACGTCTCCTATATCTCCTGCACTGCAGGTGAATTCTTTACTGCTGAGCCACCAGGGAAGCCCCACAATTAATAATGCTTTTAATATTCATTTCGTACATATTTTAAGTAATAAGAGCTTGACAACAATGACTATGCCTTTCCCTTGTTTCTCAAGGGAATCAGCTAAACTTGTGGTTCAGTAAATATTTATTAAATTAGTGGTTCATTAATATTAGTGGTTTAATAAATGAAAGAATAACATGGATGATTGTGGTGGGTGGCCTAGGGAGAGAATACTCTAAAATATATCACAGAAGTTTCCATTACATGAGATACCTATTTCAATTGAAATACAGCTTGACATCTAATAAGTAGATCTGAAATCTGAGAAATGTGAACGTGGGGCATTATTCAGTGCTTGGTGTTCTGATGGAATTGTCTTTCAATAGCATAAAATTTCATCTCGTGTTGTCTGTCATAACTGGGATTTCTCAGAAGCAGTTTGATTCAGAATAGGGAAGTCTAGAATTGGGAGTTGAGGTGTCAATTCTTGGGATTGTCCTTATCTTAGAAAGTATAAATTGGCACCTGTGGTGGACGTGGAGGAAGCGACAGATTTCCTGCACAGGCATGATGAGTTGTGAGCATAGAAACCAAATCTCAAAGTTGGCTACTAAACCAAGTGGAAAAGATGCCTTTTGCACATGACAAATCAAGCTGGAAGAAGAATTCAAGATTCATGGTGTCTAGCCAGGCAAGGGTTTTCATATATTTCTAGTATAACATAGGGTAAAACCATAGGTTTTGGGTGTTCAGGTTTAATTTCCAGCTTTCCTACTTCCCAACCATGTGACCTGGAACAACCCACATAATTTCTCTGAGGTCTATTTTCCTCACTTGTACATTGAGAATAATAATTGTACTAACTTCATAAGGACTGGACAGATTAATGTATGTAAATTGCCTAGCACGGTACCTTTCACTTAGTAAGAGCTGCATAACTGTTAGTTATTGTATAATTATTTATTTACATATATCTTTAGTGGCACCTTTTTGGTAACAAGGCATTAGTGATATGTCCAGGTTAAAAATATCCACAGTCACATTTTTGAGTGTGTTGTGGCTTGGTTGATTGCTTGCATCATAACCCCAAATCAACAAAACATTTTGGCACAGTTGTTTCATCTATAAAATGGATATATAAAGTTTCATATGACCCCTTAATATTGCCAAGAATCAAAAAGGATAATGCTTGAAAGTTCTTTGGTGGTTCAACAGCTAAGACTTTGCGCTTCCAATGCAGGGGGCCCAAGGTTTGATCCCTGGTCAGGGAACTAGAACCTGCAGGCCGCAGCAAAGGTCTAAGATACCACATGCTACAATTAAGATCCAGCACAGCCAAATAAATAAATAAATATTTTTTAAAAAATAAAATTTCTGAGATCATTGCAGAGATCTCGCATTGAACTACAGTTGAACAAATGCAGGCTTTTTTAAAAAAATAAGATAATGCTTGGGGATTTGTTCTGTAACCTAAACAGTGCTGTGGTGGTTGTTGTTGTTTTGTTGTATCCGACTCTTTTGGGACCCCACATTGTGGCCTGCCAGATTCCTCTGTGGGCTTCCTAGGTGACTCAGTCGTAGAGGACCTGCCTCGCACTGCAGAAGATTCTGGTTTGACCCCTGGGTTGAGAAGTTCTCATGGAGAAGGGACTGGCAGCTCACTCTAGTATTCTTGCCTGGGAAATCCCTTGGATGGAGGAGCCTGGTGAGCTACAGTCCATGGGGTCACGAAGAGTTGAATACGACTGAAGTGACTTAATAACAACAACAAGGTTCCGCTTTCCATGGGATTTCCCAGGTGAGAACGCTGGCGTGGGTGGCCATTTCCTTCTCCAGGGGATCTTCATGACCCAGGGATCGAACCCATGTCTCCTGTTTCTCTTGCATTGCAGGCGGATTCTTTACTGCTGAACCACCAGGGTGGAAAAGGGTTAATCATTCAACAGTTCAAGGCTACTGAGCTCCTCCTGTATAGGTTCAGACTGAAAAAGAGATGAACCAAGAGCATCTGAGGACTCTGGGAGAGTCTGTGGGGACAGCTTCCCTGGGGTCTCCCGAGGCTGTCTGTGGTAGCAGGACCCCGATCTGGTCTTCCACCTCCCACGCATTGTCAGCCCGTACATAGGGAATCCACTTCTCTAGTCGGAGGTGCACATTATCAAAGCTCCTGAGACTAATTTACAAAACCGGAATGCCAACTTATTACTCCAGCGTAAGAAAACACAACTGTCATGCAGGCTGGGATCAGCACTCAGGCATGCCTGTCACATTTTATCCTCATCAGCAGAACTACAGAAAAACCCAAGCTACAGTGAGAAGGGTTTTGGGGGTAAATCTGGAACTCATTCACAGGAAATAGAAGTCTCTGAATGCTGACCTAACACAGTGACTCTTCACAAATGTGTCAGTGCTGCCGAGGAGCTACAACACCTGAAGACGCTCAGCTAAGGTTGCCTCTTCTCCAGTGTGATTTTGAATTAGTGCTTACAGCGCTTGCCTCAGTGAGCCCTTGTTTCTGCTGACATGGCTGACTAGTCGTTTCCTCTGCAGGATGCTTAACAAGTGAGCTAATAGAAAATAAAAAGAAACTATTTGTGGTTAACATCTCCTCTCCCACTTACACGTCAGGAAAGAGCAGCCAGCATTGTATCAGGTAAATTGTCCTCATGCTACTTCCTTTTCCCCAGGGGAAAGTTCATGTGCAGGAGAGATAAGGGAGATCTAGGCTAAAGGGAAAAAGGGAGGTGAGAGACTTCCCTAGTGAAATGCCAACTTATTACAGAACCGGAATGCCAACTTATTACTCCACCGTAAGAAAACACAACTGTCATGCAGGCTGGAATCAGCACTCAGGCATGCCTGTCACATTTTATCCTCATCAGCAGAACTGCAGAGGAAGGCAAACTACAGTGAGAAGGGTTTTGGGGTAAATGTGGAACTCGAATTACAGGAAATAGAAGACTTACAAAACCTAGTGGAGACTTACAAGACTTACAAAAGCTAGTGGAGGTGATGGAATTCCAGTTGAGCTATTTCAAATCCTAAAAGAAGATGCTGTGAAAGTGCTGCACTCAACATGCCAGCAAATGTGGAAAACTCAGCAGTGGCCACAGGACTGGAAAAGGTCAGTTTTCATTCCAATCCCAAAGAAAGGCAATGCCAAAGAATGTTCAAACTACCACACGGTTGTAGTTTGAACATCGCTAGTAAAATAATGCTGAAAATTCTCCAAGCCGGGCTTCAACAGTATGTGAACCGTGAACTTCCAGATGTTCAAGCTGGATTGAGAAAAGGCAGAGGAACCAGAGATCAAATTGCCAACATCCGTTGGATCATCAAAAAAGCAAGAGAGTTCTAGAAAAACATCTATTTCTGCTTTATTGACTATGCCAAAGCCTTACTGTGTGGATCACAGCAAACTGTGGAAAATTCTTCAAGAGATGAATACCAGACCACCTGACCTGCCTCCTGAGAAATCTGTATGCAGGTCAAGAAGCAACAGTTAGAACTGGATATGGAACAACAGTCTGGTTCCAAATTGGGAAAGGAGTACATCAAGGCTGCATATTGTCACCCTGCTTATTTAACTTATATGCAGAGTACCTTATGCTCAGTGCCAGGCTGGAAGAAGCATGAACTGGAATCAAGATTGCTGGGAGGAATATCAATAATGTTAGATGCAGTTGACACCACCCTTATGGCAGAAAGCAAAGAAGAAATAAAGAGCCCATTGATGAAAGTGAAAGAGGAGAGTGAAAAAGTTGGCTTAAAACTCAACATTCAGAAAATTAAAATCATGGCATCCGGTCCAATCACTTCATGGCAAATAGATGGGGAAAAAATGCAAACAGTGAGACTTTATTTTTTGGGGCTCCAAAAATCACTGCAGATGGTGACTGCGGCCATGAAATTGAAAGATGCTTGCTTCTTGAAAGAAAAGCTGTGACCAACCTAAAGTAAAAGTCACTCAGTCCCGACTCTTTGCAATCCCTTGGACTATATAGTCCAGGAATTCTCCAGGCCAGAATACTGGAATGGGTAGCCTTTACGTTCTCCAGGGGATCTTCCCAACCCAGGGATCGAACTCAGGTCTCCTGCATTGCTGGTGGGTTCTTTGCCAACTGAGCCACAAGGGAAGCCCTGACCCACCTAGACAGCATATTAAAAAGCAGACATTACTTTGCCGACAAAGGTCTGTCTAGTCAAAGCTATGGTTTTTCCAGTAGTCGTGTATGGATGTGAGAGTTGGACTATAAAGAAAGCTGAGTGCCAAAGAATTGATGCTTTTGAACTGTGGTGTTGGAGAAGACTCTTGAGAGTCCCTTGGTCTGCAAGGAGATCCAACCAGTCCATCCTAAAGGAAATCAGTCTGAATATTCATTGGAAGGACTGATGCTGAAGCTGAAACTCCAGTACTTTGGCCACCTGATGCAAAGAACTGACTCACTGGAAAAGACCCTGATGCTGGGAAAGACTGAAGGCAGAAGGAGAAAGGGAAAACCGAGGACTAGACGCTTGAATGGCATCACTGACTCGGCGGACATGAGTTTTTGCAGGCTCTTGGAGTTGATGATGGACAGGGAAGCCTCGCATACTGCAGTCCATGGGGTCACAAAGGGTCGGACAGAACTGAGCAACTGAACTGAACTGAGATGAGAGACTTCCCTGGAGGTCCACGCATGCATACCAAAGTCACTTCAGTCGTGTCAGACTATGAACTGTAGCCCACCAGGTCCGAATGTCCATCGGATTCTCCAGTCAAGAATGCTGGAGTGTGTTGCCATTTCCCTCTCCAGAGAATCTTCCTGACCCTGGGATCAAACCCATGTCTCTCGTCTCCTGCACTGGTAGGCAAGTTGTTTACCACTAGTGCCACACGGGAAGCCCTGTGGTGGTCCAATGGTTAGGATTCTGTGCTGCCACTGCAGGGAGTGTAGTTCCGACACCTGGTCAGGTAATAAAGATCTTGCATGCTGCACACTGTGGCCAAAAAAACCAAAAATGAACAAATAAACAAAAAAAAAATCCCTAGACACTAGGTGGACAATTGGAGTGCATGTGGGGTACCTATGGATTTCCCAGGTGGCGCTAGTGGTAAAGAACTGCCTGCCAGTGCAGGAGATGTGAGAGACAAGGGTTTGATCCCTGGGTCAGGAAGATCCCCTGGAGGAGGACATGGCAATCCACTCCAGTGTTCTTGCTTGGAGAATCCCATGGAAAGAGGAGCCTGGCAGTTACAGTTCACAGGGTCGCAAAGAGTTGGACACAACTGAAATGACTTAGCATGCTCGTATGCACACGTGTGGGGTACCTGGAATGGGCTCTCATGCAGCCTTCTAAGAGTATGAAGAGCCTCTGATGTGTGACACAGGGATGCTGATTGCCTGGACATTAAAGCATTGAGACCTCGAGACTATTGGTAAAAGATTTCTGTGTCCAGGCTTAGCAGGGGGACAGAGGGCTGCTCTGTAAGCTCAGGTGGTATCAACTGTGTCCTGAGTAGATTGGAGAGCAGGACATACCTGACTGTTTTGGTCTGTCTAAAACCCCAGGGACTCTTCTTGCATGATCTTAGAGAACTGGAGAGATGCCTTCTCCCATCAGTTCAGTTCAGTCGTTCAGTCGTGTCAGACTCTTTGTGACCCCATGGACCACAGCACACCCCGCCTCCCTGTCTATAACCAGCTCCCAGAGTCTACTCAAACTCATCTCCATTGAGTTGGTGATGCCATCCGACCATCTCATCCTCTGTCATCTCCTTCTCCTCCTGCCCTCGATCTTTCCCAGCATCAGGGTCTTTTCCAATGAGTCAGCTCTTTGCATCAGGAGGCCAAAGTATTGGAATTTCAGCTTCAGCATCAGTCCTTCCAATGAACACCCAGGACTGATCACCTTTAGGATGGACTGGTTAGATCTCCTTGCAGTCCAGGGGACTCTCCAGAGTCTTCTCCAACACCACAGTTCAAAAGCATCAATTCTTCGGCCCTCAGCTTTCTTTATAGTCCAACTCTCACATCCATACACAACCACTGGAAAAACCATAGCCTTGACTAGATGGACCTTTGTTGGTGAAGTAATGTCTCTGCTTTTTAATATGCTGTCTAGGTTGGTCATAACTTTCCTTCCAAGGAGTAAGCGTATTTTAATTTCATGACTGCAGTCACCATCTGCAGTGATTTTGGAGCCTCCTCCCATAACAGACTATTAATAGGGCTAATTTTCAGACCACCAGATATGTATATGAAGACTCTGAATTGATTGATATGATTTTACAAACTAAAATGGTATATTCATTTCCATCTTTTGTTGATTTTGAATCTCAATGTAAAGATCTTTGTCCCAATTCTGTGGAGAAAACTTATGGAATGAAAGCACAGAGGGAACATCCCTGATTCTGCCGTCCAGGAAAGCCCTGTCTTCTGGGGACAGAACACAGATGGTTATGCCATGGGTCGTGAGGCCGCTGTTGTTAAATGGCATTTCAGAAATGATGTGTGAAGTGCGTGTGCTCAGTTGCCTCAGTCGTGTCCTACTCTTTGCAATCTGTAGACTGTAGCCCACCAGGCTCCTCTGTCCATGGGGTTCTCCAGGGAAGATGCTGGAGTGAGTTTCCATGCCCTCCTCCAGGGGATCTTCCCGACCCAGGGATCGAACCCACATCTCTTGCATTCTTCACCGCTGAGCCACTGGGTATGTAGACATTCATATTCCAGAGTTGGGTGGGAAAGTGGGCAAGTCAGTGAGAGCTCCCCAAGAAGAGGACGCCCTTAACTCTTACAGAATGCAGAGAGAAGGTCATGCGTACGTTCTTGAAGGAAGCTGCATTTGACCTTTTTCAAAGAAAAAAGCATAAATGACTTAACTAGGAGGAGGAATTTGCATGTACAAATTCCATTGGGTTTGAATCAACACAAACATTTTGGAAGCGTCTAATTTGAATGAATAAAACCTCTGCAAATATGTATGAAAATGACATTTCCTCAGTGAGATGTTTATTATAGCAGTTTTGTTTATCTTTTGTAAGGATTCATCCATATTCTCTTATCCAGGCAAGCAGCTGACCAGACACTCATGAGCCAACTGGCTTAGATTATGTGTGCTGCTTCTGATTAGGAAACTGTCCATAGTCTCTTGATCCCTTAGAAGTCTTGAACCTAAAATATGGTGTATTTTTTTTAGCAAAGCACTGAAGATATGAGCCAGTCAAATCAAACCACTTCCAAATTTATTTACCTGTTAGAGCATAGTGAAATAATTTTTTTGTAATCATTATTTATTGATCCATGGCTTTATCTCTCTTTATTGTTCTATCCGTTGGAAGAACTTATGAAAATATAAAACAGTGAAGTATTGTAGAACCTGGAAATTAACTTTGAAGCTTTTGGGTTCTGTTATGGGACACTTCTCCTTTAATTAATGTCTTTTGAGATTATGATGATGATTTTATTTCTTTAGTAGTATTTATTTTCTCACTTATTTGGATTTTGCATTGCTGAAAAACCAAAGGTTTAAGAAAAAAGTTTGATGGGTGAGCATTCAAAATTGCAGAAGTTAGTGAAGATGAAAGATCCACTTAGAAGTAATCAGGAGAGGGATGTCATCACAAAGGAGTTGATGAGAAGGCAAAGGTGCAGGGTTTGATGAGGTCTTTTGGCTGTTTAGTTTGCTCTCAGATGATCAGGTATTTGAAAACTTTGTGTTTGAATGTTAGTTAGAAGAACACAGGATGAAGATACAAGTGTGGCATATGCCTGTGATATCTGAGAAGACTATCAGAAGGTCCAGACAGAGCCAGGAAGTGCTTTAGAAAAATGCTAAGAAAAATATAAAATGTGCATTTAAGGTTTGTTTGGAACAAGAAAAAAAGTTCAACTTACATTTTTGTCTTCTGAATCAAAAAGGCCTCTGAGTGCCTAAAAGCTGCCTCCTTTGTCATGGCAGAGCCTACACTGAACATCTTACCTAAAACACAGCCTATGTTCTCTCTGATTCCTTTTTGTTCTCCTCTTATTGGTATTAAGTTAAATTAATGAAAATGTACCTCCAAGATGGGACTTCCCAGGTGGTGCAGTGGTGAAGTTTCCATCTGCCAGTGCAGGAGCCTCCAGAGAGGCGGGTTCGATCCCCAGCTGGGAAGATTCCCTGGAGGAGGAAATGACAACCCACTCCAGGGTTCTTGCCTGGCAGATTCCCATAGACAGAGGAGCCTGGTGGGCGACAAAAAGTTGGACACAACTGAGTGGCTGAGCATAGGCACGTACCTCCAAGACAGACTGAATTCAGGGCGATGAGAAATTGCAAGTTTGAGACTTCTTTGCCATTGGCGTCCTAGGTATGATACACAGAAGTAACCATGATGGGGCATGGGGAGCAGTGTGGGCCACGGACGTGAAGGGGAACTGCAAGATGAGGAGGGTCACGTCCCCAGGCATCCTTGGCCAGGGGTTTCTCCAGGGAGGAGGGAGTGTGCTCATAACCATTTATGTCTAAGTGAAGGGTCCTTTTGTTTGTTTGTTTGTTTTAGCACTTTTTCATGCAGTTTATTTCTATGAATAGTAGAGTTGTCCATTTCAAAGTTAAGTCAATAGAGGGACTTCCCTGGTGAACCAGTGGTTAAGCCTCTGTGCTTCCAGTATAGGGAACATGGGTTCAATCCCCATTCAGGGAACTAAGATCTCACATGACCTGTGGCATGGCCAAAAAAGATATATTAAAGAAAATAAATAAAAGTTAAGTCAATAGAAATGGCGTTTCCCTCAAGGTAGTCTATGGCATTTCTCTTAGTGATTCAGACAGTAAAAAATCTGCCTGCCATGTGGGAGACCTGGGTTCAATCCCTGGGTCAGGAAGATCTCCTAGAGAAGGGAATGGCTACCCACTCCAGTATTCTTGCCTGGAGAATTCCATGGACGGAGGTGCCTGGGCAGGCTTCAGTCCATGGGGGTCACAAGAGTTGGACACAACTGAGCGATTAACACTTACTTACTTAGAGTACTCTATGGTAACATAAATTTGGGGAATCTTGGATTATATGAAATTATATAAATGTGTGCATGAGAGTGCAGATCTTAGGGATTTCAATACCTATCAAGCTGAGAGTGGGGCACTGGATGTAATAGGACCATGAACCATCTGCCTCTTGGTGGACAGTGCAGTTAAGCTCCTGGGGGTGACAGAGGCTCATGGCACCCTGTTCATTGAAGTCATCTGCGTCTTCTGAGTTAAGGAGAAGGAGGTCCAGATATTTAGAATCTAATACACTAGTGGGTACCATTTTCCTGAAAGCAAGACATACATTATCCTACCTTTTAAGGTCACATGAGCTATACTCTAGTGTTTTATTTCAGACTGTTTTGTTTGCTAGTAACATTCAACCAGTTCAAACTGGGCATGGTGGGGGGAAGATAAGAACATATGTTTTTCATGAAAACCCTGCCAAGTATTTCCTGTGACTAGAATTCTGTGAAATTCACTTTGGAAAATATAGGTAAAGGTACAACATTTAAATTAAAATTCTTCATAAATTGTTAGCATCATAATGTAGTACATGTAATAGATGAAAATTCAAAGTGTACAAAATATCATTTTTATTTAATTTTTTAACAAATTACATATATTTTATAGAAAAAGAAAATGTAAAATACTATTTCTTGGAACTATTGACTGTGAAATAACTTGGCTTCACTTTTAACCAGAAGTAGGAGACAATTGCTTATTGAATTAAGACAAGTGAAGAAAATATGATTCCTTTTATTATATAGAAAGATGTAAATGGCACAAAGAAATGAGTTTTCTTATTTGATTTGGATATCACATTTTATTTTTGCTAAGTCATTTCAGTGGCTTGTGTCTGTTACAGCTGAAGTGCTGAAGTGCCACAGCGCCTTTCTGGTCTGGAGAATTCTGAGAAAAATAGTCTATAACACTCTTCCCACTGTGATATTTTATGAAAATAGTGAGACAGTCTCAGGGAGACAAACATACACACAATACGCAAATAGACAACTATACACATACAAGCCTACACTTAATTTGAAACAGACATATTTTAAAATTTGCTATATAAATTATGTATTATACAGAAAGAGGACATTAAATTTCATTTAACCCCTCCCCTCTTTTTTTTTTTTTTTTTTAATGTATAAAATCCCAAAGAGCTCTCTCAGGCAACATTGTGCATTATAGAAAGAATTTGAATGGGGCTGATTCCACTGATTTCTTGGTCTGTTTCAACTTGTGGAATAACAAGTCACCATATATACCCTCCTCAAAGAATGAAGTCTGAAATAGGCATTTATCTGTGTCTGGATATGCAATCGTTAAGATAGACTCAGTCTAATTTGAAATATCATCAATATACTTATAATTTCCTGTGGTATTACCAATAATGGAATAGTGAATTACTTCACGTGTTATAGTTTGATGTGATTTCATCCTTTTCCCTCTGCTATTGGTGGTTCTCTTTTAAGATCCTAAACAAACCTTTCTCTTTACCTTTTAGAAAATCCTTTCTTATTTGTTGAGCATTGATCACTGGTCCTGGCTCTCACGGAAGAAACGTCAACATTGCCCTGGTGTGTGAAGTGTTTTCTGGAAGCATCTTTGATAATGTCAAAAATGAGGTCATACTGTTCTGGGAAGAGAGCGTTTTTCATGAACTTTTGTTTCTTCTTCTGTAAGGCACTGATAATGGCAGAAAACAAGTCTTTGTCAAAGATAAAACTTTGTAAAACTGAAAATTTTTTGATATTTGAAAATATTTTTAAAAAGCAGAAATTTTGACATCGTCTCATTAAGGTAGTTTCAGCTTTGTTTTACATCATTCCTAAAGTAACTGGTGATGCCCTTTCAGGAAGGGAAACAAAGTCGGCACTGTTTAACATGACTCATCACTTTCCAGAGAGAGATAGAAATGTATAGTTGTCTTGTTTTTTTTTTTTTTTTTTTTTGAGTGTCTCATAATTATAATTTACACATACAAATCCCACAGGCATATGTCACCAGCAGATGGCATTTATTAAAAATCCACATGCATTCTTGGATAGTTTGTGTCATTCTGCTTGAAGGCAAAGGAATGACTTAGATGACCTTTCAAGGACATTCTTCTTAAGCATTCAAGAATATGATCTGGAACTGTCCCACTGCTTGAAATGGGTTTATTTTAAATATATGTCCAGGTTGAGTATGTTTGCTGCAAGGGACACACATCCAACTTGAATCAGAGTAATAGAAAAAGTACAATGTATGACCCACTTATAAAAAAGTATGTTCCATGTCAGTGTTAGAGACAAATGAATCCAGAGACAGAAATGTGTAAAGTCTACTTTTCCTCTTTCTTCTCTGCTTCTCTCTCTGGGGCGTCCATTCTCTCCTCAGCAGATCGACTTGGCAAGGGACATGGCGCCAGTAACTGATGTCTCAGTCACCAAAGAGAAAAGATGATGAACATGAGTTTGAGCAAACTCTGGGTAATAGCAGAGGATAGAGGAGCCTGGTGTGCTACAGTCCATGGGGTCACAAAGAGTCGGATACAGTTTAGCAACTGAACAACAACAACAAAGTCTGGACTGATATACTGGAAAGTGAAAGTGAAAGTTGCTCAGTAGTGTCCGACTCTTTGCACCTCATGGCCTATATGTTCCATGGAATTCTCCAGGCCAGAATACTGGAGTGGGTAACCTTTCCCTTCTCCAGGGGATCTTCCCAACCCAGGGATCGAACCCAGGTCTCCAGCATTTCAGGCGGATTCTTTACCAGCTCAGCCACCAGGGAAGCCCAAGAATACTGGAGTGGGCAGCCTATCCCTTCTTTAGTGGATCTTCCTAACCCAGGAATCAAACCAGGGTCTCCTGTATTGCAGGTGGATTCTTTACCAACTGGGCTATCAGGGAAGCCCTTAAAAAAAAAAAAAAAAAAAAAAGAGCATGAACTCAGTCCCCCACCACCAGAAATTATGCCGTCAAGTTTCCCACATTTGGGGAAATTGCAGAGGTCAACACAAGCACGGTGCAATGGCTAAGCCTCTCCCTGGGAGGACCACCTTCTTGATCATGGTACCTCCCCTGCCAGGTAAGTATATACTGGAAAACATGATAATTCAAGCTTTTTGTGAACCATCTGTGCTTGTAGTAGTGGTTCATGCCTTCTGTTTCTACTTGATTGAAGATGATGAAAAGCCTCTGCTTCACAAAATGGGACAGATTCCCACTCCGACCTTTAGAATATAACCGTTCCCCTCTCCTTTAGGTCACTAGAGTGAAGTCATAGAATGAACTGGCTAGAGAGATGAAGTGCTGAGCCTATGAAGGGAGGAAATAAGCAGCTGAAAGTCTTAGCCAAAACCCCCTGGCAGGGCTCTGATGGTATCTCTCAGACTGGATTATGAGCGTACTGGAACAAGAGAACCATTACTGAAGGCCAGATAAAGAAGAGTTTGTTGATACAAAGCATTCTCCCATACTAGGAGATTTAATTACCTGGCAAAGACCGTGGAACTGACATGATACTGCTCTGACTCTTGAGATTTTGAAGAGAGTATTGGCCCTTTCTAAGCGCGATAAAAATGCCAGAACTGCTGCCGAAAATGGTAGAAGAAGGCTCAAAAAACTCACATAAGTGAGGCCGGAAATCTCTCCAGATGGTCATGTTCAAAGGGAGAGGACACTATCTGCCAGAATCGCTAGGAATGCATTAGTCCAAGGGCCACCTGCATCATCAAGAAGGGGCAGCTGTCTTCTACAAGCCAGGACTGAGAGGAGGGGACAGTCTTACAGAACTGGGCTCACCGATAGCAAAGGGTGATCAGATCCCAAAATAGCAGAGGCCCAGTGACAGCGTGTAGCCATCAGAGCAAGGTTTCCCTGGTAATAGATTTGGGGATGGAAAATTTAGGGTAGAAGGTTTATTTCCTTGCTAATTTTCTATCCGTTAGTGTATTATAAGATACTTTTACTGTTGTTCAGTCGCTAAGTCATGCCCAGTTCTTTGCGATCCCATGGACTGTAGCCCACCAGGCTCCTCTGTCCATGGGATTTTTCCAGACAAGAATAGTGGAGTGGGTTGCCCTTTCCTTTTCCAGGGGATCTTCCCCCAACAAGAACCGAACCTGTGTCTCCTGCATTGGCAGGCAGATTCTTTACCGGCTGAGCCACCAGGGAAACCCCTATTATAAGACACTTGGGGGCAGGGAATTGTCTACCTTCTTCTTATCTTCTACCATGCCTTCCTCCTTGTATGTTTTCAAGTACAGAAAATATTTTTGTACTCATGAAAGACTTCCAACAAATATTTGGAAGTGAGGCTATTCTAAAAGAGTGAGAGCAAGGGGCGTGAATATAGGCAGCCCTGATGCTGGAGTCCTTGTGAGATTTTGAGTGACCTAGATTTGGAATTTTCATAATATGTTTTGAAACATATCAGTTTCAAAAATTAAAAGTGGGTTTTTAAATTATAACCCTTAATAAAGTCATCTATCTCAATGTTGAAGTGTTAAAGCACTTACTTAGGTTTTTGGTAAGCTCTTTATTGAGAGGTATGGTTCCTGAACAGAAAGCCAGAAGAAAATCTTTCTCCATGTTGCAAGCACAGCCATTGTGAGAAGGGAGGAGGGCGGTCATGATCAATTTTGTTCCAGTTAAGAAAATGAAGCCTTGAACATTAGGAAGGAAAGTGTTGAAATAGCTGGATGCATTTCTTGGTGAAAAAATGTGGGGAGATTTAAACCAGTATTTTCAAAACTATGTTCCTGAGAACATGAATTTCATGTGTGATTAATGCATGTTCTGTGTCCAAAGGGTTTATAACTGTACCTAAGGTCAAGAAACTCTTCTCTAGTGTTCTGTGTGTTAGGGTCAAGATGAAAGCACACATATTAACTATTTGACTTTCACAAAATATTATAACATTCAAAAAAGGTTATATTTCCAGTGGGTGGCATGATTTCCCATGTCTCATAATCTTATTAAAGAATTAGGGAAAATAAATCTAAGATTATGATTAAGAAGGAGACTAAATATAAAATAACCTCACTGAACTTAGAGTTTTTAGATTTTTTACTATCTTGTTTTAAATAATTTTCAAGAGTTGAAGGGTTTAGTGTTTCTCATGTTTCCCAGCTTCCATTCTAGGCACATCAGAAAAATAGAAATCAACTGTTACACGGTTCCCCTTTGAAGGAGGTTGCACTTTAATAATTTAGCAATAATTTTATGTTTATATGATTAAGATGATCAAGAGAAGCATCATTTTGTAACGTTTATTAGAATATGTGCTCATTAAATCATACCTACATTAAAAATAGTCCTTTGGTCAACAACGACCAGTAGTTCAGACACTGTTATCACCTAGATATTAGTTTCTTGAAACTTTTGGCAGGATATTTAAAGCAAATATAATTTTGTTGATAATCTCCATTTATGTCTTTAAAATGTTCATAAATGTCATTTAAGCCCTTCCAGTAAGGTGGAAAATAAGTAAAAGTCATCAAGTTAAAGAATTTACTTTTGGCAAATTCAGTTTCCCTATTTGGTACTGTTTTATCAACCCACAGGTCTGGGAAGTGTACATGGTCCCCCCTCCCTTCACTCCTCAATAAGTGTTCAGATTGTTCATTTTCATCAAGGTGTGCATTATAGAAAACAGTGTAATACATTGCCTTTTGTTGGGGATTTTCATTCATAATGGATTAACTTTTTAAGAGAATGATGGCGTTTCTTTATGAATCAATGGATGAGGAAGGAGTTTGAAGAGGACCACCTAGAATCACATCATGTAAGCACTTTTTTTGATGTGTAAGTCAATCCTACCCCTCTTGGCATGTATCCTAAGTTGATTTTCATTAACTTAAGTCTTGGACTTGAGTGGATTTTGCTGTGGGCCTTGCCTTATAAAGCACAGATCCAAACAGATCCACCTTAAACCTCTCAGAGTAGAAAATTTTATAGGGTAGCACTACAGAGAACCCTGTAACTAGTAGCTAGGCAACCAGAAGCAACTGTAAGGAAAGAAAATTTAGAAAAGGCCAAGCCAGTGTTATCTACATAATATTTGGTATTAAGAGTTTAAAAACATTATCCTGTGTTTATTAGTAAAACTTGGTTTTGCTACTCAGTGTCTTTCACATATACCTTTACCTGAAATTTATTATATCAGTCTGTCTTACATCAGGCTTATCTGGAGGCTCTTTTAGAGAATTCGCTTAGCTGCTTGGCTCAGGCTACCATGGTAAGAACTATAAATTAGTCCATGTTAAGCACTATCATCCTGAGAGGGAAGTACTGAACGTAATAGGAGCATGAAGCATCTGCCTCTTGGTGGGCGGGGCAGCTAAGCTCCTGGGGGTGACAGAGGCTCATGGCACCCTGTTCATTAAAGTCAGCTGCATCTCCTGAGGTAAGGAGAAGGAGGTCCAGATATTTAGAATCTAATACACTAGTGGGTCCCATTTTCCTGAAAGTAAGACATCCATCCTACCTTTTAAGGTCACATGAGCTATATGCTAGTGTTTCATTTCAGGCTGTTTTGTTTGCTAGTAACATTCAACCAGTTCAAAATAGGGGGGATAGGAAATTCCAAGTATCGCCAAACCTGGGGAGAGGAATGGGGCTAGATATTTAAAACAATCAAACATTATTCTAATACCCTTGACATACTGTGTTTTGTTTGATTCATCCTTTCCTTTTATCACAAATTCCTCTACTTCCTTAGTCAATGGCACCAGCCTATGACCTATTCCCTTCCCTTTTATCATATGAGCTAAATTTGAGTTCTTCAGTCCCTGTTGGAAAATTTCCAGTTAAGGACTCATACAGGCCCACCTGGGTCCAGTGCTCACCTCTGAATCAATGAACTATCACCATAGCATGAAGTCACAGAAAGCATGCAAGCTCCCACAAGAATCAGAGTGCATGTGTATCTGTGTGAATGAAATTCCCACAGGCACGTGTGAAGAAGGAAAAGAATTGGAGGAAAAAAATTGGCATCTGCTATACCTTGCACCTCACAATATTCTTTAGATAAAGATGAGTCACCTCATTGTATTCTCTTTAAGAAAAGGTATACCTACCCCTGCCAGGGATATGTTATATAAAGAGTATAATAGTCTTACAAAGGAGTTCATTTTCATTTCCCCCATCAATTTTAAAGTGACTCTTTCTCTGGAGAGAAATACTTCCCTTCTCATTGAATACAGTGACTGACAATGGAAAATAATTGTAGCCAACAAAGCAAAGAAACACACAGGAAAGCAACAAAGAGATGCAAGCCGTATGCATTAATTCCTGCATTTACAATCAACTCCCATGAAGCCTACAGTTAGTGACAAGTGAAGTCTGTATTTCAGAGAAGACGACCCTAAGGAAGAAGACCAGTACCAATGAAGACAGAAGAACATCCAGGTGGTTTAGAATGTAACCACGTGATGGAACATTTTACTTTCTATTTTTAGCAAGAGGAGCTAGAAGTTGTTATAAAAGCATTATAGTTCACTTTGTGTAAGTAGGCATAAAAATGTATATGGTTCTCAAAAGAGTTTGAGAGTGAAACTTTGCTTTGTAGTACTCAGAACACAATTTAAAGATCCACTCTATGTACTGTTTATTATTGATACCTAACCTGATCAACTATAAAGTTTAAAATTCTGCTGCTTGTATAAATTAGGAAGAATTTTTCCTCCATAGCTATGGTTTAAAGACCTTTATTTTTACTTGAGAACGCTACCATCTAGACTAAATTAGACAACCTTCCTGCTGGATTGTGAAGAGTGGCTAGAGAAAGCTTGCACACAGAAGAGTGATTTGGGATAAGTTTTAGATGGAATTCTCCTCCACCATGGCCCTGTGATCTCAATTATATAATTACAAGTATAATCTCGGACAAAGATAATTATACATGTTAGAAGTTTCTTTGAACCTCTGTACTTTGGTTTTGCTAAAACTAGGTAGCGTGTAAAGGCTACTCCAGTGTGTTGAGGTTATGGACAAATAATAACTTGCTCATGTTTTGTTCTATATATTTCTTTAGAGTGGTCACTTGGTGAAACAGATATACAAGTCTAAGTGCACATAATGACATAGACACAGCATTCCAACATTGAAGGTTAATTAATCATTTGCCTAAAGGGTATAAGTTATGTTTAAAAAAAACAACCAATTTCCCACATAAATCTGGGGTACCAATGTTCAGCTTCCATTTAGGTCACCAATATTCAAATAATGTTGCTCCACCTTCCGTCTTTGGAGGGTTTGCCTAAAATACTTTCCCCGTGTTCACTTAGCTTGTCACCAAGACAAACACATGTGTCATCCAACTGAACATTAAAACATATGATAGCACTTATATAACAGCAACAAAAACAACAAAAATAGGCATATATAGGTCAAGGAAGAATAAATAAAATTTTGTTTCTTTTGTATTCAACTAGGGTAGGTGTCCGGAGAAGGCAATGGCACCCCACTCCAGCACTCTTGCCTGGAAAATCCCATGGGCAAAGGAGCCTGGTAGGCTGCAGTCCATGGGGTCGCTAAGAGTCAGACATGACTGAGCAACTTCACTTTCACTTTTCACTTTCATGCATTGGAAAAGGAAATGGCAGCCCACTCCAGTGTTCTTGCCTGGAGAATCCCAGGGACGGCGGAGCCTGGTGGGCTGCTGTCTCTGGGGTCGCACAGAGTCGGACACGACTGAAGCGACTTAGCAGCAGCAGGGTAGGTGTCAATTAACAAAACTAATCACAATGACTTTTAATTTCATTGCCTCCTTTTTCATCCTCCTACCTGTATGTCAGTTTCTCCCACAATGCCTGTCTATGCTTTAATTATCCAATCACAAGCTATTCTGGTTAAAGGTTTTGTAATGTATTTTGGCTGCTCTGACTCTGGGTCAAATCTGTTTTCTGAGAATGTGACTAAAAGCATGCCAGGTCTGTTACTTTGGTTCCTAAAGGTGGGGTATCTTCTGTGTCTCACACTGTTTACTCTTTCAATGTTAGATGCAAACTTTTCCTCACAAGCATTTGAAGTCCAATTGTGGGTCTATTTTAATACCTTATAGTCACATGTTTTTCCCTTTCTTCATTCACCCTTCAGGAGAAATGTCTTAGAGAGGTTATTCTATCTTCTCCTTCATCTGTCTTCCTTGTCTCTCATGCCCTAAATATTCCAGAAATCCAGAAAACTTCCTCTATCATCTTCTTTCCTGTGTGTTCCTGGTGGCATTATTTGTTATTCTGCCTGACCTATTGGGTCAACAGAACTCGGAACTTGTTTCTCTTAAAACAAAAGAACGTGTATTTTTCAATACACATTCTTAATCTACATTATTATCATGGTGAGTTTTCCCTACAAAGGCCCAGACTTTCAATCTGAGAGTTCCTGTTTCATTCCCAAGAAGATTTTAGTGAAATTTTAGATATTTAAGTGATAAAGATCTTTGTGTAAAGGACAACTTCAGGTTAAGATAATTTAGACTAGGGATTATGATTGCCTTTAAGATACAAAGATTCTGCTTATTGCTAAGAGAAGCAATAATACTTCAAAAGCACACTCTGTAGTTACTTTATGAATCAAACTATAAAATGCTCAGATTGTAGCTGCCATTCTTTGAACTCTAGTTTTTTCCTCCACTTAAAATAGATTTGGTTTGCTTTTTCTTAGGTTGGCACTCTGGCAGAATCTTGCATTAGAAACAGCCATCTCTATGGAGATATAGATTATAGTTCATGTTAAAATATGTTTGCTGTTGACATGCTTTTGGCTTAAATTGGTGGCACATTTAGTGGAAGTTTAGTGTTACAGAAGTTTCTTAAGATGGTTTTGACAAGAGAAAAATGGTGCCATAAATATGATTAGAAAGAAACATTTTTTCAAACATTAATGTATTTCAGTTCTTGACTACTAAGGTAAAAGAATGGGGAATTCTGGAATGCTGGTTGTTAAGTTTTACACAATCGCTGGACCTCTCTGCAGATATAAATCAAGACGGGACTCACATAGAGTGTGCAGAATTTTCCATTGAATTTAAGAATGATTTTGGTTATATGGAAGATCTCTGAAAGGAAAATATTAGTTTTAAAAAACTCCAGAGCATGTTGGCTCTTCAAAATAAAGAATTTTTATGTTAAACTTCCTGAATATTCCTACCAACTAGAAACAGATGAAAATTGCCATCTGGGGAGAAATTTTTACAAATGTCTTATCTTAAGGATATCTAATAACTGTGGTGTTAGAGAAGACTCTTGACAGTCCCTTGGACAGCAGGGAGATCAAACTAGTCAATCCTTAAGGAAATCAACCCTGAATATTCATTGGAAGGACTGATGCTGAAGCTGAAGCTCCAATACTTTGGCCACCTGATACAAAGAGCCAACTCATCAAAAAAGACCCTGGTGCTGGGAAAGATTGAGAGCAAGAGGAGAAAGGAACAGCAGAGGATGAGATGGTTGGATGGCGTCACCGACTCAATGGACATGAGTTTGAGTAAACTCCAGGAGATAGTGAAGGACAGGGAAGCTTGATGCACTTCAGTCCATGGGATCACAGACAGTCAGACACAACTTAGCGACTAAACAACAGTAACTACAAGGATATCTGTGAACAAGAGTTATCCCATGCCAGTTAACTGTAGCGAGATCTCTTCCAAGGCTGTTCTAACATTAATGAGCCCACACTAAATAAATATGTGTCATGCAACTATCATTTTTATGTGTTCTACAACTATCATTAGAAGCTGTACTGGGATATTTGGGAAGCTTGGGTATTTGGAAGAAAAAAAAATTTTTTCTTCAAAGTCTTAAAAATTATATCTTTCACCATCATAAGTTACTTTCATCTTTGTCTCTGATTTGTCTAAATGAAATGGACATTTGGGAGGCAATGATTTTCCTGCTCAAATAGAAATAGCATAATTACTTGACTAGTGTTTTAGAAAGAATTCAAGTATCAAACAGAATAGCCTCTAGGTTATCATCAAAACCTGATATCCTGTTATTATATAATTGAGGCCATAAGGTTGTCAATATCAAACACATCCATTGCTTCCTGAAATCTGCAACCTGAAACTAAAGCCAGAATTTTAAGTCACAAAGATATCCCTGAAGCACTTGGGAAGTTTTCAGAGCTGTGTCAGGGGATTTAAGGAGCATTGCTCCCATTAATCTTGCTGAAAGTCTCATGACTAAATTCCTATGCATTGCTTTTAAGATTTGCTCAAAAATGTCTCAGCATACAAAGTATGGGCAAGTTATTCTTTACAGCTCTTACTTTACATCATTCTGAAACCATTTCTAAGTAATTCAGCACTGACTCTCCTCTTTTATAAAAGATCATAGAATACTTTTTGCCTACTTGAAATAATTACTTTTTGATTACATGAACTTTCACAAAGTGAAAACTGGTTTTTTGAGCATTGAGCATGACTGAAAGAAGAAAAACAGTGGTAAAGTTGAAAGAAATTATGGCAGGTTTTTGTTGTTGTTGTTGTTTGTTTTGTTTTTTTACAAAAATGATAGAAGCTTAGAATTTTTTATTGCTTAGAATAGATAGAGGGATAGATAGATCCATCACATGTTGCAAATACCAAGTTTAATGAGACAGAGAGTAGTTCATGGTCTAGTTGATGAGACAGGGAGATGGAAACATAAAGGATCCTAAAGAAATGCAACAAAAAAGAGGAACCTTAAGAATTATATAGGGATTTGAAGCATAGAGTCATCTGAGGTTTTGGATTATAGCATTAGATGGGTGGTGGTATTCAGTTACTCAGTCATGTCCAACTCTTTGCTGGGTAGTGTAGGACATAAAACAAAAATGTTATAAAGTCAGTTTTAAAGAGTTTTGTAATGCAGTGATAATATGCATTCATTTTATAGGGAATATATAATCAAAAATTGAGGGAGATAATTTAGGTGATCTCATAAATGAGTTCACATAAGTAGACAAAGAGGCAGAGAGGTCAGCAAGGAGGCTATGCAGAGAGCAATAGAGATGAAACAAATATGAACAAAAGAATTACCAGTTATAATGCAGAGAAAGAAATAGGTTGAAGGACCTGATTGGCGATGGGAGACAGAGGAGTCCAGAATCACTGGGATTTTTAGCACACTGGGTTGAGATATGATAGAAAATAGAAGAAAGTGAAAGTCGCTCAGTCGTGTCCAACTCTTTGCGACCCCATGGACTATACGGTCCATGGAATTCTCCAGGCCAGAATACTGGAGTGAGCAGTCATTCCGTTCTCCAGGGGATCTTCCCAACCCAAGAATGAAACCCAGGTCTCCCTCATTGCAGGCAGATTCTTTACCAGCTGAGACACAAGGGAAGCCCAGAAAATAGAAGAAGCTCTCAGTTGAGGCAGAAGATAATGATTTCTGCTTCAGTTATGAGAACCTAGAGCTCTGTGAAGTTTGTGAATAATTGCTGAGTGATTTGGGGGCTGTAGATAACAGATTTTGAGACATCAGTTCATAAATGATTGGGTTGATGAGCCCATCTGGAGAGATTTTTTAAAAAAGGGGTAAATATAATGGAGATTGATGGGAGAATCTTGGTGGCAGCTGAGGTTAGAAAAAGCAAAGAAAAGGAGATGGAGAAAAGTGGTTAGAGAGATAAGAGGACCAGGAAAAGTCCCTCTAGAGGAGTTTTATCATTAAACTATGGAGAAACATCATCAGGGGCCCAAGGGCAAAGTAGTTGAGGAGGATGAAGCCTATAGTTTTGGTAAGTATGAAGTCATTGATATTTTTACAGACAGCATTTTTAGCAGAGTGGTGGGGATAAGACCTGCAGGGGATTTGGGAATGATCTGGATATAAATGATGACAGCTATGAGTAGGTGGCAGGAGGTAGTAGAGAGTTACCTTCATAGGTATTTTGAAACAAAACTAAGAAGATACATGAAAAAAAAAAAAAAAGAAGATACATGAGTCAATGTCTTGCAAAAGTACATATTGGAAGATGCTTGGGGTGGAAGAGAAACCTGAAAGTGCTTGCATGGTCGTACTGGAGAGTCTAGTGGAGACAGAAAACCCTTAGGAAAGAAATTTGACATTTCAGTTGGTTCAATCTTTAAGAAAGTGTTAAATTCAGTTCTCTGCCTGCTCCTCCATATACAGTCATGCACAGGATGATTTGCGTCATAATATCTGCTCAGAGAATTGCATATATCAGTCAGGATAAGCTAATTTTTGCTGCAAGAACACCCTCCCTCCCCCATATTAGCATTTCAATGAAATAAAGGTTAGTTCTTGTTTTGTGTCATTCTTTTCCGTGGGTTGCCAAAGGCAATCATAACATTTATTTAGGGATTCAAAGTGACAGAGGCACAATCTTGGTAAATACTCTTATAATCTCTACTGTGGGAGAAAGTGGGCATTGTGAAAGACACACTGGTTCTTAAAGCATTCTCATGGAAGTGACATATGTTACTTCTGCTCGTATTTCATTGGTCAACCTAGCCATAGAGCCACCTGATTCAAGTGGTCAGGGAAGGGCAAGCCCACAGATGTCTGGAAGGTGAAGCGGAAATGCTGTGAACATTTGTAATGGTTACCACGCTGCATTAAAAGCTTAAAAGGGAACTGTTGGCTTCAGAGAAGATGGATGAGGGAGCAAAATGGGTTGAATTAATTACATTCTCCAGTGTTATTACGCTCCTTGAAATGCATATAATGTTGAAATCATCTCATAGGAACACCTGTGAAAGAGAGTTTTTCATAATTGTTTCTGAATGCATCTAATAAAATGAGACAATTAGCCTTCTCTAATGTATTAGTTATGATTAGTTTCATCTGCCTGTGACAAGCAACATATATAACAGTGGCTGAAGTAAGACACAATTATTTTTCTCTTTTTATGTAAAAGTCTGGATAAGAGATCCAGGACTTCCATGATCATTCAGGTCGAGATTTCTTCTACCTACCTAGTTTTTTTTTTATTTATTTTTTATTTTGTATTGGTGTATGTGTGTCTCTGCTAAGTCACTTCAGTCCTGTCTGACTCTTTGAGATCCTGTGGACTGTAGCCTTCCAGACTCCTCTGTCCATGGGATTCTCTAGGCTAGAATACTGGAGTGGGTTGCCATGCCCTCCTCCAGGGAATCTTCCTGACCCAGGGATCAAAGCTGCATCTCTTATGTCTCCTGCATTGGCAGGTGGGTTCTTCACCACTGAGCCACCTAGGAATCCTGTATTGAAGTATAGGTGATTAAAAATGCTGTCTGTGATAGTTTCAGATGGACAGCAAAAGGGATATAGCCATACATATACATGTATCTATACTCCCTCGTCTACCTAGTTTCTTCATCAACATTCATTTTGACTTCCATTTTGTGGTCCAAAATGCCTCTTTCAGCTTCAGCCATTTCATCTTTATTCTGGCAGCAGAGCACTTCCTGTAAGTTTCACCACCGCTTCTGGATGTATTGCATTGACTAGAACTTAAGAGACTCACAACAAAGACTGGTCTATGTGGTCTTGATTCTGGGGGCCCATGCACTCTGGGGTTCAACTTCTAAGTAAGAAGAGGAAATTGATAGCACATGACTGTCCATTTTACATACTTCACCATGCCAGTGTGGAGGTTCCTCTTTTCTGATTTGAGGTTTCCTCCTGTTTCTAGCAATTCTTATCATAGTCTGGAATTCAAGACTCCACATTTCACATCAGAAAGGGGACAACTCAGTAGGGGATACATTGTTAGAACTAGAATACTTCCCTAGCCTCTTACTCAGAGTTGGAACAGCACTTTGAGAGTGAATGAGCATCAGTATAGGCTTTGGTGCGATTTTATAGTCACTTCCAAGCTTTGCATAATTCACAACTCATGGTGGGACGTGATAGTGGAATTGAAAAAAATTGGCCAGTATTTTCTGTTGCCTGTGAGTTTAACTGACAATGTCCTGTACAGAACTGGGTTCCATGTGGACTCCCTGCTGTAAAACTCCAGAGAGATAGTGAGATTTGGAGAGTGGTAGCGATTCTTCATTTCTGCTTGACTCCCATTATGGGAGATGTAAGATGGAACGGATTTTGTAGCCCAAGGAAAGAAGAGATGAAGCATGTGGAACTTCAAAAGCAGGAGAGGTTGGCAGCTGCATTTGACCCAGTGTTAGACCTGGCGCAGATTTCAGGAAACAGCTGAGATGTTTGGCTTTATACTTTTGTTTTTCAAGTGTTCCTTTTTAGAGCCTTTCCACTTCATACACCAGATGTTGCACTTACATTATTGTTGTGTTAGTAGTAGTAACACAAATTTGAATTATAGGGGAATGTATTATTCAAGTTGCAGATGAGATAAACCTTGCCAAATATGTATGAATTAAACATCCAGTAGCCCACGGCTTGATGGAGTTCTGAGTCAGGAAAACAGGGTGATTAGGAAATTGTGATGGCTCAGATTCCTGAGAATATAGGTACCCCATCTGTTGTTTTGTACTTTACAATAGAATAATGGTGGACAGCAAAAATAAAAATAAACCTGAAGACTTACATCTATTAGGAATTGAATCATAGTCTTATTTAAGTCATAAGATAGTAAAAGATGTATTTAAATTGTTGCTAAGTGTAGGTCCACCTCTTTGTGACCCCATGGACTGCAGTACACCAGGCTTTTCTGTCTTTCACCATTTCCTGGAGCTTACTCAAATTCATGTCCATTGACTCAGTGATGCCATCCAACCATCTCGCCCTGTATACCCGCTTCTCCTCCTATGCTGAGTCTTTCCCAGCATCAGGGTCTTTTCTAAGGAGTCAGTTTTTCACATCAGGTGGCCAAAGTATTAGAGCTTCAGCTTCAGCATCAGTCCTTCCAATGAATATACAGGACTAATTTCCTTTGGGATTGACTGGTTTAATCTCCTTGCCGTCCAAGGGACTCTCAAGAGTCTTCTCCAACACCACAATTCAAGAGCATCAATTCTTCGGTGCTCAGCCTTCTTTATGGTCCGACTCTCAAATCTGTACATGACTACTGGAAAATCCATATCTTTGACATTACAGACCTTTGTTGGCAAAGTGATGTCTCTGTTTTTTAATATGCTGTCTAGGTTGGTCATAGCTTTTTCTCCAAGGAGCAAGTGACTTTTAATTTCATAGCTGCAGTTATCACCTGCAGTGATTTTGTAACACAAGAAAATAAAGTCTGTCACTGTTTCCAGTTTTTCTCTATCTGTTTGCCATGAAATGATAGGCCCAGATGCCATCATCTTTGTTTTTTGAATGTTGAGTTTTAAGCCAGCTTTTTCATTCTCCTCTTTCACCTTCATCAAGAGGCTCTTCAGTTCCTCTTCTGCTATAAGGGTGGTATCATCTGCATATTTGAAGTTATCTCTCCCTGCAATCTTGATTCCAGCTTGTGCTTCATCCAGCCCGACATTTCACATGATGTACTCTTCATATAAGTTAAATAAGCAGAGTGGCAATATACGGCCTTGATGCTCCTTTCCCAATTTTGAACCAGTCCATTCCTCCATGTCCCATTCTAACTGTTGCTTTTTGCCCTGCAGATGGGTTTCTCAGGAGGCAGGTAAGGATATCTAGTATTCCCATATCTGTAAGAATTTTCCACATTTTGTTGTGATCCACACAGTCAAAGGCTTTAGTGTAGTCAATGAAGCAGAAGGAGATGTTTTTCTGGAATTCTCTTGCTTTCTCCATGATCCAATGGATGTTGGCAATTTGACCTCTGATTCCTCTGCCTTTTCTAAATCCAGCTTGTACATCTGGAAGTTCTTGGTTTACATCCTGTTGAAGTCTAGCTTGAAGGATTTTGAGTATTACCTTGCTAACATGTGAAATGAGCACAGTTGTGCAGTAATTTAAACAGTCTTTGGCATTGCCCTTATTTGGGACTGGAATAAAAACACCTTTTCCAGTCCTGTGGCTGCTGCTGAGTTTTCCAAGTTTGCTGGCATATTGAGTGCAGCACTTTCACAGCATCATCTTTTAGGATTTGAAATAGCTCATCTGGAATTCCATCGATTCCATTAACTTTGCTCTAATTAGAGGGGTAAAGCAAAAATAAATAATTCTTATTTTTCAGTTACTATTTCATTCACTCATTATCTTTAAATCTCACATAATATTATCAATCCCTTTTACAATTAAATGCAATTTAGTTTTCTTCTAAAGTTTGTTCAATTTTTCACTGTTATGCTTTATATGATAAAATTCAATACTGATTTTTTCTTTTGGTATTACTGACCAATTCATATCCTTTTTATAATTTCATAGGCTTTTCACATCAGCAACTTTATCTGGATGTTAAATAGCCCTTCTTTCTGACAAATAAAAATAAATTAAGAAAATGTCTTACAACTTGACCCTGAATATGATACACTACCATTTATTTTTAAGTCACTTTAAAAAATTTATGTGATCCTGTCTATATCACAAAGAAATATTTGGAAGTAAGATTTTATTATAGGATGTCAAACCATATTTAACAGTTCAAGGACATATAGCTTAGCATATTTATTTATCCACAGCTTATGTTGGTTTTATTTTAAGTGGGCATGCATTAATAAAAATAACTGTTGTTTATCCCAAACCTCATCTTTTTCTTTCATACAGAAGGGAAGCAAAACAATCAATTATTTTATACAGTTGTTAGTAGAGAGAAAACACATCAGTTATATTACTATATCTTATTTGTAAGAAATCTCTTGACAAGAAATTTTGCACCAAAATTGATAGTGCACTGTGTATAGTAGATGATAATCTCTAATGAAAGAAGTACAGATAAGATCAAATAATATTCAAAGGATGCTATATGCTGAATGATATCAAGCACCCTATTTTACATCTATACTTTTAGCACAACTGATTTAGGTATATGTACCTGTTAGCAACAGAATAGCACAGTAAATTGTCCTAGTCACTGTGAAAAGAAATATTAGCAAGTGACTAGCGTGAGAAGTGGAGAAGGCAATGGCACCCCACTCCAGTACTCTTGCCTGGAAAATCCCATGGATGGAGGAGCCTGGTGGGCTGCAGTCCATGGGGTCGCAAAGAGTCGGACACAAACGAGCGACTTCATTTTCGCTTTTCACTTTCATGCTTTGGAGAAGGAAATGGCAATCCACTCCAGTGTTCTTGCCTGGAGAATCCCAGGGACGGCGGAGCCTGGTGGGCTGCCGTCTATGGTGTCACATAGAGTCGGACACGACTGAAGTGACTTAGCAGCAGCAGCAGCATGAGAAGGGAATGAAAACTTATTCAATGATGAGAATAAAATATGACATATCCCTGGTAAATTGTGCTTCCTATCTGTGTTGGCATGTATGTATACAAGTTTAAGTGTTGTGGTTGGTATTTTGAATAAATCTCAAACTAAAAATACTAAAATTTAGAAAATTACTAAAAATACTAAAATTAGAAAAATACTAAAATTTCAAAGGGATCCTGAACTCTAAGATACAAGAACTTTGGTGTCAATATTTCCATAGATTTTCTTATGAGGAGGAGGAATTACTGGCTCTTAATAAGAATGAACTAAATCTCTTCTCTCATTTGCTCTCTCTTATGAATTAATTGGCTTTGGCTTGCCAGAATCACAGTGCAGACTATAAAGAATGGAAGGGCTTGGCATGTAACATGTTTTCTCCACTGCATTAATTGAACTGTAAATGAGATTTTTGTAAATAAAATAAAACATGTTGCCCAGAACACATGGAGAAAAGCAACAGAGAGGGTCAAGTGCTTAGCAATATGAGGGATATGAACACAAGTTAAAGCTTCTCCCCTAAATCAATTCAAAGAAAAGTATGATGTCTGCTCCTTGTTAATCCAGCCCCTTAAGTCATTTTACAAATTCCTGGACACCCATTAAAATAAATACATTTTAAGAACTTTGTGTGTTTTTCTTCCCCCTAACATGGCACTTGCTCTCAAACACTGCTCTTGGCACAATTTGTCATGATTTCAGTATCCATGTAAATTGTTTCTCCAATACCCTGGACTCTCAATTCTTTGACTTCCTCTCCTCCTACGATTTTGTCCAACAACTTCCTTCCACCCCTCACGCTCATCCTTATACCCTTGGTCTTGGCATTTCCCATAAATATGACTCCAAACTTCTAATGTTAAGTATCCCACATTCAAACTACCACCTGTTTTTCCTTTTCACTTCCTCTGGTGCCCTTATGTTAGCAGTCTTTCTTTTTTTCTCACTGGGGCTTAAAAACACATGGATTTTCACTTGTCTTCCTTCCCTTCTCATCTTCATCCTCTCTTCCCACCTTCCATCCTGTGGGCACTTGTCATCACGCCCTCGTGCAGATGTTTGACGTCCTTGCCTTCTCTCATTTTCTCTTTCTCCTCTCCTTTCCTCCCTCTCCTCTCCATTCTGGGTAAATCCCACTGTCTGCTTACTCCCAGCATACCTTCCATGGCTCAGTGTGTTTGGAGGAAAAGGTATACTTTGGCTGACTCATCCCACTTGAAATACTTTTAAAAAATTTAATTAATTCATTATTTCTGGCTGTGCTGGGTCTTTGCTGCCGCACATGGTCTGTCTCTAGGTGTGTGCGGCCTTCTCACTGCAGTGGCTGCTCTTTTTGCAGAGCATGGGCTCTAGGTGTGTGCGGGCTTCAATAGTTACGGCCCGCAGTCTTGGCAGTTGTGGCGCTCACAGGCTTACTTGCCCCCAGGGCATGTAGAATCTTCCCGGCCCAGGGATTGAACCCATGTCCTCTGAATTGGCAGGCAGACTCTCAGCCACTGGACCACCAGGGAAGTCCCCACGTGAAATTCTTGGTTGCTGGCACAGGTGGAATCCTGAAACCAGGAGCCACACGGTACGCCGCTCGCCCATTCCCTCTTCCTCTTTCCTGGGAAACAGCTGTATGCTTTCCTGTCTCCACAAACCCCCAACACCTCTTCCCTTCCCTCTCTCTCAACCGATAGCTTTTCTCTCTGCAGTGAGAGAACAGCGCTCCTTCAACACTCTATCTCCTTCGTGTCGCTGAATCCAATGGCCGTTTCTCAGTTGATCCACCTAAATCCCTTCTCCTTGAAGCCCTCTTCACTTGACTTCGAAGACACCACATTCTCCTTATCTTGTTACTGATCATGAAAGAAACGCTTTTGGCTTTTCACCGTTGAGTATGGTGTTAGCTGTGGGCTTGTCATGTGTGCGTGGTAAGTCACCTCAGTCGTGTCTGACTCTATGCGATTCTTTGGACTCAGCGTCATTACAGCCTCTTGTTCCCTTTGCATGGAAGGTTCATTCCCTCAACCTGTTGTAGGTAGTTCTTTGAAGCTCAATGAAACTCACCTTGAGCAGTTTGGATTCTTCCTCAAATATCTCATGACACCGTGACCCTCTAATTTTTCTCCCAAACACTTATATCTTCTAATATGTTTGTTTACTTCTGTTTATTAAGTAATAATTACTTAATTATTTGCATTTGTTCAGTTCACCCCAGTAGAATGCAAGTTCCATGAGAATTAGGATTTTTCTTTTTTGTGTATTTGTCTGGTTTCAGTGATCTATCCCCAACACCTAAAATAATACATATAACAGGTGTTCCAAAATGTTTATTGAACTAATTAATTAATTAATAAGTTCAATTCTAATGTTAGTGTGTATATGATTGTGGGGAAAATTGTACTTTAACCATTATATCCCTTTTGGAAAAAAATAAGTTTGATGGTGTTAGTCTAGCTCTATGGCAACCAAATGGATGGATGGAAATCCATGTTAAAATTTTAGGGCCACCTTGTTGTTGAAGGCAGCGAAAAAACTTCTGGATTTTCTGTACTTTTATGAAAAGAAACTCCTGTGATAATTTCTGTGCTGCTTTTGATTCTTGCCTTGCAGCGTTTTTATAGAGCTATGTTTCTGGTCATAAACTTACTAACAAATAACATCTCTTTAATTGAGCCTCCTTGCTTTCACCCAGGAGAAATTAAATGCCCATGTTCAGGCTGTCACAGCTCTGGGACTAGCATTCAAAACCTCTTACTGTTTCTTTCTAGATGTTTTGATTGTAATTGATTCCCCCATCAAATTTAAGAAAAGTTAAACCCATTCAGCTTGGAACTCTAAAGGCAGACCAAAAAAATAAATTCTTAGCAAAGTGAGTAGGTGATGATGGCTCATTCCTATGTAGGTATGGAGTGGGAATAACGTGATTCTGATCTACGGAGTCACTGATCAGCAGTATCAGATGAAGACTTTTAATTGCACAAACCAAACAGAACTTATAAGAGTGACTGTTTATTTCTTAAATCATGTGTCTCGTTGTGATGCTTTCCTTATAATTTGCTCTTCTGTTGTTTACAGAATTTTCCTCATTAGCCCTGTTGTCCTCATCCTCGCTTCTGGACCACTTGTGTTTGTGTGCATTAAAGCAGAGGCAGCCTCTTGCCCTCTTGAACTATCTCTCCTGCTTTTCATCTTGGAAGGTCTTGGAACTTGGGGCACAGTTTGCTGGAGGGCTCTCCCTAGCTCCAGCTCACTTTCAGAGGTAGGAAAGATGTTCTCTCAGATATTTATTTCTCCCCAATGACATTACTCCTCATATTGCCACACATTAGTAAAAAATAAAATCCTAAACTATTTCTAATCATTATCCCTAGAATACAAAAATGGAGAAATCCTTTCTATAGGTCTTGCAGGGCTCAGTTAGCCCCTGGCATTTGATTGCCAACTGTTTTTATTTTGCCCGGCTTCAGATACTAGAGCTGTTGAATATTATCTTATCTGTCTCTAGGCTGAAAAGGAGTCCTGTCTGTTTCTGGTTCTACTGAGCTCTGTAGACTTTTTCATTCTTCCTTCTCTGTTACATTTGATTTGGGACACTCGTCTTTGCCACCTATATCACTACCAGCATAGGCCATCTAGAGGCCCAGATTCTATCACTTGTAGCAGCAATCAGCCATCTCATAGGAACCCTCATACAACTTGCTTTATTTTACTCAGGGTAAAAGAAAGTCACAACAACTTCAGAAATACTGACTTTAAAACTTTCATTAGGGACTTCCCTGGCAGCCCAGTGTTTTGGAATCTGCCTTCTAATGCAGGGGATGTGGGTTCCATCCCTGGTTGGGAAGCTAAGATCCCACGTGTGTGTGTTAAGTTGATTCCGTCGTGTCTAACTCTTTGTGACCCTGTGGACCATAGACCACCAGGATCTTCTCTCTGTGGGATTTGTCAGGCAAGAATACTGCAGTGGGTTGCTGTGTCCTCCTCCAGGGGATCTTCCTGACCCAGGGAAAGAACCCCTGTCTCCTATGTCTCCTGCATTGGCAGGCAGCTTCTTTACTTCTCACACCATCTGGGAAGTCCCAGGATCCCACATACCTCAGGGCGACTAAGCCTGGGCACCACTGAGCCTGCAACAAAGATCCCACATGATGCAAGTGGGACCCAATGCGGCCAGGTAAATAATAGATAAATAAATATTAAAAACCTTCATTAAAATGATTCACCAGGATTATTTAATTTCACCTCCCATCTCCCCCTTCAGCATCCTAATACTCAGGGTCACCTTTTCTGTCCGAGGTCTCACCCACAGGGTGCTCACCACCTCAGGTTTCCTGCAAGTTGTTTCATATGGGCCCTCTGGCTGACAGAGATAATGTACCTCTCTGCTTTTTTGGGTTAAACCACCAGATTTTAAAGTTCATTTGTGCTATGGAGACTTTTTCAGCTTCCAAAGTGACAGTTAGCTAATATGTCATCAAACAATTCATTTGCACTAATAAAGGAGGCCGTGGGAGACAGATTCTTGCATTTGGGGCCCTGAAGACCTCCTTGAGTAACAAGTGTATTTTAGCGGAAATCTTTCAGCCACCATACCTTGCTTTTGTTGTGAAAATGAAAAGTATAGTTAATAGATAAAATAATAAATTTTTTTTACCTCAAGAATAACAGACTTTATTTTTAACATGAAAGATCTATTTTCCTTTGAGGTAGCAAAAAGTGTTCAGATATAGGGAATATGAGTACACAATTTGTCACCATTGGAAATGCTGTTTTGGGGGAGAATTTTGTCAGAAAAATTTTTAAAAATTGCATTTTAAAAAGATTTACACAGTTACAACAGAGATGAAAAAGAATTTATATAAAAGTTATATTATTTAACAGGATTGTGTAAATAAAATATTTTTCAGGGCTGATCAGCTTATCGTTAACTTCGGTAGAGTAAAACTCAAACCTTAAAGTGCAAACTTGAAGTATTTTAGTTTTTTTAATGCAAATTCAGCACTTTCACTGGTTAAATAAATAATAAAACAATAATAATAAAATGATAAATTTTAATATATATTGAGCACTTTCTAACTGCTAAGCTCTGTTAAGTGCTTTGTATCCTTTTTTTTTTTAAAGCCTTCACAATTACTCTAGAGGGATAACAACCATTCTAAACCTCATTTTACTAATGAAAAGTAAGAAAAGCGATTAAGTAATTTGCCCAGGGTCATACACCAAGTTTGGCATAACATAGCTTTTAATCCTCACAATTACCCAGTTGGCTGGTGCAGAGAATTTAAATACTTTCCCATGTGTCACAAAACTAGTAAGAATCCTCTGACTTAAGATACTCTGGATTCTTCTGTGATATTTCTGTCTTTATTACATCATATTAACCTTGGGGAACCTATGAAGGTACTTTGAAATCTGTTTGAAAGATGAGAAGGGTGTATCATATATCTAATGCCACAATAATGCTGTGTAACACCTAGTTATGAAGCTTCAGTTATACCCACACAACAACTGTTTATTTAGCTTATGTGTTGGAGGGGCTTAGCTGATCTGGGCTGAGTTGGCTTACTTGTCTGCAGTCAGCTGTGGGTCACTTAGGCAACTGTGCTTATCCTGACGTGGCTAGTTCATGTGTCTGGAGATTGGCTGGCTGCTGGCAGACCTAGATAGTCTGGAATGACTACAGTGACTCTCATTATTCTAACCTGGGAATATTCTCCTGGAAATCTAACAGCAGCGAGTAGAGAAGCCCAGTCATGCAAGCACTTTTCAAGCTTCTGTTTGTGTTATGTTTGCTGAGATCCATTGGCCAAACCAAATCACGTGGCCAGACTCAGCATCAGAGTAGGAGAATCCTACAAAGTTTACAGTGATGAAACTTCCTCAGTGATCCAGTGGTTAAGACTTTACCTTTCAATGTGGAGGGTGAGGGTTTGATCCCTGGTTAGGGAGCTAAGATCCCACATGCTTTGTGGCAAAAAAAAAAAAAAAAAAAAAAATCCAAAAGTATAAAGCATAAAACAGAAGCAGTATTGTAACAAAATAAATAATAAAGACTTTTAAAATGGTCCATATAAAAAAATTTAAAAGAAAAGTTTACAGTGAAGGTCATAGGAGGTACGTGGAAGGGTGAAGAATTATATTGTTTTTTTGCAAACTATTACCAAGGTCTAGTAAATTTTTAGCAAAAACAGAAAAGGAACCAATGTCCTCTGAGGCTCTCTCTTCAAGCAATTTACACTTTAAAAAAGTAAGATTTTCTTTGCTTTATTGTCCAGCTTTAATATAACCCTCGTATATCCAAGTTCTATGAATCCAATTTAGTAAAAATTGAACGTGTGGTCTCTGGTGATATAAATGCATTCATACTCTTAATTATGAACCATAAAATACACATCACATTTGAGTAGTGCCAAAGTGATGCTGCTTGAATTTATAATTCTCTTTCAAATAAGAATGTTGGCCCAACTCACCTAGCATCTAGTGATTTCATGGTTTAGAAGTTTGTTTTTTGGAATTCGATGCAGCTGTTCTTTCTGAGTGAAGCTCCATGGGGAGAGGTGGATAAACACATAAAGCTTCTGAAAGCCATCCCAGATCCTTCAAAGTCAGCCCCCAGCTTAATGTCTGGGTCAGAAGTGTAACAAAGTTAGTCTTGATAATTGTTCATGAATTTTAAGAGACTCATGATCAACATTCTCAACCTGGGTTTGGTCCAGTGGAAATTTATGAGGTTAAATTCTAAGCAATATCAAAATTGTTGCTCAGCTGCTCAGTCGTGTCTGAATCTTTGCTACCCCATGGACTGCAGCACGCCAGGTTTCCCTATCCTTCACCATCTCCTGGAGCTTGTTCAAGTTCATGTCCATTGCCTTGGTGATGCCATCCAACCATCTCCTCATCAGTCACCTCTGTCTCCTCCTGCCTTCAGTATTTTCCAGCATCAGGGTCTTTTCCAATGAGTCGCCTCTTGGCATCAGGTGGCCAAAGTATTGGAGCTTCAACTTCAGCATCAGTCCTTCCAGTGAATATTCAGGAATGATTTCCTTTAGGATTGACTGGTTGGGTCTCCTTGCAGTCCAAGGGATTCTCAAGAGTCTTCTCCAACACCACAGTTCGAAAGTATCAATTCTTAAAAAATTAAAAAAAAAAAAAAAAGAAAATATCAATTCTTTGGCACTCAGTCTTCTTTATGGTTGAGCTCTCACATCCATACGTGACTACTGGAAAAACCATAGCTTTGACTTTACAGACCTTTCTCAGCAAAGTGATGTCTCTGCTTTTTAATATGCTCTCTAGGTTTGTCATAGCTTTTCTTCCAAGGAGCAAGTG
Organism: Cervus canadensis; assembly: GCF_019320065.1. Classification (NCBI taxonomy): domain Eukaryota; kingdom Metazoa; phylum Chordata; class Mammalia; order Artiodactyla; family Cervidae; genus Cervus; species Cervus canadensis. The sequence goes on along the minus strand of NC_057408.1, from coordinate 43,416,043 downwards.
TCTTTTAATTTCATGGCTGCAGTCACCGTCCTCAGTGATTTTGGAGCCCAAGAAAGTAAAGTCTGTCACTGTTTCCATTTTTCTCTTCATCCATTTACCATGAAGTGATGGGACCAGATGCCATGATCTTCGTTCTTTGAATGTTGAGTTTTTTGTTTTTTTTTTTAATTTTTATTAGTTGGAGGCTAATTACTTTACAGTATTGTAGTGGTTTTTGCCATATATTGACATGAATCAGCCATGGATTTACATGTGTTCCCCATCCTGATCCCCCCTCCCGCCTCCCTCCCGCTTCCCTCCCCATCCCGTCCCTCTGGGTCTTCCCGGTGCACCAGCCCTGAGCACTTGTCTCATGCATCCAACCTGGGCTGGTGATCTGTTTCACCCTTGATAGTATACTTGTTTCAATGCTATTCTCTCAGAACATCCCACCCTCACCTTCTCCCATAGAGTCATTTTAAGCCAGCTTTTTCACTCTCTGTTTTCACCTTCATCAAGAGGCTCTTTAATTCCTCTTATCTTGCTCCTGTAAGGGTGGTGTCATCTGCATATCTGAGCATCAAAATACCTGAGAATAAAAAGCTCAACAAGGAGAACTGAGGCTTACAGTGGGGTATACATAAGGTTTTTGTAGGAGCAATTAGCAGTGTTTTATTTCTTTGATATACCAAAAGGCAAAGACGATCAAAATTAATCTTTTTCCTTAAGTCATGGGACTATAACAGTAAAGCAAACACATACAGCTGAAGTGCTCTGAAGCTAAATGAAATATCCAGGCTTGCTGTGCAAATCACTTATACAAAGTATTCATTCTAAAAACTTTTATTTCCCCACAACAATATAGTGGACTATATTCTCTTTTGTCACATCTGTTCTTCATGTCCTTGTTTCTACTTATTTCTTCTTCCCTTTATAGTTCTTTATGTCACTTGAGTTGTACTTTTCCAGTGGGCTTTATGTTGATATCTGAAAAGAGTTCTAAGCTTTTGGTATAATTAGAGGGATCTGTTGGAGAGGAGGAGGGTTGAGGCATCTTGGGAAGGACATTCACTTTTTCCCTCCCACCCACACTCAGTCTTACCTTGTATGCCTTTAAGGTCTCTCATCACTATGGATCTCAGAAAATATTAAGAAAAAAATGACTTTGGTTTCACTTTTTCTTTTTTTTACCATGTACTTTTCTCTTTTCTCCTTATTTTAGGTCACCACTAACATTCTTTAGACTAGATTTATTAGAGTTAGGACTGGAGCACGGGTCTATTTTGGAGGAAGAAGCCACAGAAGTTAGTGATGGATGTTAAATGAGGAGTCGTGAGGGAAGGAGAGGAATCAGATACGCCTCTTCACTTTCTAAAATAGACAGAGGGAGGGACGGAAATATCATTTACTGAGATTAGAAAAAACACAGGAGGGGTGGATTTTGGCAAGAATATCAAATGTCCAGTTTAAGATATGTTAGACTTGAAATGACTTAGAACGGAAATGTCAAGAAAAGGAGATTGAATACTAAGGTCTGGTTCTGACCACCATATACCAAGATGGAGGGATAATATTTTAAAATGATCCTCTTCTCTATATGACCAAATTAGTTTCAGTACTAATTGTGGTATGAAACAGATAATAAAAATAGCCAGAAAAATTACAGGGAAAACTTTTTTATTGAGTATTTGTTTTTCTGGTTCACAGAAAGAAAAAGTAATATAACAATACTTTTAATTAAAGTATTATGAGAAAAGTGGAATGAGTTGTACCTACTCATTGTTTTGCAAATATAATGGATAATGGCATTACAGTTTCTGTTTTTGAACTTTCTGTAAATTTGTCAAAGGTTTTCTGAAAATATGTGTATTTATCATACACGCTTCATTCAGTAAGTAGAACAGCAAAATTTGGTAATATATCTTCCTCCCTGGATAGTTGAAGAGTTCTTTTTATTTATTGTATTGTCACAAAGCTTCTTTCCCATGAAGCAAAAGATATGCAAATAGAACTTTAAATGTAATGTTAAGTTTGGGATAGATTCATAAAAATCCCATTTCATAATAAATTCTAAACATTAAAATAATGTTCATGTCTTTGTTTCTTCAGGATTGATTATAGAGGTTTTGAAATATTTCTGCAGTTGAAAACCTGCAAACCTGAATTAAAAATATCAAGTGGTCACATAGAATGACAGAACTGAAATAACTCAAGTTCTGTTTCTTCATCTTTATAATTACTGTGCTATCACTGGCTACTTGGAATCTGCTATTTAAAAGTGAGAATATGTTTGCCGTACCGTTGGATTTGGAGAATGTATGAATCAAGTTCAAACTGTTTTTAACCTTTATGAAATCAATCTCAAAAGCACTATGTCTAGGTGACTCCAGGTAAATCAGGGGCTGACCCAGTTAATTTCCAGTAGAATATAATCTTTATTAAAGGGTATGGAATTAAGATGTGGTAGTTTGATGCTTACATATACATTATTGAAACTCAACAATAATTACAGCAATTGTTTCGAACTTAACCCATCAAGTTTTTTTGTTAAACTCTTTCAGAAAGAAGTATTTTATCACTGATGTTTAAAATTTTCAGTGAATGGTGATAAATAATAGACGGTGCAGGAAGGGGGATCCTCTTCCAGGGCTCAAAAGTGGGCTCTTACGTAACACTAGGAAATGAATTGTCTGAGGAGACACACGTGCTGACAGAACAAGAGATTCATTGGGAAGGGGTGCCCAGGTAGACGGCGGTAGGGTCAGGGAAACCAGTAAGACTGCTCTGCCGAGTGGCTCACAGTTGGGGGTTATGGTGATGGGATTAATTTCCGGGTTGTCTTTGGCCAATCGTTTTGACACAGGCTTCTTCCTGGTGGCACACCCACTCCTCAACCAAGATGATTGCCTGTGAGAGGGGTTCTGGGAGATGGTAGGACATGTGGCATCTCCTTTTGCCCTCCCCCAAACTCTTCTTGTTGATGGTGGCTTATTAGTTCTGTGTTTCTTACCAGGACCTCCTATTGTAAAGTAACCCACGCAAATGGCTACTATGGTACCTGCCCATGGTGGACAGTTTCAGTCATCATGCTTCCCCTAACAAACTATTAGTCTGTTTTGTTATTATTTTAAATTATCTTCAGGAAAAACATCTCTTTCTTACCCACACCGGGGGCAGTTCTGTGCTACCGCAATTTTACTTTGTCACTGAATTGCTAATATAAACTTAGGGGTTAACATACAATACATAGTATTTAAACTTGTGGGTTGATAGGAATTTTACAAGGGGAAGCTTTTAGTGAGAACAAACGCCTGGAACAAAATCAGGAAGATCTCAAAGTTCAGTTGCAAGATCGAGAAGGAGATTGGAAAAGAGTGACTGGAAAAATGAAAGAAATCTCAAAAGAGATTGTTATCACTGAAACCAAGAAAAGAATATTTCAAGAAGGAAGAAGTGGTCATTTCTATGAGATTCAGGTGAAAAAACGAGTAGGAGGACAGTTGAAGAAGTAACCATGAGTTTAAAACAGGGAAGCAATTGATGACTTTAGGAAGAACAGGTTTATAAGCTTATTGGAATTAGAAGGAGTTTGTTGTTGTGCTTAGTCACTCAGTCGTGTCTGATTCTCTGTGACCTCATGGACTGTATCCCTCCAGGCTCCTCTGTCCATAGGATTCTCCAAGCAAGAATACTGAAGTGGGTTGCCATGCCCTCCTCCAGGGGAACTTCCCAACCCAGGGATCAAACCGGGGTCTCCTGCATTGCAGATGGATTCTTTACCAACTGAGTTACCTGTTTAAATGTAAAGCAATTGTAGTGTCAAGTTGGATACCTAGAATCTCCAGTGAATTAACAACGTGGAAAATGATCAGAACAGATGACTTGTTTGTTTAATAAGATTGTCACACAAAAAAATCAACATAAAAAAATTCTACAGCTTTTAATGCAACAATGCCAATTAGAAAATATGATTTAAAAAATCAGCTTCCTATTATCTACCTATAAGCCTAGCAAGAGATATGCAAAACATGTACAAAGAGATATATACAATTTAACAGAAAGGACTTAAAAGAAGACTAGAATGAATGGGGCAAAAAAACTATATTCTTGGATGGGGAAACATAATGTCATAAAGTTCTCAAGTCTCTTTAAATTAATCTGTAGGTTCAGAGCAATACAACACCAACTCCTAACAGGATTTTTTTTTGGTGTCTTTTCCAACAGTGATTCTGAAGTACATTTGGAATATAAAATATGGAAAATAGCCATTGCATATTTGAAATAGTATAATCATGAGATTTATTCCTACCAGATATCAACTTATACAGTGAAGGGACTAGAATAAGAAAATAGCTTTATTGGCATAGGCATAATAAAATTGACCAGTGGAACATAATAAAGACTTTGTATATCTATGGAAATTTAATGTGTGGTTGGTGGTGGTTTAAGTCGCTAAGTCATGTCCGACTCTTGTGACCCCATGGACTATAGCCCACCAGGCTCCTTTGTCAATGGGATTTCCCAGGCAAGAGCACTGGGGTGGGTTGCCATTTCTTTCTCAAGGGGGTCCTCCTGACCCAGGGATCAAACCCAATATGTGGTTGAGTGCTTCAAATCAGTGCTGAATGGAAGGTGTGTCTGACAGCACCAGAATGCTGTCCTACATCCTCTTGGCATGACCTCTGATTCCAGACCTCACTGGGTCATTGTTCTGCACAAGTTTGACCTCCTTGCTGTCAGCTCCCCATCACATGTATGTGCTGAGTTTCAAGAGATATTTTCTGTGCTGGGGCTTTTCTGATAATCCTACTTGAGTATACTTGTCCTTGATCCATGCCATATACAGAGAAATGGGAGGCTAATGGATGAATGCTTCTCAATTTTGAGATTCAGTTGAGTCACATGTTGAAGTCACCTCTGTGTCCCTCACTGATACCTAGTCCCCGGAAGCTATGGCACAGTGGATAATACTTGAATTGACTATTAGTCTTTCTGTGTTGACCCTCATCCCTCACTCCTGCGCCTTGAGAAGATACTCCCCAAAAGTGGATAACCTGTGTCCCAGACTCTGCTTTTGGGAGGAATCCAGACTAAGTCATTTGGGCCATGTAGTCAGCTCAGTTCAGTTCAATTCAGTCACTCAGTCATGTCCGACTCTTTGTGACCCCATGGACTGCAACATGCCATGCTTCCCTGTCCATCACCAACTCCTAAACCTTGCTCAAACTCATGTCCATCGAGTCAGTGATGCCATCCAACCATCTCATCCTCTGTCATCTCCTTCTCCCCCTGCCTTCAGTCTTTCCCAGCATCAGGGTCTTTTCCAATGAGTCAGTTCTTCGCATCAGGTGGCCAAAGTATTGGGAGTTTCAATTTCACCATCAGTCCTCCAATGGGAAACAGATTAAAGATATATCTCTGAATATCAACAAATTCAGCAAAAAGTTTTAAAAAGGTAAATATAACAACAGAACCAAAGAAAACAAAGTATATTAAAACACTACCAAAATGGAGATAGACTTCAAAATGGAAGTCTCTCCCACTTCCTTTTTCTTCTGTGCCTCTTTGTCAAGGCAGTTTCAATTGTTCTGTCACCCAGATATTTGTCAAACTATCATGTTTGCTAAAGGGTTCTTCTCATTTTTAGTATTGTTACAGGTGTATTATCTTCTTTATATCTTCCTTGTATTGCAGTTGGATCTGGAGTAAGCAGTTGAAATAAATGCAAGTATTTAGGCTACCATTTGAACTCGTAATTTTTAAATTTTGCATTAGTTATATCTTTTGTTAACAACATACAGCTGCATTAAAAAGTCTAATTTGAGAGCCTCTGACAAGTAGAATTGTATTAAACTATGACTATTTCTATTCACTAATTAAGCTATTCTCAATTGTCCTGCTGAGACAAAAATGTCGCCTGATGTTGCACAGTCTTTATTACAGTGTTTTAGAGCTAGTAGGTCCTGAGAGATCATTGAGTCCCTGGATAGCCAACTTATGGCTTTCTGACAAAATTAGTCTATGCCTCACTGAGGGTCTGTTTTAAAAATTACATGAATTAGCACTCATGTGCTAGTAAGCTTGCAGTTACTAACTATCTGCTAATACCCAATTAAACTAAAAAATAAGTAATAATTATTATGTGGTTTAATACAATATAATGACATTTTGTAAAGAACTTATTAAAAATTAAGTAGACATGCAAAACCACCACATACATTTGGCTGATGTTTTAACTGTATGTAATATGTCTATATTAAACAAATATACTCAAGACACATCATTACATGAGTTAATATGGTCTACATTTACATATATTTCTGTTCAATCTTTAAATATTTTATATTCACAATATGTAATCAAAACATTTCACTTAAAATTAGAGAGCCTTGGACTTCCCTGGTAGTGCAGTGGATAAGAATCTGCCTGCTAGCGCAGGGGACACGGGTTTGATCCCTGATCCGGGAAGATTACACAGGCCGCAGAGCAAATGAGCCCATGTGCCACGACTTCTGAGCCTATGCTCTAGGGCCCACAAGCCACAGCTAATGAGTCCCTGTGTCGCAACTACTGAAGCCTGTGAGCCTTAGAGCCAGCAAGTTCCAACTACTGAGCCCATGTGCTGCAACTGCTGAAGCCCATATGCCTAGAGGCCATGCTCTGTAGCAAGAGAAGCCACAACAAGTCCATGTGCCGCAGCTAGAGAGTAGCCCCTACTCTCTGCAACTAGAGAAAAAAAATAGAGAGCCTTGAGAGCAAAAGATTTTACCCAAATCTCACTCGCAGATGAGTTTGAAAGTTGCTATGAACAGATTTTTTTATGGTTTATAAAGTGATAAACTATAAAAATGGTTTCAGAAAACGGTTTTTATAAACCATAAAAGAAAATCAGAAAACTCTCTTTATCCAGATATAGATGACTTTGAGTATTGAGTGGTATTTAATTAGATAGAGAGCGGCCTGGAACTATTTGGGCTACATAGTTTAATTAAAAAAAAATAATAACTATAGAGTCAAAAGAACTTGTAAAGATAATACAGACAAATCCCTTAGATCCTTCAACCAGTCTTCTCCAATGGCTACTTCTGGCGTAACAATGGTAAAAGAACAAGGCCTGGAAATTGACATTAGTACACTGTGTAGTCCTGTTTCTGTGCCATTTTATCACGTGTGCAGATTTGTGTAATAACCACCACAGTCAAGAATGAGCTATTCCCTTGTGACAGTGATCTGACTTGAGTTACCCCTTTGTTTTCATCCTCCTCCTCACCCCACCGTCTCTCCTTAACCATGCCTAAGCTCTGCCACCCCCAATCTCCTCTCCGTATCCATAACTGTATCATTTTAAGCATATTATTCAAATGGATTCATGTAAGATGTGGCTTGTTGAGATTGGCTTTTAAAACTCAGCACTTAGGAGTGGTCCAAATTGTTGCATGTGTCAAAAGTTCTTTTTATTTATTTGATTTTCCTTGGGACGCCTCTTTTAATCCCACGGTATAGGTGTACCATAGTTTGTTTGACCATTCATCTATTGAAGGACATTTTGGCTCTTCCAGTTTAGTGGCTACTGCAAATAAAGTTGCTATGTACAGTCATATACAGGTTTTGTATGGATATGTTTTCATGTCTCTGGGATAAATGCCCAGGAGTGAGATTGCTGTGTTACATGGTAAGTGTATGTTTAAATTTATTTTTATTTTGAAAGAAACTTCTTAACTGTTTTTTCATACTACATTCCTACAAGTGATGTGGAATTCAGTTTCTCAGTATCCTTGCCAATATTCAGTATTGTCACTATTTTTTATTTTGATTGTTTTGATAGGAGTATAGTCCTATCTCATATTCACTTTGCATTTCTCTGATAGCTGGGGATGTTGAAAAATTTTTCATGTGCTCATCTTTCTATCCATAAGTTTTGTTCTGGGAAATGTCTCTTTATATCTTTTGTCTGTTTTCTAACTGGATTATTGTTATTATTATTTTTGTGTCTTGAGAGTACTTAAAAATTTTTAGGTATGAGTCCTTTGTTAGAAATGTGGTTCATAAACATCTTCTCCCAGATTGTGGTTTGTTGTTACAGACTACATCTTTAACTCTTTAAAAGAGTCTTTTACAATGCAAAATATTTCAATTTTGATAGTGTACAATTTTCTAATTGTTTTTTGTGTGAAGTCTAAGAATTTTTCACTAAGTCCTAGATCCTGAATATTTTCTATGTTTTTCTTTTAGAAGATATGTAATTTTGTGTTTAATTTTTAAATCTATGATTCATTCAGATTAATTATTGTATAAGGAGTAAGTTTTAGATTAAAGTTTATATTTTTGGCTATGAACGTTCAGCTGCTCTACTCCTGTTTGTTGAAAAGAATACCTTCCTCCACTGAATTTTGTGTATTTTTCTTAAAAGTTAGTTGACTTTATTTTTTATTATTTCAGAGTTCTCTATTCTGTTCCACTGATCTAAATGCCTGTTCCTCTGCTAATAATCTCACCATCTTGATGAGTGTAGCCAATAAGTCTTGAAATTGGGTGGACCAATTTTTACCATTTACTTTTTCTTTTTTAAAATTGTTTTAGTTATTCTATCTAGTTCCTCTTCCCTTCTGTACATTTTAGAATAATCTTGCATATACCTAAAAAGAAATCTTGCTGATATTTTGATAGAAACTGAAGCAAATCTGTTTATCTATTTGGGGAGAATTGACATCTTTACTATTTGAGTCTTCCAATCTATGAACATGCTATGTCTTTCCATTTATTTAAATCTTCTTTGATTTCATTAAAAATTTGTGATTTTCAGCATATAAGCTCTGCACATGTTCTGTTAGATGTACACTTTTTCTTTCTTTTTTTCTGTCTTTTTTAGTGATTATAAATGGTGCCTTTTTGATTTCCATTGCTAGTAAATAGACACAATTGGTATTTTGTATGTTGATCTTATAATTGAACATGTGACATTGCTAATTTCACTCAGTAGTTCAGTTTTATGTAAACCTCATTGTAGCTACAAAGCAAAAACTTACAGTAAATACACAAAAGATAAAGAAAAGAAATCAAAAGATACCACTATGGGCAATCATCAAATCACAAAAGAAGATAACAAAAGAGGAAGAAAGGAACTGAAAACCAGCCAGGAAAAAATTAAGAAGATGGTGATAGTAAGTTCTTATCAATGAATAATTACTTTTAATGTAAGCAGATTAAATTCTCCAATCAAAAGACATATAATGTATGAATGGATAAAAAATCAAGACCTAGCTATATTCTGCGTATAAGAGACTAACTTTAGCATTAAGGGCACACATAGGCTGAAAGTGAAGGAATGGAAAAAGATATCCCAGGCAAATGGAAATAAAAAATTAGCAGGGGTAGCCATACTTATATCAGAAAAAATAGACTTTAAGTAAAAAGTCTGTAACAAGAGACAAAGAAGGTCATTATATAATGGTAAAGAGGTCAGTTTATCAAGTGAATATAACAAATGTAAATATATTTGCATACAACATGGGAGCACCTAAATATACTAAGCAAGTATTAATAGATCTGCAGTGAGAAATAGATAGTAATGTAACAATAAAGGGGACCTCAGTACCTCACTTTCAATAATGACTAGGTCATCTAGACCAAAAAAAAAAAAAACAGTAACAGTAAGGAAATATTGAACTTTATATTTAGAGCAAATAAGCCTAATAGATATATGTATACAAAATATTTCCAACCTAAAGCTATAGAGTACACCTTCATCTTAAGCCTACATGGAATACTCCCTAGAATAGATTACATGTTATGCCTCAAAACAAATCTGAACAAATTTGGTTGAAATAAAGTATTTTTGTCTAAAGTTTTCAGTTATGCTAAGTTGCCTTTTTACTGGTCTTTGAACAGAGAAAACAAGCTTTCTTTGGGCTTCTTTTGTCTGTGCCTGTTGGCATTTCTGGTTGCTTGTTTCTCCAACATTTAGTCTCAGACATTCGAGGCAAAAAGAAAACAGAATTCACTGCTGTGTTGTTCCTTGAATTCCCAGGTCCCTAGCCTATCTGCTGTTTTCATTTTTTTTTTGTAATCTTCTGTATATTTTATAGGTAATGTCCAGGGATTTAAACTGTACCAAGAGGGAAGCAGAAGTCTTAACATGATGTATATGAATTATTAACAATCCAGAAAATAACAGAGAGTTATGGTTGTCTCTGTCATTTAAAGTATTTCTTGTTTCTCTTTGCTAATAATGTTGCCCATATAATCACACAGAGAAGGAGAAAACAAGTGAACAGAAGTCAAACTAAGATATTCAATAACTTAAAATTAAAAATAGCTTATGAAAGCCATAGTTTATGAACTGAGACAATGGGAATTCCCAACCTCTCCTTCCTCCTGTTAAAATTTAGATACTCACTGTTTCAACCTCCCTTATAGCTAAGTTCTGGCTAATGTGATATAAGTACTGCTGGGATCCTCTGAGAAGGCTTTAGAGTTTCTTGATGATAGAGGCCAGATATAGTTAGTTCTATCAATTATTCCCTTTCTGTTTTTCTCTCAGATGGGGTGGGATGGCCACAGTTTCCATATTGCAACCTTGGAAAATGTCGAGAAATCACAGAGATTCCAAACCTTGTATCAGTGGTTGGCAAGATTTTCTGTAAAATGCCAGGTTTGTGCCATGTCTGTCGCAAACACTCGGTTCTTCTTTGTCCTGTTGCAAAAGTATTCATACACAATATTTGAATAAATGGGTAAGGCCATGTGTCAATAAAACTTCACTTATGAAAATAGATGGTGAACCAGATTTGGTCAATGGATATAGTCTGCCCATTCCTGCTTTTTATCTTTCAGCAGCTGAACAAGTGTCAGCAACTGTCAAGTTTAGACTCCTTGTTCTGGGAAGAAAATAAAGATGCTTTGGTTAAGTCATTGTAGTTGGTGTTTCTTATTTGTAGCTGAAACTATTGCTTATCCAAAACCTATATACAATATCTCCAAGTTTCCCATTGGTGTGAAGATCAGAAATGTTGAAATTCACAGCATAGAAAATTAAAAGAAACCTTTCCGAAGAGTTTCATTAAGAAAGCAATGTCTCACTCAGACATTTTCTTCTTCAAAAAATAGAAGCATTGTCTCCCAGGAACAAGATCAAAAGATATTTTGTATTTATTCATCTACCTGCCCCTATTCCAGGCATCTAGGTAAATCATAAAACCAGACAACTCTATTTTTATAGCATGGATACTCTTTCTGTGATGATCAGGGTTCTTTTTGTGTCTTCTTTCCTCGGAATGGTGTGCTGCCCCTAAATGTAATGAGCTGTCATCAAAAATATAGCCATTACCAAAATCTTGCGATAGAGCTTTAAATTAGTCAACTAGCAAATATATTTTAAGAGTATAATAATATTCAGTGTTGGTAAGAATATAGTAAGATTGTCCTGTTACTTGTAGAAGTGTAAATCATCACCATTTAAAACATAAAAATTTAGTACTATATATAAAAAATATTGAAGGATTCATATATTTTAATCCATTTATTCTGATTGTAGTAAATTTTCTTACCAAAAAACCACCATGAAAACAAAGCTTTGTGTATAAAGAGTCCACTGTAACATGACCTCAATATGAAAAAATTAGAAATAAGCAGATATTCAACAATAGACAAATAACTAAGTATAATATATTCTTGAAAAGGAATGTTATGAAACCTCTTAGAAACTTGTTCACTAACAAGGGAATGCTTAAATGGGAAAAGCAGAACATAGGTCTGTGGTAGGAATCTATTCTGCTTTTAGCTTGAATAGTTTTGTGCCCTTGCTTTAGCTTTAGCTTTTCTTCTATCATGATTGCATTCTCAAACATGATCTCTCTAAATCTATTTCTCTTCATATTTTTTGTAGATACTCATTGTTGTTGTTCAGTAGCTAGGTCATGACTGATCTCTGCGACCTCATGGACTGCAGCACGCCAGGCTTCCCTCCCTGTCCTTCATTATCTCCTGGAGTTTGCTCAAACTCACGTCCATTGAGTTGGTGAGGCCATCCAACCATCTCATCCTCTGTTGTCCCCTTTTACTTCTGTCTTCAATCTTTCCCATTATCAGGGTCTTTTCCAGTGAGTGGGCTCTTTGCATCAGGTGGCCAAAGTAATGGAGCTTCAGCATCAGTCCTTCCAATGAATACTGAAGGTTGATTTCCTTTAGGATTGACTGGTTCTATCTCTTTGCTGTCCAAGGGACTCTCAAGAGTCTTCGACACCACAGTTCAAAAGCATCAATTCTTTGACAATCAGTTTTCTTTATAGTACCACTCTCACATCTGTGCACAGCTACTGGAACAACCATAGCTTTGACTGTGTGGACCTTTGCTGGCAAAGTATGTTCATGCGTCTACATAGAAAAGATAAGAAATTGCAGCCACGTGTAAGCTGTGTTTTTGTTGTGATTATATGTGTTTGTCATTTCTCTTCTTATAATTTGTGTTTTCTTAATTGCACGTCATGAGCAGACATCAGGAAAATGATTTTAAATTCAACGAGAATCATGACTTAAAAAGAAAGATTCTGCATGTATGACAAAATGTGGCTTGTTAGACATTAACAAAATCTGTAACCTATTTATGTGTCTCTTAGCTAAACATTTTTATTCACAGAAAACAAGTTCTTAGCTCTGTATCTTAGAACTTTTCTCTTAATTCATTATTCCTCTTCTCTTAGATTTTAAGGTCAGAGGGAGGAGAGTGAGAAAAGCTTCCCCTTGGTATAAATTTCTCTCCATCAAGTTTTAAAAATATCCCAATATCATCCATAATAGATGCACTCTTTAAAATCACACATACTAAAGTGTTGCTTTACACACTTGCCCATTACTTTCTTCCCCAAATAAGTCCAGGAATAGGTCCAGAGAAAGGAGCTAAGCCTAAACAACTTTAAAAGAATAGAAGTTTAAAATCTGAGATCTGCTATCTTGGAAGTATTTAATTCATTCCTTTATAAATTAAAAATATATTTTGATAGCTATTAATTTCTTATTATGATGGTTGAAGATGATATAAAGGTAAAACAATTGTGTCCTCCTATCCCACTAGAATTTACCATCTAAAATCAGAGAAAAGTATTCTGAGTGAGTAAGCATATTATACTTAGTGAAAAATATAAAAGAAAAATAATAAAAAGCTATAAGACCCCCTAATTCCATATCCAAAAAGTAACTCAAAATAGATCAAAGATCTAAATGTTAAGACCTACAAAATGCTTAGAAGAAGACATAGGGCAAGGGCTTCACAACATCAGATATAGCAATAATGTTCTGAATAGAACACCAGAGTTATAGACAACAAAAGAAAAATAAATTTGACTTCATGAAAATTTAAAAAATTATGCATCATAAGATAATATCAGATGAGTAAAAAGGCAACCCACAGAATGAGAGAAAATATTTGCAATCTCGCATTTGATAAGGGATTAATACTCAGAATACATAAAGAACTCTTAAAACTGAAAAACAACAACAAAAACAACTCAGTTCAAAAGATGAGCAAAGGGGTTGCATAGACATTTCTCCAAAGAAGATACCCCTGTAACCAATAAGCACCTGAAAAGATGCTTGACATCACTAACCATCAGGGAATGGAAATCAGAGCTGCACTGAGATTATACGTCATGCCCACCAGGATGGCATTTATCAAAGAATAAACAACAAAAAACAGAGAATAATACAAACCTGAAAATGACAGGTATAAGTGAGGATGTGGAGATATTGGAACTCTTGTGCACTATTGATAGGGTTGTAAAATGGTACTGCAACTGTGGAAAACAGTACAATGATTCCTCAAAAAAATTAAAAATAGAATTACCATATTACCCAGCAATTCTGCTTCTGGGGTATAAACCCAAAAAGTATTGAAATCAGAATCTCAAGAGATATCCATAATATCCATGGTTATCCTGATAACCATGATCATAGCAACATTATTCACAATAGCCAAAATGTGGAAGCAAGCCAAGTGGTCCAGCAATTGATAAATGAACAAACAAAATGTGTTTCATATATAAAGCAGAATATTATTCATACTTAAAAGTGAAGAAAATTCTGACATGTACTACAACACAAATGAACCTTGAGAACATGACTGAGTGAATTAAGCCAGTCACAAAAAGATAAATAGTATATGATTCTACCTAAACGAAGAACTTAAGAGTAGTCAAAATCATAGAGAAAACAGAAAGGGTTTCCAGGAGTAGGAATAAGGGACTGTTGTTGAAAGAGTATAGAGTTTCAGTTTTACAAGATAAAAAATGTTCTGGAGCTGGATGATGCTAATGGTTGCACAACATTATAAACAATACCACTTAGCTGTCGCTTAAAACTAGTTTTAAGGTAGTTCAATTTTATATTTCATCACAATAAAAAAATAGGAATACAATGTTATTATAAATCTTTAACAAATCAAATGAATATATGTTCAAAACTCTATAATATGCATTATATACAAATGAATAACTTAGTACACAGTAGGAAAAAATGACGATTTTGATTAAACCAGTCTTTAATAAGAAAAAATAAATGTTAGCACCTTCAAACCATTTTAAAAAGTAGATTACAGTAGTTCAGAGAGGCATTTTCTCATGCAGATATCAAGACAGAAAACTGGCTCACTGTTTCTCACACACCACAATCTCTGACACCATTTATCTCCATCTCCAAATAAAGACAAAATGAAATATCTGGTTACAATTTGAGAGTATCCAATAGTCATATTTTAATCAGTAACCCATTTGCAAGCATCAAATGTACATAAAAATATTAGGAGAAGTAGAGCAGGATTATTAGCAATATGAAAATATGGATGCAACCAACTGAAATTGCTGGCCTATAAAACTGAATAGTTTTTGGCCTATAAAAATGATAGTTTCATATGGTTCATTCTAATAGATATTTGATTACTAAAAAATTAGAATTTTGAAAGATCTGTAAATGAGGTACTTGACAATATAAAGTATATTTACAGAGTATAGTTTTTAGAATTAGTTGGTGTAACTGGGACTCCACATTCATAATAATTGCTCCCAATTATTTTGTACTTTTGTTTAAATGGAAAGGGCAATCCACAGTATAATTTTGACAGGTATAATATCTCTTAAATTCCTACAGCCACTCTTAAATTATTCAGACATTTTTAGGCATAGAAATAATAAATGTTTAGCAAAACTAATTTGCTTCTTCTTTGATGCACCTGAACATTTTGATTTCTATTATGGGGCTACATACCAATTTGATAAGTCTGTAATTTTGCTGATAATATTATAATCATAAATTGCTTATTTCTGTATTATATTGTTATTCAGCCTGATCTACTTCTTAGAAAACTAGAATTTAACAGTCTAGTTCAAATTCTCATCCATTTTCATTGTAACATAGCAGATTTCCTTTAACGCCTTCCATATGCATCTAGATACAGGGACACATTTGGGAAATGTCAGTTGATTTGCTATTCTTGGTATAACAACACTGCTTGATATAAATATTTAGAGCTTTCCTGGTGGCTCAGGCGGCAAAGAATCTGCCTACAATGCAGGAGACCAGAGTTCAGTTCCTGGGTTGGGAAGATCCCTTGGAGAAGGGAATGGCTACCCACTCCAGTATTCTTGCCTGGAGAATTCCATGGACAGAGGAGTCTGGTGGGCTACACTCAGTGGGGTCACAAAGAGTCGGACACGACTGAGAGACTAATCTTACCTTATAAATATTTAATGTATCTATCTGATTTTGGTGATAGATTGAGTTGTACCATGGTATAACAATTCTTGATCTTTGTAATGGGCTTTATTTTTTGGATTGTTTCATTTTATTGGGCAGACATACTTTCTTTCCTAATGAGAAAAAGAGAGCATGGTCATCTCTAACTGTTCTTCTGGTACCCTCTTTCCACTTCCCTCCTCTGCAACAGTTGAAGTGTTAAATCTAATCTTTTGCACTTGAAGGAAGATTTTCCTTCTTTTTATTGAGAGACCACCTTTGTCTTTCTAATTTTTAAGTGATGTGCAGTCAGACCTGGTGAATCTGAATTAATATGCAAAATTCATTTTAGAATGAAATAGAAATCAACATAGCAAGTCAAAGGGACATGTGCAGAAAAGGGTAGAAAAGCTGAATCACTTTTATCATGACACTCAGGGAAATATTTTTCTTCCTAACAGCACATTTCTATGTCTTTCCTTACAAAACCCAAGATTTCTGAACCTTAACACTAAAACCTCGGCACTTGATAGGTTGGACCAGATAATTCTTTTTTCTGGCAACTGTCCTATGCATCGTGGGATATTTAGCATCTTCCCTGGTCTCAGATGCTAGTGACGCCCACACCTAGTTTCATGCATTGTCAGATGTTTTCTGTGGGCCCAAACTGCCCCAGTTTGAGAACAACTGCTGTAACCCTTCTAAAACCTTGATTTAACTATAGGCAGCCAGGATAAAACAAGCACAAATTTATATTCCTTATATTTCAGAATCAATTAAAGTTGACTGTGACAGCTAGTAAAAGGACTCAAAATGTTACACGAGACTGTACTTGGCAACCAGTAATAGGCTCAAAGGGATCTCAATACGGTGTCATCAAGATTGGTAGACACATTTTTTTTTAACATGTTAGCAGCTAATAAATGCCACACACTGAGATGATGGCTAGTAAAAAGGGCTTATTATTGGATGCTCATTGAGTACAAATATAACTGTGATTTTGATACATAGACATACTGTTTACTGAAAACCTTTATCTGAATTTTTTAAATAGGTGCCAATAGGTAGGCACTGTGTTCCTGCCATTTCAGCTACTAAAACTGTTCTTACCACCACAAAGCAGTGTGATAGATGTGGAACAAGACAGAAAGTTGACATATCATCTATTCCTGGTGAATATCCACAGCCATGGCCTCTCCAGCCCCAGACTCAGGCCAAACCCTTTACCCTGGAGCAGTCAACCCTGTCTGCTTCACAGAGTTAACCTGCCCATTCCTTGTAGGTATTTACATCCCAGCGTGCATGAGTGTGTGCTCTGTTGTTCAGTTGTGACCCCATGGACTGTAGCCCGCCAGGCTCCTCTGTCCGTGGAATTAGCCCAGCAAGAAGACTGGAGTGGGTTGCCATTTCCTCCTCCAGGGGATCTTTCCCACCCAGGGACTGAGTCCACATCTCCTACAGCTTCCGTATTGGCAGGCAGATTCTTTAGCACTTAGCCACCTGGGAAGCCCTTAGATCCCAGTCCTACTGAATAAAGATGTATACATGTATCTGTATAATGTATATGTTGGTATATCTTTAAGTAACAACATAAACAAGTTTCCCCCCAAATAAAAGTGAACAGAACAAATATTGTAAACTCCTCCCCTCTTTTTGCCAAGGTGAGTTGTAAGGAAAATCCTTTTGTTCACACCAAACCAAGATGGGATTATGAATGAGGAAATTGAGGGAAAGGATGTAATGGTTCATAGGAGGAAATTTACAAGTGAGAAGGTCTGTGTGGACGAGGATTGATAAGACAGAGAGCCAGGTGGATGTGAGACAAAGGCTTTGGAGATACCTGGAGCAAGGGACTGCTGCTGAGAATTGTGAAATTTTGAACTCTTAAGAAATTGGTCTGTCTTAATAGGAAATTTCAACACAGTTATTAATAATGTCAATTCTTTTAATTGAAGTATAGTTGATTTGTAATATGTCAGTTTGAGGTGTACAGAAAGTGATTCAGATACTATATATGCGTGTATATATATACATATATATATGTATATATATATACATATACTCTTTTTCAGGTTCTTCTTCACTACAGGTTATTACAAGATATTGAGTATAGTTCCCTGTGCTATTCAGTACATTCTTGGTGTTTATCTGTTTCATATATAGTACTGTGTATCTGTTTGTCCCACACTTCTAATTTATCTTCCCCTCCCCTCTGCTTTCCCTCTGATATTGTTTGTTTTCTATGTCTGTGAATCTATTTCTGTTTTGTAAATGTCAATTATTCACTAGTCAGGCCAAAAACAATTAGTGAAGAGTCACTGACAATCAACATTGCTATGATAGGCTCACCTGCTAGTTCAGTTCTCTCAGACCTTTTAGAGAGACACTCAACATACCTGCAAAAATTTCATGGGAGCAAGTACGAAATGGTACCGGAAATGGTACCAAGAGCCTCCCTTTCTTTCATTTGACCCCATAGCTTTTTAGTCTCATTTACCCTGTGTATCTGACAACATGCAGACATTAACTTTTGATACTTATCTTGGACTGTCAGATGTGATGAAGCATTTTATTGGACATGCTGCTTCTGTCATGGCAGGGGTTTATTGGCCATGTAACTGAATTAAAAATCCATTGGTAGGTCCACGGCTTCAAGCAGTAGTAGTTGCAACAGTTTCATTATATTTTCAGAACTCTCTCTCTCTCTCTCTGTTCTTTCACAGACACAATTTTCATAAGTAAATCACCATTATCGATTCAAGATTTACATCTTAAGAGTTTACAAAATTGCATGCACCAAAAAGGATTCTTTCTTACAAAACAGAAGCTAACTGCAAAACTTCCGTAAAGAAGAAAAACTAAATTTATTGGAAACTATTCAGTATTCTGCCAAATTAATGGAAGGGGGGATTGAGTCTAGAGGACTGACCTGGATACATGGACATAAGATACAGAGGCTAATCCACCACCAGTCATTCCCTACTGCTGCTGATTCTTCTAGCACTGGACAATAGAGAATTGGTTCAGTAATTCCTGTTCTCCAAACTAAACCCACAGAAGTCTCTAAGCATTTCTTGACAGCAGCAGCTGATAGGAGTATTCTGGATGTCACGCCTGTGTCTTAACTGCCACAGAGCAGATAAAGAGGTGCTGTACCCCTTTAGATTTCACAAGTGGTTCCTGCCAATGAGGAGTCCATCCAATAGGAAGTATTTTCAAACACCATGTAGCAGAAGCTGCTGAATATCTATTAAAGTATACCATTTTGGTAAAGAGGAAGATAAAATCAATTTGAGTGTTTTATATGTAGATGACAGATCAAAGAAGGGAAGAAGTATAATAAGGTGTTACAGTCCTAAGTCTCTTAGCTAATTTTGAGATTGGAGCTGCTATTTTCAAGTTCTTTTCTATAGTATACTCTGTGTCTCATTTTACTTCAACTAATAACTCAGCTAAGTTCTTTATTCAGTGGAGTGAAATAGATGTAGTTTCTGGGTATGGTGAAAGTGAAAGTCACTCAGTCATGTCCCACTCTGACCCCATAGACTATACAGAACATGGAATTCTCTAGGCCAGAATCCTGGAGTGGGTAGCCTTTCCCTTCTCCAGGGGATCATCCCAACCCAGGGATTGAACCCAGGTCTCCCACACTGCAGGCAGATTCTTTACCAGCTGAGCCATACTGGAAGCCCAACAATACTGGAGTGGGTAGCTTATCCCTTCTCTGGATCTTCCCAACCCAGAAGAGCCAGGTCTCCTGTATTGCAGGTGGATTCTTTACCAACTGAGCTATCAGGGAAACCTATGGTTGTGGTAGCCTCTTACTTGTTTATGGTTGCTGCAGTTTTCCATTCATGGTTTCTACCAAACATGGTTGTATAGTGAGTTGTCCCAGGCAATCTCTTTATTGCATTCATACATCTTTCTTCCATTGTAAAGTTGCAGTGTTTGTTTTCTAACTGATAGTCAATACCATAACCCTAGAAGTGATATGATCTTGTTATCTTACCTCCCAGTTGACTAAAAGTTCCAATGATCTCAACTTTGAACTTCATGCAAACATTGGTGAGCAGTGTTCTCTTCAAATGAGAATATTCTTTTAAGTCTTCTATATGTCATTCCATTCTTCTGTAAGACCATCTGTTTTTGTTTGACTTTCATGTAAAACCAATGAATCTTTGGACTACCAGTCCAATTATTTACTTACATTGCTGTGCAATGACTTTTATAAGGTTAGCGTAAAATGCTGGCATAGAAAGCAAATGATAAGACTATAACTGGTATGGTTTGCAGAAAGATAAAATCCAAATTAGGATTCAATTTCTATTCTAGTGATGGCAAATTGCTTCTCTCTAAGGTGGAAAGCATTGAAGGCAATGAGCTCGTTCCCAGACGTCTGGCAGTTCTTAGGTAGGGGGTTCAAGTTTGGTCACTGCCGCTGTATATTAGGCTCTCACTGGGGTGGTAGACAAATCAACTAATGTGACAAGATTTATATGTTGTTGCGCCAAGTCTTGTCAACATATTTTTGTGAGCTTCTTGGCAGGTTTTCAGTTGACTTTATATCTGCTTAAGCTAGCCGATATGTCTGGTTTACTACCAAGAATCCTCAGTATCTCAGACACTTGTTTCCTAGAATGGCTTTAAAAGAATACCTCTCTTCCTCTCTTCAAAGGCAGACAAGGCCTTGCTTTCCAGCAGTTTCCAGGCAATGGGAAAGTGAAAGTGTTATGCCTGATGTCCGAATCCCCGAGCAGGAAGAGAGAAGGCTTCCAAGACAATGCAACTCGCAAAAAAGGAAGTTTATTGCTGACTCGAGTCAGGGCTCTGACCCGCACCACTGCGTTGGATGCGGCAGGAGCCCTGACTCGAGTCAGCAATAAACTTCCTTTTTTGCAAGTTGCATTGTCTTGGAAGCCTTCTCTCTTCCCGCTCGGGGATTCGGACATCGGGCATAACAGAAAGTTGCTCAGTTGTGTCTGACTCTTTGCGACCCCATGGACTGTACAGCTCATGGAATTCTCTAGGCCAGAATACTGGAGTGGATAGCCTTTCCCTTCTCCGGGGAATCTTCCCAACCCAGGGATCAAACCCAGGTCTCCCGCAATGCAGGCAAACTCTTTACCAGCTGAGCCACAAGGGAAGCCCAAGAATATTGGAGTTGGTAGTCTATCCCTTCTCTAGTGGATCTTCCAAACCCAGGAATTGAACCAGGGTCTCCTGCATTGCAGGCAGATTCTTTACCAACTGGGCTATGGGAGAAGCCCTACCATGGAATGGGGGGTGGTTCTAAAACTGGAAGTGTGTTCAGATGGTCGGGCAGTCTATTGGTTTCCTATGGCTGCTGTGACAAATTACCACAAACTCAATATTTTAAAACAACAGGAGAGACTTCCTTGATGGTCCAGTGGTTGGGAGCTCACCTTCCAATGCAGGTTTGGTCCCTGGTCAGGGAACTAACATCCTGCATGTCGAGGGGCAATTAAACCCACGTGTCGCAACAAAGAGCCCATGCACCACAAAGAAGACCCAGTGCAGTCCCCAAAACAAAAAACACAGATTTACTCTTTTATGATTCTGGAGGTCAGAAGTCCAGAGTCAGTTTCACTGAGCTAAAGTCGAGATGTCAGCTGGTCTGATTCCTTCTGAAGATATGTGTGTGCATGCTCAGTGACTAAGTTATGTCCAACTCTTTGCGACCCCATGGACTGGCCACCAGCCTCCTTTGTCCATGGGATTTTCCTGGCAAGAACACTAGAGTGGGTTGCCATTTCCTTCTCCAGGAATCTTCCCGATCCAGAGATCAAACTCACATCTCCCCCCTCTCCTGTATTGTAGACGAGTTCTTTATTGCTGAGCCACCCTTTTGAAAACATTGAGGGGAAAATCAGTTTCTTTGCCTTTTCCAGGTTCTAGTGGCTGTTGGTATTCTTTGGTTTGTGGCCCTTTCCTCCATCTTCAAAGTACATCACTTTCAATTTTATTTCCATTGTCACATGACCTTTTCTGGGCCTATCTCTTACACAGACACCTTGTGATTGTGTTTAAGACTTAACCTGGATAATACGGGGTAATAGTCCCATCTCAGAATCTTCAATTGAATTCTACTTGCCAAGTCCCTTTTGCCACTTAAACTATCATTCACAGGCTCCAGAGACTAGAACCTGGGTATCTTGGAGGCTGTTATTCAGCTTCCCATGGAAATAGATATACTACAATGGAAAATGAAAAAATAAAACCCTCCCCACCCCCCCAAAAAAAAAACCCACCCCCAGGAAGAACTTTGCTGTTTTTTTTTTAATTCATTTATTTATTTTTGGCTGTGTTGGCATTAGTTGAGGCACTCAGGATCTCTGTTAGTGCCGATGGGATCTTTTGCTGCAGAGTGAGGGCTCTAGAGCGTGTGGGCTCTGTATTTGCATCACTCGCAGTGTGTGGGATCTTAGTTCTCTGACTCAGGGTCAAACCTGCATCCTCTGCATTAGAAGGTGGATTCTTAACCTCTGGAGCACCAGGGAATTCTCTTCCCAGAAAGAATTTTGAAAGCCTTGAGTCACAGGTCCATCACTGAATCTAGGCATGGGTTGAGGACATTCCTATTCAACTCACATAGAATTAATTTCACACAGGAACTGGCTACAATTTATGAAGCATTTGATATGTACCTTTCACTGTGCTAAGAATGATTCTTAGACTATATAATTTAATCCTTATGATTATCTTGCAATTAAGGAACAACGCTTATATCTTACAGGTGAGACAACTGAGGCACAGATACATTAATAACTGGTAATAAAGTCACAGAGAAGTGGGATATGAATTCAAGAATTTTAATTCTAGAGTCTGAATGCTTAACCTCGAAATAGCGCTAGGTTAAAAATGAGGGGCAGGCAAAATTTGCAGATCTTACCATCATCCATGATGGTACCATGATACATACCATTTCTTCTCACACAGTGAATTCTCCAGAAGCAGATGCTCTGATGAAATTTTAGGTGGGAAAAGAAAAAAAAAAGTTTATTTGGGATCCACATCTGTGAAAGTTAGGGGTAGGGAGGGGATTTGGGCAGAAGAAGTCAAATTCTGATAGACATTTGATAAAGCCTTGGTCAGCTTAGTTAGAATCTGGAGCAAATTCTGCCCATCAAGAAGGTCTTTACCTTGTCTCAGTAATGAGTGAGTGAGTCAGTCACTGAGTTATATCTGACTCTTTATGACCCCATGGACTGTAGCCCACCAGGCTCCTCTGTCCATGGAATTTTCCAGGCAAGAATACTGGAGTGGATAGCTGTTCCCTTCTCCAGGGGATCTTCCTGACCACAGAATTGAACCCAGGCCTCCATCATTGGAGGCAGATTCTTTACCATCTAAACTTCATTGTGGTTCAGTGGCAAAGATTCCACCTGCAATGCAGGAGACTCAGGAGATGCCTGGAAAGTCCCATGGACAGAGGAGCCTGGTGGACTAGAGTCCATAGGATCCAAAAGATTGGACATGACACGACTTATCTCAATTATAGGTGGACTTTATTATCCTCACATCTGGGAAGGGCATGGCCCAGGCAAGGCTTTTAGCAGCTGAAGCAAACTCTCAAAGAGCCGATTTCTGGGCTGTTCACCGACCTCAATCCTTACAGCTAGACAGAGAGTCCTCTCTTGGAGGGAGATTTGGGGTGAGGGCACATCATTGTGTCCACCACACGTATCATTTAGATCAGTTTTCAACTTTGGCCATATATTAGAATCACGTGGGAAGCTATTGAAAAATACCAGTGTGATACTGTAATTAAATCCAAATCTCTGTAGTAGGTTATGATATTAGTTTTTAATAAAATCTCCAAGGTGACTCTAATGTGCAACCAAGGTTGAGAATCACTGATTGACAGTGAGCCTGAGAAGGGCTTACCAGGTGGCCCAGCTGTAAAGAGTTTTCCTGCCGATGCAGGAGATGCGGGAGACACAGCTTCTATCCCTGGGTCGGAAAGATCCCCTGCAGGAGGGCATGGCAACCCATTCCAGTGTTCTTGCCTGGAGAATCCCGTGTACAGAGGAACCTGGCAGGCTATAGTCCACAGGGTCGCAAAGAGTCAGACATGACTGAAGCGACTTAACACACATGTACACAAACACATAGTTTAATTAGTTTTACTATAACCAGTTTTCATACTCACAGATATAATTATTAAAAAAACACATACACACATTTACACAAATATATAACTTTATATAATTTTTGCTTAAGTATTTAAAAATCTCCACCCCCCTTTGCCAAGCCAGCTCATATGGTGTTGAAAAGAAGATCCTTTTGGTTTTTTAATAGCTATCTTTGAAAAACTTAGTTCTTCAGCACCATGGAATCTCAGATGGATGAATTTCCAATTATCTATTTATAAATGAAATTCTGACCTCGCTGCTGGAAAGGTCACGTCTAGTGTGATCTGTGAGCCATATGGCTGAGAAAATGAAGCGGTAAGTTTATTCTTCTGAGATATATGTTGATGCCTCAGCTAATTAGTCTTCTCTAAATTTATGTCACTGTTATTAGAAGACATGAGACAGAGAAAATCTGTGTTATTTAGTTAATAATATACCAGCTTACTTTGAAATGAAGCCAGGTAGACCAACTGGTAATCTTAATTAGGGGAGAGATGAGTAAACTCTTATAATGCTGAATTACACAGATTAATCACTGTTGTTTTCACTTGAAGTGGAATACTTTTATAGCCAAGATTTAATTTGTCCATAATTGTAATAGTTATTTTCATAAAAATTCCTAATTATATTGTATTGGAGTGCCTGGTTCTGCTTCTGCATTTTCTGTTCTTCGTGGTTAAGATCACCTTCACTTCTACTTATAGAAAGTGAAAGTGTTAGTCGCTCAGTCGTGTCCATCTCTTTGGGACCCCGTGTACTGTAGCCCACCAGGCTTCTCTGTCCATGGGATTCTCCAAGCAAGAATACTGGAGTGGGTTTCCATTTTCTTCTCCAGAGGATCTTCCTGACCCAGGGATCAAACCTGGGTCTCCTGTACTGCAGGCAGATTCTTTACCAAATGCCCATCAGGGAAGCACTGTACTTACAGCTTTAATCCTAACTCAGAATTTGGAACCAACTCATGACTCAATGGTAAAGGATCTGTCTGCAATGCAAGAGACCCAAGTTCAATCTCTGGGTTGGGAAGATCCCCTGGAGTAGGAAATGGCAACCCACTCCAGTATTCTTGCCTGGAAAATTCAATGGACAGAGGAGCCTGGCGGGCTATAGTCCAATGGGTCCCAAAGAGTCGGACACGACTGAGCATGCACATACTACTGAGTCATAGACCAAGGTGACTGTGAAAGACATTAGTAAGAAAATTTCTGGATTGGCATTATTACTGTAGTATGGTCTTGGTAGATATTAATAATATGTCTTTTCTCCTTGAACTCCTAACTTTGTCTCCATTGCCTGATACCAGTCATTTGAAATGTCCTGAGTTTACTTGAATTTTCTGTGACACTTGAATCTTTGTTACCTTTTGTAACCAACATCCATTTCCTTATTTGGAGTAAGAATATTGAATCTTGGTCTTAGCACTGACTTTTGGCAAATAGAATATTTTTTGTTCTTTTATTTTGCTTGTCTTCTTTTTTCCTAGTAAATGGATATTTGGGATTTGATGATGTATCTTCAGGTTCCTCTTTCTGAATATCTACCCATCTTCTGCATAATATTTTCTTGCTTTCAGAACTGACTAACATAGAAAGTCTTTTGGAAATGCTACCAGTTTTATTAAGGACTATATACCTTCCAGGGCTTCCCAGGCGGCACTAGTGGTAAAGAATCCCCATCAATGCGGGAGAGGTAAGATATTCAAATTTGACCCCTGGGTTGGGAAGATCCTCTGGATTAGGAGGGCACAGCAACCCACTCCAGTATTCTTGCCTGGAGAATCCCATGGACAGAGAAGCCTGGTGGGCTATAGTCTATAAGGTCTCAAAGAGTCAGACACTACTGAAACGACTTAGCATGCTTGCATGCATGTACCTTCCAAATCATTAACCTTATCTTAATATAACTCCAGACCTTAAACATCATTCTCCCCTGGCTTAGAATTTTGCTTAGATGTTGCATATAGGAGCAGATTTTAAATCTCAAATTTAGTATCACAGGTGTAAATACACATGTAACAGTTAACCCTATTAAAACGCAATATGAATGATGGCTAGTAAACAAAAAGAGTTGAAGAAAGGAGTCCGGGTTCTTATGTTCTAAAGTAGCCTGTGAGTTGTTAATAGATTGCTCTCATTAAATCATCAAGTATAGCATAGCAGTCATTTAGTGTCTGTGGCTAGTAGGTGGTTGGCAAGAGAGGCAAAATAGCTAATATGATGTGCATGAGTCAAGCATCTTTCAAAGTTCTGTGTTTATTTTGGTGTTATTAAATGAAAGAGGATTATGTCTATTTTCCCCTTTCATACCTGTTAATGATATGGTTCCTGTCATATAAATATGTATATCATATACATCATATTTACCCTAATAAATTAACATATATCTTTGGACCAAAGTAAAAAAGATAGTCTGTATGGGAAGCATTCTACAGTCTGAATGTTCCAATGGTTTATGAAAAAAATAAGCAACACTTGAAGCAGAAATGGAAATACACCTAGGAAAATATTGAGGAAAATAAAGTTTGCATGGATAGTGTACACAAACCATTAACTTTTAAAATATTTAATCCTGCATCTTCTCTTTAAAGGGTTGTCTCTAGAATAAAGTTTTCAGCCTGACCTTTAAGTCTATCAGTAACATGATGTAACCTACTTCTTCCCTTTTCTCACTTGGCATTTTGAGAGAACTAAAATCTTTAGGTTAAAACAAATATATATATATACACACACAAATATGTATACATGTAGATCTTCCCGGGTGACTCAGTGGTAAAGAATATGCCTTTCAATGTAAGAGACACAGGAGATGCAGTTTTGCTTCCTGGGTGGGGAAGATCCCCTGGAGAAGGAAATGGCAATTCGCTCCAATATTCTTGCCTAGGAAATCCCATGGACAGAAGAGCCTGGTCGGCTGCAGTCCATGAGGTTGCAAAAGAGTTGGACACAACTCAGTGACTAAACAGCAATATATATACACACACATATATATATAAGTGTGTAGTTATGCATGTATGTGTGATCTGTAAGCTGAGCATCGAAGAATTGGAGAAGACTCTTGAGAGTCCCTTGGACTGCAAGGAGATCCAACTAGTCCATCCTAAAGGAGATCAGTCCTGGGTGTTCATTGGAAGGACTAATGATGCTGAAGCTGAAACTCCAATACTTTGGCCACCTGATGTGAAAAACTGACTCATTTGAAAAGACCCTGATGCTGGGAAAGATTGAAGGTGGGAGGAGAAGGGGACAACAGAGGATGAGATGGTTGGATGGCATCCCTGACTTAATGGACATGAGTTTGAGTAAGCTCCGGGAGTTGGTGATGGACAGGGAGGCCTGGCGTGCTGCAGTCCATGGAGTCACAGAGTCAGACATGACTGACCAACTGAACTGATTTATCTTTCTATCCATCCATGCTCTATCTATCCACCTATATATTTAAAACACACTGGTCAAGACCTCCAGTAACACGTTTGTACTGAAAGTTTTGTTTATTGGTGCTTCTTGCAATAAGAGAGACTATACAATGTAGGGAACCAGAAAAGGGGTATTAGGAAGGGCTTCCTATAGGATCAGACTTTGTGTCAGGGTTTTAATGATCTAGTGAAGCTTTAGTTGGGTGCTCTCAGAAAGGGGATAATTCTATCAGTTATTATCTTAATATGTTTCATGTGGGATGCAGGGGAAACAGGGTGAGGCTAAAACCCCATTTGGTAAGGAAACAGCAGTCACTGATGTTAGCTGGGGGAATGCCATGTTTGATCGCTTTTATTGTTTGGTTTTTCATTGTAGTATCAGTTTGTGTTTGTCTGTTCTTGCCTTTTTTTTTTTTTTTTGTGCTCCAGCATGACTATGAAGTGGTCTTGTGTCTGCTCCGTCATGGTCACAGAGAAGTCTTTTTCCATGCTGGTGTTCTGTGAAATTGTTTATGTTCAGTAGGGAAAGCCATGGCCTGGCTGACAACAGTCTGGACTCCTCTTCCTGCTCTCTCTCCCAATGGATGTGCCTGTGTACCTAACTGTATGTAGGATCATCTGTTGTGTTATTTTCATTTTTTATTTGTATTTTTGCTTATGGTAATATTGGCAGCAAGAAGGACTGCCTTGAATGTTGAAAGGAAATTAGAAGAGAAATTGGTATGTAAATACATAGAATTTTAAAATTAATTATATATTAATTATTTATATAGAACATAAATAATTTATATAGAAACTAAAACATAAATATATATTCAAACTTACAATATATAAATATGTAATATATTTATAATATTATAATTTATATAAATATAATTTCTACATGATAATATTTATAGCATATATAAATCAAGAGTTGCTAATCAATGTCTTTGTGTGCTGTGTAAGCAAGGGCATCCTGTTGGTTTGAGCATAGATGAGCGGGAGAACTGAGTTTTCACAAGGCATATGGTAATATACAGACATGAAAAATTCAGAGGGACCTGCACTTGAATGTTTTCCTATTTTGAGCAATGATTTTTTTGCAAATATATCATTCATTACATTGCACTCATGTTCTTGGTATGAATTTTACTGGTTTGGTAGTTTTTAATGTAATTTATAACAGTTTTGGTTTCCAAATCTAGATGTGGCTCCACAGTTAATAACATAATTGAAGAAACTAAATAAATAGTGAAAATAATTCTATTTGGATAATATAAATCTACTTTAAAAAGTCAAAGATACCTGGATCTGGAAATGATTACAAGGGAATATTGTGGACTCTTTTTAGGGCATCTGAAGTAGAAGACCTGGGAAATTTTTATTGGGAGCTACATTTTAAAGATTATGTATGTGTTATAGTTTCCTTAAATTTAACATATCTGATGTTTCTGCACATTCCCTCCTTGACTATTTTAGAAAAATAATTATGACATTCAATTTCAATAAATATGCAAAGATTTTCCTATGAAATGAATTTGAAAGCCCAAAGTGCTCAGTATTGTCACACAGTTAGAGGTCATTATTGGTCCCTATCAGCTCATAAATGAAATTTCATTGATGGCATGTTATAACACTATTTCTAGTTATGTGGAAATCCTATCTATTCACAGTAAGAATCTAAAGCTTTATATAATAATCCGCAGCAAATAAACTGGAGCAGAAATTCTACAGTATTTTTCCTCCAGATCCCACATAGATGACTAACATTTAAAAGACTGGAATTAGGATTTTCCTGGTGGTCCAGTGGCTAAGACTCTGCACTCCTGATGCAGGGGCCTGTGTTCAAATCCTGATCAGGGAACTAGATCCCACATGCTACAATTTAAGATCCCATGTTCCATAACTAAGACCTGCCACAGCCAAAAAAAAAAGCTGGAATTGTATTAGACATTTCAATTATTGACAGAAATGTTCCAAGAAAGATGATAAAGACTTTATTCATGTTTGACCTGTGACAATTTTGCTCATTTTTAAAAATAAATTGTTTCCATGTTATGCTCAGTAAATTGCAGATGACTCATATTCATCAAAATAAGCTTAATTGGCATGTAATAGAGGATGAGGCCAGAATATTTTTGAGATGCCCAAATTAAGAGCAAATGAAGCTTGTGAAATGCCCCTCGTCTGTACCAAATCATACATGAATGCACAAATTCACTTATGATTGAAAAACAGAGCTACAATTACAGAAAGTTGAGTTCCCAGGAACATATCAATAACTGGCTTATGGACACATGAGATTCAGATAAGTAAAGGGATAATTTAAAGAACCAGGAGATAGGAGTGATCACTTCAGAAATTGGGCTAATTCTAATTTACATAGTGAAGTTATTAAATACTACTTATAGTCAGGATCTAAATGATATTTAAATCTTTTATCCTCCAAATCATTAAAGTTGAATATTAGCCTTCAGTTGTTATGAAAATATAAAGTTTGGATTAGTTATTCATTCTTTACCCTATAGATGTGTACCTAAATTTGGAATCATTGCACATATTTAAGAATATTTTCCAAATTTTGTTTTTTGTCTTTTTTACTGGAGTATAATTGCTTTACAATGATGTGTTAGTTTCTGTGGTACAATGAAGTGGATCAGGAATTTCACTGAAATTCTTTATATAGAAATATTGATTCCTCTATCCCATGAATTTACTTGGCATCCCACAAACAGTGGTTGGGAAGTTTATTCAAAAATAATTTGGGGAATTGTCTTAACTATAGACCTTTAGAGTGGTTGTTGTACTTCACAAAATGGAGCCTTCCTCATTCTGGAATCTGAAGGTCGACATATCTGATACTGTCTCTTCTTACTGTAGGTTGTGTACATGCTAAGTTGCTTTAGTTATGTCTGACTTTGTGCAACCCTATGGACCGTAGACCACCAGGCTCCTCTGTCCATGTGATTCTCCAGGCAAGAATCCTGAAGTGGATTGCCATGCCCTCCTTCAGAGGATCTTCCCCACCCAGGGGTCAAACCTGCATTTCTTATATGTCCTGCATTGGCAGGCAGATTTTTTGCCACTAGCACCACTAGAGAAGCCCTTATCCTAGGTTGAAACCAGCTAATGAGATGCTATGTGGTCCCTCCAGAAATATTTGTCATTCAGAGGGAGGACTTATAAGGACATCTATCACTTTACCTAGTAGCAGACGATTCTTAACACTCAATTTTAGTTCTTACATATTGGGGAACCAGGGCTTCCCTGGTAGCCCAGCTGGTAAAGAATCCACCTGCAATGCAGAAGACCCCAGTTTGATTCCTGGGTTGGAAAGATCCCCTGGTGAAGGGACAAGCTACCCACTCCAGCATTCTTGGCTTCCCTGGTGGCTCAGTTGGTAAAGAATCTGCCTGCAATGCGGGAGACCTGGATTCGATCTCTAGGTTGGGAATATCCCCTGGAGGAGGACATGGTGACCCACACCAGTATTCTTGCTTGGAGAATCCCTATGGACACAGGAGCCTGGCAGGCTGCAGTCCACGGGGTGGCAAAGAGTCAGACACGACTAAGCGACTAAGCACATTGAGGAACCAAGAATCATATGTTGAAGTTTGGGTTTCCTGTGGAGCCAGCACTAAGACAGAGTATCATGCAGGGAGTTTATGAGGGAGAGATCCTGGGATCAACACCTGTAGCGTAAGGAAAGGTGGAAGGATAGGGTGAAGAAGAAAAGGTGCTGTGATCTATCTATCACAAGAATACTGCTGACCCTACAGGGGACTTTGAAGCCGGGATAGTCCTTCAAAGGTTCTGGAGCAAATGCTCTGAGACTTCATGTTCCACTGTTGATCAGACATTGCATGTGAGCTGCCCTAAGAAAAGCATGACCTTTGGCTAAATGGAACACCTGGCTGAGGCAGTTCAAGCTGTGGACTGATAGCTGTGAGGGGTCAGTTGACAGCTGAGAGGGTCAGCTGACAACTATCTCAGTAGCTGGGGGAAATAAATCCTTTAGTCCTGCAGGGGAAATATGATTGACATACCATAGCATGCTCCACCACATATATAGGAGGAATCAGCCAGTGTGAAATAGAAATAAAAAAAATTAAGAAATGGAAAACTACTATCCTGC
This sequence comes from Cervus canadensis, assembly GCF_019320065.1. Lineage (NCBI taxonomy): Eukaryota > Metazoa > Chordata > Mammalia > Artiodactyla > Cervidae > Cervus > Cervus canadensis. The sequence goes on along the minus strand of NC_057408.1, from coordinate 43,384,662 downwards.
AAGAAAAAAATCAATTCATGAAATAGGACTGGGGGAAAACTCTCAACAGTCCAATAGATGCAACCGACTGTTATACCCATAAAGCTAGAATTAGATAATTGTAAAACTTGTGTTAGAACAAGAAAATTCTTATAGATTAAGAGATAACATGAAAATATAAAAATTCAATTTAAAGTTGTGGAACCTAAGTTAAGCAAATCTCTAAGAATGTAGAGCAAAAATCCAGAGGTCAAAAGCACGTGAATAGGTGAATAGTCATTGTTACAATCAACTAGAAAGAGTAGAGGGTGAGAGAACAGAGAAAATGGAAGAAAATATCAGGAAAAGAATTGAGTTCCTTCCAAGGAATGAGTCAGTCCTCACACTGAAGGGTTACTGATGCTCTGAAGTCTTCAGGTTGGTTCATGGAATATAACATTGGACTTAGAGAGACATAAAATCTGATCCTGTTTATCAAATTTTAGATTATAAAGCCAATTTAGAACTAAGCACAGAAAGTTTAATCAATGTTTTAGAGTGAGAAAAGAAAAGAAAATGAAGTCGCTCAGTCATGTCCGATTCTTTGCAACCCCATGGACTATAGCCTGCCAGGCTCCTCTGTCCTTGGGATTTCCCAGGCAAGAATACTGGAGTGGGTTACCATGCCCTCCTCCAGGGGATCTTCCTGACCCAGAGATCAAAACTGCGTCTCTGTGGCTCCTGCACTGCAGGAGGATTCTTTACCACTGAGCCACCAGGGAAGCCAAGTGAATGTTAAAAAACCTTAATAAAGTAAAGTTAGAACATGGCTGACTGAGGTGCCGTGTACATATGGGCATTAAACATGAGCTGAAAGAAGTTGAAAGAAAGACAAGGAGACCAATTACATTTTACATTGTTCTCCATAGATGGGAGTGTCAAGCTTGTGATTCAGTATTACCCTAACTTACAAGCTAAGCTAGCCTATTGCTGTTTTATACATCCAGGCAGAAGACCCACATTAACTAGATCAGAGCCAAAGGACTTATTGCTTACAGCACAGCAAGCAGGGTGAGATCTTGTCTGAGTCGGATTTTCTCTCTTCCCCAGGGCCATATACTTGGATCTAGCAGGATGTCTGTGCCAGTGGGTTTGCGTAACAGGTGATGGACACCGCACTTGGTGGATCCACATCTTTTATAGCAGGCATTAAGCAAGACTACTCTTTGCCACAGAGGAGACACTACCTCATCCCTCGAGGTGGCTCACTGCAAGGGCAGCCTTGGTAGAAAGCAGTCAAGGTCTAGCTTTCTTAGCTTAACCAACAGAAGAGTGTGGCATGAGAAACTCATGGAGCACTTTCTCTCCCAAAAAGGAGTCCAGATACTAACTGGTATTAAAGAAACAGAAAATATGCATTGACATATATACACTATTGATACTATGTATCAGATAGATAACTCATGAGAGCCTACTGTATAGCACAGGGAACTCTACTCAAAGCTCTGTGGTGACCTAAATAGAAATCCATAAAAGAGGGGACATATGAATACATACAGCTGATTCACTTTGCTGCACGGTAGAAAAACAGCATTGCATAGCAACTATACTCCAATAAAATTAATTTTAAAAAAGAAAAAAGCAAAATAGAAGTAGAAACCTATCAAAGTTCCTAATGTAAACAATAGAGTAACTGGAAATGAAATGTAACTCTCAAAGAGTGGGATAAGGAAGAAATCAAATTGTTTCATGATTGCAAATTAATAAATGGTCTAAAGTTAACAAGTTTGGAAAAAGTAATAAAAACTTACTATTTAGAGAAGTGGAAGAAGCCATCAAAAAGAGGTAAAATGTAAATATTTTAAAAAGATTGATTTCAGAGTGAGATTTAAGTTGTGGATGTGAAGTGTGTGTTCTGTCTTGTTCTATTAGTTCTTAAAATGGTCATAGTCAAAGCTATGGTTTTTCCAGTAGTCATGTATGGATGATGTGAGAGTTGGGCCATAAAGAAAGATGAGTGCTGAAGAATTGATGCTTTTGAACTGTGGTGTTGGAGAAGACTCTTGAACTGCAAGGAGATCAAACCGGTCAATCCTAAAGGAAATCAGTCTTGAATATTCCTTGGAAGGACTGATGCTGAAGCTGAAGTTCCAATACTTTGGCCACATGATGCAAAAGGTGACTTGTTGGAAAAGACCCTGATGCTGGGAAACATTGAAGGCAGGAGGAGAAGGGGACAACAGAGGATGAGATGGTTGGATGGCATCACCAACTTAATGGATATGAGTTTGAGCAAACTCTGGGAGTTGGTGATGGACAGGGAGGCCTGGCTTGCAGCAGTCCATGGGGTCACAAAGAGTTGGATGTGACTGAGTGACTGAACTGATACTGAACACGGTCATGTATTTGTGTGTGTATATATGTTTTCTTGAATGTTAGATGATATATTTTTAAGTAATTGTAGGAAATAATACTAGAAGCATCATCTCCAATCAATTACGAGAGACAACTAAACGTGCCAATGGCCAAAGTCAGAACATTTAAGATATTGAAATTAACAGAATGAAGTAGTACTTTAGGAAAGAGAGACAAGTTATATATTCATGTAGTTAAGACTCTCGATTTCCATTAAAATTAGAAGGCAATTTAAAAATTAAATTGGCAGGTATTTCTTGCTTGTCTCTGTGCTAAACAGTGTTCTTGGTGACAAGATGAATCTTCCTCTGATGGAACTTCCAGGTGAATAGGGGAAAAAAAGGCACATAAACCAGTAATTATAAAACATCATGTTAATTTCATATTTGATTTTCACGTTTGACAGTTTTTGATGATTATCCATTTTGCTTTTTGATATACATGTATGCAGCCTCAAGTCCCTTTTTCTTCCTTCTGTAAAAAATAAGTATAAAATATTCTAATGCTAAATTTGGCTTCATAAACCTTCAGTTATTAGGAAATGGTGTAGAATATTTGTTTGGAAAAAAATCTGCTCATTTCCATTTTATTTTTCTTAACCATAATTGTCTCCTTTCATTCTGGATAAATGAAAAGATTACTTCTTAGACATTCCTTAGGCTCTTCTGGGCTCTAGATTAGATCCAATTGGGAGTTTTCTTTCTTATTACACTACTTCTTCCCTGCTGGCATAAACGGTCTTGTCCCTGTCACTTGTCTACAGCATGTGGTATTTGTCTTCCCAATTAAATTGAGAATCCCTATGTTTACCATTCAACAAATTAAGAAAATATCTGGAATTTAAAATTTCTCATTTTCGTAAAAATGTGTACGATACTGTTAAGCAAATATTGCCATATTTAATGGATATTTCAACAATTAAAAAATAAGTTTATTAAGTGACAGTTTTAGGAAGTTATACTACAACATGATCAGGGTACTATTTATTAAATTACCTATTTAAATGCAATGAAAGTATTTCTGTCTATATTAGAGATTGTAGGTTATTAGAGAAACTAGGGAGATGATTTGGTGGTCATAAGAAGTCTCATTGATTAATAACTGAGTAAATTCAAGTAACCCCTTACATGCCTACACCAAACCTTCCCAGCACTATCTTAAATTTATTCAACTAATATGATAGTTGTGGAACATGAAAATATTACATAAATGTTAAGAAAAAATAAGCAGGATATAAGTTGTATCTACATTATTACTTTGACCATGAAAATAATATATTTATGCATAGGAACAAGAAAATGAGAATACATAAGATGAAGAGTTGTGTTGCAGAGTATTTCAGTTGCTGACTTTTTTAAGATTAACTGAACTGTCTATAATGCTATTATATTCCCTTCCTTAATAAAATTCAAGTGTTTGTTTTAGAACACTATGTATCACAAGATCCTTATTTTCAGGGAAATCTATATTTCCCTCTCTCTCTCTCTCACTCTCTGTAGTCATTCCAGGGGTGAGAAGGGTGTACATGAGAAAATATATTCCTTTTAATTTATGAAGTAGAATGCATGTGGTAGAAATTTTTAGCTTTTCAAACAGTTCTACATTTTAATAATAAAACCATGAAGTACAACAAGCTTTGGGCTTCCCAGGTGGCACTAGTGGCAATGCTTGGCAATGCAGGAGACCTAAGAGACGTGGGTTCGATCCCTGGGTGGGGAAGATCCCCTGGAGGAGGACATAGCGACCCACTCCAGGATTCTTATTTGAAGGATCCCATGGACAGAAGAGTCTGGCGGACTGCAGACCATAGGCTCACAAAGAGTGGGACACGACTGATGAGACTTGGCATGTATAACATGCTTTGCATAATCTTTCTTAGCTGTTTACTATTCTATTATGCTCCCCAGTGACTCTCTCCTGCTGATATTACGCCTTTGTGTAGCCCCCTCCCATATTGTATCAGGAGTGGCTGGTGTGACCAATGGAACACAGTGGATGTGACACCAGCGTAACTTCTGAGGCAAGATCATAAAAGGCTTTACAGCTTCTGCCTCTGTCTCTTGGATCATGTGTTTTCGGGGAAGCCAGTGACCAAACTGTGACACTCCAGGCTTGGCAGGCAGATTCTTTACCACTGAGCTACCCGGGAAGCCCATGTGAAAACCCAGATGGACAGAAACTGAGGTCTCCGTCCAACGAACGGCATCCACCGAGTGGCCACGTGAGGGACCTCGTGGGAAGCACACCCTGTAGTTTCACTCCAGCTTCAGATGACCCCCATCCTCACTGACCTCTGATTTCCATCTCATGAGAGATGCTGAGCAAGAATTGCCACCACACCACGCCTGCCCCCTGCCTGTCGAATTGCTGCTCCGCAGAACCTGTGAGAGATAATGAGTGATTATTGCTTTTGGCTCGCTAAGTTCTGGAGTAATTGGTTTTGCAACAAAAGGTAACTGCAAGGAAGGAACTCTGTGCTGCCTTTGATTTATTTATCATTTTATTTGTTTATCTGGCTGCATCAAGTCTTAATTGCAGCACAAGGGAGCATCACTGCATGAGGGGAGATCCTTTGCTGTGGCACGTGGACTCCAGGAGTTGCGGCATGTGGGCACAGCTGCCCTGTGGCCTGTGGGGTGTGGCACGTGGGGTATTCCTCCACCAGGGATCGAACCCACATCCCCTGCGTTACGAGGCACATTCTTAGCTACTGGACCACCAGGGAAGTCCCCGTGCTGCCTTTTAGATGCCCCTGAAACGAGCTGCTGTAAATCTGACTGACAGATGTCTTGCGATATAGTCGGGGAATTCTTAGACAGAATTTGTTTGAGCCAGCCATGGAATGTCCATGATGACGTTTTTAAAATCACTGACCACCTGCTGTGCCACCGTTACTCATTCTGGAATCACTGGGAAGCAAAGTCCTCATGCATCAGTGTAACTGAGGGCTAGTACACAAATAGGTAGGCATTTTCTAAAGGCCTCCTAAATATTTCATAATTGACTAAATCAATTACTTCAACACAGCTGTTGTGTTAGTCAAGCCTTTAGGCTTTTTTCTACAGAAATTATGAGAAACTGTATTTTCTCTTTGTCGTTCTGAAATACTGCTTCAGAGCTCCAAAGCAGTGCATAGATGAACATTGTGTACTGTTGAGATCATTCAGAAATAAGATTCCTTTGTCTGAGCAAGAGATTCTTAGGAGAAAAGAAGGGCGACTCAACAATGCCAGCTAAATACATTTCTAGACCTGATCTTAAAAACAAATAATTATGAGACAATAAATGATAAAAGAAAGTCTAAAGTACATAAAGTGATATTCAAATGTAATTTATATTGATGGAGTCTATCTACCTGAATAATTTGGGGTCATGGGTTCGAAGGCAGATTTCAGATGTCTAGTTTGTTAATATCGATGCTGTGAATTCACTTAAATGGAAAGTTGCAGAAATTATAACTCTAAAGAAATGTGATTTTTGCTATATAAGCTTAGAAACTAAGAGTGAGAGGACCTATTTTTGTGTTTGTGTCTCATGGAGAAAATGAAAGAAAGCAGGAGGCTACTTGAACTTCTTTTGTTGATACTGTGAGGCTGAGGTGAAGAGGCACCTCGCAGCCTCGCAGCCTCTTATTATTCAAGGCCGGCGTGTCTGTTAACTTTGCAGGAGCAAACTGACATTTATTGCCTCAGAAATGTATTTTCTATGTTGTCCTCAGCTCCATTCAAATTTGTTGTGTTAGTTAGCACTTGTTTACTAAGGTATGCTCTGAAGGATTCACTTGCTATGGCAAAAAACAAGGAAAAACCAGTAGCTAAACAAAAAGACGTCTTGGCGTATGAGCACTTATTTGGAAGCTACACAAATAATTATTGTGGTTCTAGGCAGCTCAACTTGATGCTTCAGAGATTTATATTCTTTATAATCCAACTTCAATCTGCTGCTCTGACACTGACGGACACATGTCCCCACCATGTATTTCCCATAAGGTAACCAAGATTATAGTAATATTTGAATTCCTTGATCATAAGGAATGAGCCTATCACTTGGGGAAGTTTAGTATTCACCCAGTCTCAATTCACATCCTTGCTTCCATATCCAGAGTTAGATATGCTTTCCATCTGGAGCAACCTAAATTATAAGATATGGTGGGCACTAGGATTTTTTAAAAAATGCTTCATAAGTTTAAGTTTTCAATAATCACAGATCTTTAGACTAAAAGCCTTTGAGGTGACAAAAGAGCATCCCAACCATCCTTGATGTGATGCAGTTTTGTTTCCCTGCCCTGTGTCCTGTCATCTGGTTACTAAAGCCCTGTTGCCTGTGTTTCAGTTTCACAGCTTCTCAATGAAAGCAGCTTCTACACCTTTGTAACTGTGTAAAGATCATACTCCAGATCTCGACTTGAGCCAGGTCAGTCAGTGTTTTGAACGGGCATTGAGCCACCCCCTCCACCCTCCATATCTTTCCCTTCCACTCCTTACCAGAGATTCTCCAAGCAATTCCATTTCTTTCCTTTTAGCAAAAAATTCCCAAGCAAATCGATGATTGGGTACATGTATTTTCTGTTGTGTCAGATATTCTGAAGTATGTCTGATTCTGAGTTTATGTTCAAGTGAAGCATTAAGATTCACAGAATTGAAAAGCGGCATCAGAGTTAGATATCTTCTCCCTCTCCCACTCACGCTACCTCTCCTCCTCCTCCTAGCATGCGGTCAGTTGGAAATTATCCCCACAGATTGTATTTGACAATACCATAGAGGCGAGTTAGAAATAGGACAGATCACGCTGCGGGTCTTCCATTCTTGATCTTGTTAAATAAATAATGCTGGATAAAGTAAGCAAGGGAAAAGAAGAGTCACAAAATCAGAGGCAATCTATAGCCCAGAAAGTGTATGTGGAAGGGCATAAGAATGATGTAAAAAGACTGCCATTCCCAACACCTCTGTAATATTGGAAATTAAACTCTGGAATTTTGGACTAGAATCACTTTATCATTTAGTATAATCTCATGTAATAGATGATGAAAATAAGGGTCAGAGAAGCTATTGTATTCTCTATATCAGAATCATGTTTTCCTCTCCTCTACAAGCTGGGTAACAATCTCATTGTAAATAAATATTTATTACGTGCTTTTTAAAAAAAAAATTTCTTTGACTGTTCTGGGTCTCTGGGTCTTAGTTGGGGCACACAGGCTCTTTGATCTTTGTTATGGAATATAGAATCTATTTCCCTGAGCAGGGATTGAACCCAGGCCCGCTGCATTGAGAACATAGAGTCTTACCCACTGGATCATGAGAAAAGTCCCATTAAGTACTTATTTATGCTGATTATTTCTGAGTGCTCTCCACACATTAATTAACCTCTTTTTAGATAACATAGTGCTTAGATTTTAACTCTGTTATTTTATACAAAGTTGAAGATTTATTGGTTAGGATGCAGGTTGGGCTGTTGTACTACCTGGACAAAAAATGTATATAGATTTTCTTTTTCCTCACACAAATTAGTGATCAGTAGTTGAGAAGTTCTGCTTGACCTGGTTCTTTGGAGATCCAGCTTTTTTCTCATCCTACTCTTTTTGCATTCCCTTGAGGACTGGTTGAGACTGGGTCACACCATATCCATGTTCTAGTTCATGTGAAAGAAGGAAGATAAGTAGTGGAGGATAAGCAGTTTCTTCTCTAGAGGTAATGAGGGAGTTTTCCACTGCATGTCTTTAAAATTCCAGTGGTTAGAACCTAGATACATAGTCACAATCAGCTTCAAGGGAGGATAGGAATTTCAGTCTTTAGCTGGGTCTTCAGGATGTGTAATGAAACTATGTTACCATGGAAGAAGGGGGGCATTCCATTAGTAAAATGAGCTGTCCCATAACATGTATGAAAATAGATGTGCTAGCTAAGGCTCTAAAATTATGTATGTCCTTTTATCTATGATCCATGAGTTGTGAAACAAGTTTCCCTGTAAAATATATGCAACACAGATAGCCAGAGCTGTTTAGAGGCCTCCTGGAGGTTTCACTCATATTAAGGACATAAGGATTTATGTGTTAGAAATTAAAGAAGGATTTGTGAGGACTATATCCTTTAGGGCCCCTGAGTTGTGAAATAGCAAGAGGACAATTGTATACTGATGCCAACTCCTGACCCCAGGTCTTGGGAGATGGTCTCCAAGGAGGCTAGGGTGTATCACATTTGTCCTATATTGTTTCAGGGAATATAGTGGCCTTCCACCTGAAGTGTGCAAAGGCTAGAGATCGCTGTGCATACTGTGGGTTTGTTCATTTAAAAAAAAAATTGTTGTTTATAGAGTAAATGTGATTCACACCTAAAGAAAAGATTACTCAAGATTCTGAACAACAGGGTTGCCTGGAAAGATGGAGAAACTTGAGCTGAGAAAAGCTGAAGGTTTCCCAGGTTAAGAGGGGCTGAGGAAGGAACACATAACCACTCAGGACACAACTGCCTCAACCGAGGTCACGGGGACATTAAAGTTCTGTACTGCAACTTCAAAGACCTCGAGAAAACCCTAATCAGGCAAAGAGGAGGTTATTAAACTTATTCCAGCAGAAGAGGATGTTATCTTGATAGAATCTTAACATTGCCTCAAAAAGGGAAAGTTGGAAAAGGGAATATATGTAGGAGCCAGGCTGGATGGCTGACTCAACCTCAGCCACTGCCTGAGGTTGAGTAGGTTTCACAGCTTTAGATTGGAGCGCAGAGCAAAAGCATCATCATAAAGAAAATCTTGATTTGCAAACTGTACTGGAATTGTCTTGGTGTATAATCTGTATTAATTGGTTTAGCTTCCTGGGACCAAGAACTGTATGAAGAAATAATTAAATAACTTTTACTTGTCTTAGTATTTTTCACAAAAGGGCTGAAAATTCATATCCACTCCCAGGAACTGCATGAAAAAGATAAGCAGAAATGGGGTTAAATCCAAAGAGCCCCCTAAATACAAGAGAAAGAGTACATTTCAGACATCTTATCAATTTCTGAGAACAGTGACAGTAGATTACATCAGAATGTGCCTTAATTGAGAGGTCCGAGGGGAGGAGGAGTCAGGGTCAAGCACAAGTAGCCACAAGATGCCCTCTGGGTCCAGCTGCAGACTTCCTGATTATCCCAGATTATCTCAGACTCCTGTTAGTTATACAGAATTGTTACACTAAATTCATCTCAATCATTTTGACTATTAAGTAGAACCAGTCTTTATTAAACAGATCTAGCTTTTTAAATTATGACATCAAAGCAGTGTTTTGTGTCCTAAAAGTGATCAGAAATGTAGTGGGGCTGGTTTGGTTTTCAACCAGAGTTAGAAGAAAAATGACTTCAATAGAGCTATGGTCAAAAAATAAAAAAGAAAGAAAGAAAGACAATAACAAAAGCAAAAATGAAAAGCTAGAGAAAGAGAGGGAGGGAGGGAAAGGATGTATGGAATGGTCGCCAATGGCTCTAACTGTATTGTGATTTTTGTGTGCCTTCTTTACTGCATTCATGAACCATCATGTCTTATATACTTGTGTGTGGAGAGAAGAGATGAAGGATGATGTGAAAAGATGGGAGAATTGTTGAATAGTTTTCACTTGATCATGTCAACTAGCTGTCAGTGTCAGGTCATTTGATCTCTGCTGCCTCCCTAAGACACTGTCCATATTCCCTACAGCATTAGGGAGCTTCCTCACATGAAATAGTAATTTCAGTTTGGTGACTCCTAGGAAAAGCAGTGTCTATAACTCAATCTTAGTCTAATTTACAGTTTTCTTCTAATCAAATAAAGAAGACTTTTAAAAAATTTATTTTGTATTGAGGTGGGGCCGATTAACAGAGTTATGATAGTTCCAGGTAAAGAGTGAAGAGATTCAGCCATACATATACACATATCCATTCTCTCCCAAACTCCCTTAAAGTAGGATTTAATGTATTGTCCTCAATATGCCAAATCATATCATTAAATACATCTTTTCAGTGTGGAAATGGATGATGTGTGTGTGTGTGTTAAGTTGGTTCAGTCGTGTCCGACTCTGCGACCCTATGGATTGCAACCCACCAGCTCCTCTATCCATGGGACTCTACAGGCAAGATCACTAGGGTGGGTTGCCACTTCCTTTTCTAAAATGGATGATACATAGAGACATATGGAGCCTTATACTGGCTAATACGTGAAAAGTGTGCAGTAATCATTCTGCTTTTTAAACTTTAGTACTGCCTTCCCCATGCTGAATATTTGAGAACCATATTGGACTGCTGTTTTGGTACATCAGGCCAAATCTAGACAATATCTGTCAACATGTTGTGTTCCAGATTGAAGAGAACTTTCAAACGAAAAGAAGCTGGAATCGAGAAACAGAGGTTATTTTATCTTCCAACGATAAAGGGAAGACTCCTCAATTCTATTGCTTACTTTCTACACTTAAGACATGGAAAATTATTGCCTCCAGGTAAAAACTTTGAACCCTGTAAGGAAAGACTGGGCTTCCCAGGTGGATTGGTGGGTAATCCGCTTGCAATGCAGGAGATGCAGGGGACATGTGTTTGATTCCTGGGTCAGGAAGAGTCTCCGGAGGAGGGCATGGCAACCCACTCCAGTATTCTTGCCTGGAGAATTCCTTGGATATAGGAGCCTGGTGAGCTACATTCTATAGGGTTGCAAAGAGTTGGACATGGCTGAAGCAACTGAGCATGCACAAGGAAAGTCCTTAATCTTTTCTCCACCCCCTTGCCAGGTGAAAAAGAACCGGGGTTTGGAGTTTTTATCCCCCTCTCATTTTGACAAGCTTTTTCATAACTGAACTATTTATTTTATGTCATGCAATTTTTAGAGTTATATAAAATACAGAAAAGCAGGATAAGGAAGATTGCCATTTGCAGCAATATGGATGGACTTGGAGATTGTCATACTGAGTGAAGTAAGATAGAGAAGAAGAAATGTGGCATGACTTCCCTTACAGGTGGGATCTAAAAAGAAGTGACACAAATGAATTTACTTACAAAACAGGAAGAGACTCAGACCTAGAGAACAAACTTATGGTTGCTGGCGGGAAGGGATAGTTAGGCAATTTGAGATGGACATGTACACACCTCTATAGTTAGAATGGATAACCAACAAGGACCTATTGTATAGCACAGGAAACTTCTCAATGTTAAGTGTTGGCCTGGGTGGGACGGGAGTTTGGGGGAGAATGGAATGGATATGTGTATATGTATGACTGAGTCCCTTCACCGTTCACCTGGAAGTATCACAACATTGCTAATCAGCTATAAAAATCTGTATTTTTTATACAAAATAAAAGTTTTTTTTTTAAATGCAGAAAAGCAGGATAAGGAAGAACTATGCAGAGAAACTATCAAATATCTGCCCTTGATTTAATTTATAACAAATTTTTATTGCCACGAACGCCCCACTCTTTCAACCTCTCACAGTTAAATCATTCATTTATCTGGGAGATAATTTTTAATTCCAGAGGATTTTTCTTTCCCCGAGTGTTAAGTGTGGGATTGCACTTTTAGATTGGGCTAAATGATAAAAGATATTTGTAATATGAAGAGAGATCATTAAGGGGAAAAGCACACAGTATTCCCCTTCATTATTTAAAGTTAAGTTTGGAGTCACATCTTCTGGAGAGGAAGCAGAAAGAATAGTCATGTTGCCAGGGAAAACAACTGAGCTGTGTCCAGTAGTCACTTTTTACTTAGTGAATTTAAACCTTGGTGTTCGCCATCTATAAATTTGGGATATTCATGCCTACCTTGTGGTCTTGTGAAAATTAAAAAAGGAGAGAGTGAAAGAGCATTGCTTACTCTTTGAGCTCGTGGGAGGCACTGGGCAAATGATCCTTTCTCTTCTTCCCTTCCTTACCAGAATAATTGATTTTTTCCTTTCAGGTGACTAATCGGTCTAATTGAAACTGTTTAATTATAGGATTTATAATTTTATGTGCTCCTGATTATTTATTTTATCTCTCTTTTCCCCATAGTAATTTGTCTCTCAAAATAGTTTGTAATTCCTTGTTGAACTTTTGGAATAATTAAAAAGTGTAAATTACTTCAAGTGCTTTTGTAAAGTGTGTATGTGTGTTGTGTGTTTAGATTAGTTCATATATTTAAGCCACAGGCAGGTGACCTTGCTGCAAAGGAGCAAGGGGAAAGATTGCTCAAGAAAACCTGCCCCATGATTCTTTCAGCTCCATGTATGATTCTCCATCGTGATGGTGAATGGGGATACTATCAGTCAGCTACTGTGTGCATCTTCTAATATGAAGCATAAAAAAGAGTTAAGTCACATACAGGTGCCCAAGGAAACAAAAACCAAAACCAAAAGCTGTCATATTATTGTTCAGTCACTAAGACATGTCCGATTCTTTGCAGCCCCATAGACTGCAGCACTCTGGGCTCCTCTGTCCTCCAGTATGTCCTGGAGTTTGCTCAGATTCATGTCCACTGGGTCAATGATGCTATCTAACCATCTGCTCCTCTGCCACCCCCTTCTGCTTTTGCCCTCAATCTTTCCCACCATCAGGATCTTTTCCAATGAGTTGACTCTGCATCAGGTGGCCAGAGTATTGGAACTTCAGCTTCAGCATCCATCCTTCCAATGAATATTCAGGGTTGATTTCCTTTTAGGACTGACTGGCTGCTCAAGGGACTCTCAAGAATCTTCTCTAGCACTGCAATTCAAAAGCATCAATTTTTTGGTGCTCAGCCTTCTTCATATTACATCCTCATATTTAAAATTTAAGAAATGTAATTGTAAGGTGAATTTTTTTTCTGCTTCAAAACTTATGTAAGTTCCTTACAGGCTAGTTGGAGAAGTGGCTGATCATTCTCTTTCAACAGGACTAAGTGAGAAGGATTTGATGGATCCTCAGGGGCAGAGCGCAGATGAGAGCATTGTGGTTGGCCCAAGATTGGGCCTGCTGTTCGCTCATAAGAAGATCTGGCATTTTTTTAGATGCAGATCCTGAAACCTTAATATCTCTAGAACTTTGATTCTTGGACTGGGCAGTCCCAGAGCTGGTTCTTCATTCTGTGAATTGGCTGGCTAAAACTGCATATATTAATAACAAAACATGTTTTAAAATACATTGTTTCTTGTGTTTATATAATGATTATGCGTCAATATGAAGATTATTAATATTATTTGTATCAGACATATTTTTTTCTATTCTTCCCATTAAGTTCAACTAAAGAACATTATAGCTGACTTTTGACCCATGTAGGTGTTAGGGGTGCCAACCCTCAAGTAATTACAAATATGAAAACTGCTATTTTTGCCTCAAAAACAAGGGAATCGATAAACAACTCACCCAAGGGCAGGAAGCTGAAACAGTCTGGTTAGAATCAGGACTCAAATCCTAGTTCTTTTGATTCCTTATGCTGTGATCTCTAATCAAACACAAACTGTTCCCCACACTTAGTAAATTTAAAGGTCATTATTATAAAATGAAAGTGCAGGTACTGAATTTATTGAAAAAATCCGCGGATAAGTGGACCTGTGCCGTTCAAATCCAAGTTGTCCAACGATCAACTGTATATATAAAACAAGGTAGAAAGACTCTGAAATACGGAGAAAAAAAGGAAAACTGGCTGGAGACCTCAGACTCCGAGAGATGAAACTGTGAGGCATTCCCTGGGTTTTCTTTTTGTCTCTGTATCTAAGACTTATACTTGAAGACTCGAGACAGTCTCCTCTCTCTCTAGCCAAAGGACCAGCGTGGAGGCAACCTAACAAGATGATAAAAATTTATTTGGCAACCTCTCTACTCTAGCCAAATTCCACAGGAAAAAATGTATGCCCTTTTTCCTTAGTCAGCAAAGGTTAAGTGGGAGCTTAAGGTTTTACTCTTGCTAGATTATAATGAGACACCTCAACTCTGGTGTGGGTGGTATCAAAACACACTTAGTGAGGACTCTGAACTTTCATCCCCCAGGGAGTGATGACCCTCCAGTCTCCCAACAGTATCAGGGAGGTCACATGAGAAGCCTGGACTTCCACCAGCAAATAGTAGGGGCTGCTCCCGGGGGGTCAGTGAGGGCAAAGTGGGGACCTGGCTTCTGCACCCACCTGGCTGTAATAAGGCAGCACCCCACACCCCTGTGTGCTTTATCCTGCCACAGTAGTGTTAGAAGAAGATGGGTTAAAAAAAATAGGTTTAAATAAGATCCAAAGTATCATAGCATAATACTTATAATGCACAGGTTTTAGTTGTCCCTCTTACCAAAGCCCAGGAAGATCACAAATTGAGTGAAAACAAGATAATCAATAGATGCCGACACTGAGATGCAGCTCTGTTAAATCTAAAATTTTAAAACAGCCATATCATACAAATGCTTCGATGAGCGATTATGAACATGCTTAAAACAAAACAAAACAAAAAAGAGGATTAAAAGAAGTTGTAAAGAAGAAGGAAGTGGAAATTTTAGAACTGAAAATGTAACACTCAAAATAACTCCTCGAGTTGGCTCAACACAAAAGGAAAGAACAGAGGAAAAAAAAAAAAAAAAAAAAACCAGTTAACTTGAAGGCAGAACAATAGAAATTAGCCAACATGAACAACAGAAAAATAAATTGGAAAAAAATTAATAGCACCTCAGGGACCTATTCGGAGAAGGCAATGGCAGCCCACTCCAGTACTCTTGCCTGGAAAATCCCATGGACAGAGGAGCCTGGCAGGCTGCTGTCCATGGGGTCGCTAAGAGGCGGACACGACTGAGTGACTTCACTTTCACTTCTCACTTTCATGCATTGGAGAAGGAAATGGCAACCCACTCCAGTGTTCTTGCCTGGAGAATCCCAGGGACCGGGAAGCCTGGTGGGCTGCCGTCTATGGGGTCGCACAGAGTCGGACGTGACTGAAGCAACTTAGCAGCAGCAGCAGGGACCTATTAAGTATCACAAAAGAATGTTCATTTCATGACATTTTGAGGAGAGAAGTGAGATGGTAGAGCTGAAAAAGTATTCAGCAAAACAATGGCTGAAGCTTCCTAAATTTGACAAAATATATGAACACACAGATTTAAGATGCTAAATGAAATACAAATGAAATGAACCCAAAGAAATTCACACCAAGACACATTATACTGATACTTCTGAAAACTAAGGTCAAAGAAGTTTAAAAGCAGTTAAAAATGCCACCTTCCATGTGGGTGAAAAGCAATTAGACTTCAACTGGTTTTTTATCTGAAGCCATAGAACCCAGAAGGAGTGATAAACGACATTTATCAAATGGTGGAAGAAAAGAGCTATCCTTGAAATTTCTATATCCAATAAAAATATTGTCCAGCAGTAAGGGGGAAATTAAGATTCTCAGATTAAAGAAGGCCAAGAGAATTTGTTGTTAGCAGGCCTAGTTTTGAAAGAATGACTAAGAATGTCTCCTAAACAGAAAATAAATGATAAAAAAAGAAAACTTGGGGGACTTCCCTGGTAGTCCAGTGGTTAAGAATCCTCTTTGCAATGCAGGAGACATGGGTTTGATCCCTGCTTGGGGGACTAAGACCCCACACAGCACAAGGGAACTAAGCCCGCCCGCTCGCCGTAACTACAGAGTGTGAGCAGCGCAACTAGGGAGAAACCCTCGTGTGCCACACAACTAAAGAAAGCCTGCAAGCTGCGATGAAGATCCAGCACTGACCAAAAAAAGAAGAGAAAACTTGGAACATCTTTATTAACATAGGGACTCTTTGTTTCCTGCAAGTTTTGTGTAACGAGCTTTAAGGAGGGGGAAGTTAATATTAAAAAAAAAGAAAATCTAGAAAATCAAAATGCACGTCTGTATTCAAATTCTAATGAATACAGACATCTAATCCTTACTATTTAAGATTTCAAACACAGGTGAAGCAGGTATTTTTCAGTCAAGTCAGAACCATGTAGGGTTATGTGTCCTCAGATAACTTATTTTACATTTTGAGGAACACTGTTAATGATCTCTAGTAACACATTACATCGATATTCCAATTTTACAGGTTATAAGAGTCAGTTCCATTATTTTTTATCTTCACAAGAATTACAGGTATTTGGTATGCATATTTTATTACCCTCCATTTTTTATCCCAAGAAATAAAATGGGAAGTCAGAGTGTTTAAATGAACTTGTCCACTTAGATGCGGTTAACAAGAATAAGAACTGGAATTTTGTCTTTGAAGAAGTTCCTTGGGCATGAGGTTGTGACAGAATGTTAGCTGCCTTTGGTTCTTATCTCCTTGCACATAATAGTAATTTTTTTGATTGGAAGGAGTGTGAATCTGTTCCTTCCTGAGAGGTGCCACTTTTAATATTGTAGCATTCTCCTTTCTTTAAGCACGATAAGATCTGCTCTATCTATAAATTTTCTCCAGTCTTAGTTCATGAGATATGGTGAGTCAGTTCTTCCCAACCAAGGGCATTTAAAACATCCAGGAAGTTCTATTAAAAAAAAAAATCAGAACCAGAGGAGTCATGTAACCTTATTTAATACACTTTTTAGATAGCAGTTAGTATTTCCGAGGGGAAAAGTGAATCTAATTTTGAACTAAATGGATTTCATTGAAAAAAGCATAAATTGCCCCTCACAAACAAGACAACCAATTCTACTCAAAACTTTGAACCCAAAGCCTTTTTCCCATCCTGAGAGGCTATTTCCCTGATAAATGAAATAATGGCATCACTGACTCCATGGAGATGAGTTTGAACAAACTCCAGGAGTTGGTGATGGGCAGGGAAGCCTGGTGTCCTGCAGTCCATGGGGTCGTAAAGAGTCAGACACGACTGAGCGACTGAACTGAACTGAACTAAAAGAATCGTTGGTACTAACTAACCCATCTGGACAAAATAGCTGCTAACTTGACTGGACTAAACTAGTTAAGCTTCTCACCTCTCCTCAAGACTCTTAACTTTGACCTACACTCAGCCTGAGCCAGAGTGAGAATGTGTAACAATTTGTCCTTAACAGCCTTTTAAATTATTTACAGAAAAGGTATTTTCTGCTCAACTATTTAGTCATACCTCTGGCTTATCCCAGGGCCCTATATCAGGTTCCTTCAAGCCTAGTTTATCTTTTAAAAACTTCCTTCTGCCTGACATTGGAGATTGTCATGTCCAACTCTTTGTGACCCCATGGACTGTAGCCCACCAGGTCCCTCTGGACATGGGGATTCTCCAGGCAAGGATACTGGAGTGAGTTGCCATGTCCTTCTTCAGGGGTTCTTCCCAACCCAGAGATTGAACCCAGGCGTCCCACATTGCAGGCGGATTCTTTACCATCTGAACCACCAGGGACACGGTTATGACTTTAGCTTCCAATGCAGGGGGCATGGGTCTGATCCCTGGTGTCTGGAGCCTGCTTGAGAGCTGCTGATGTGGAAGGGGGTGTGATGATGTGATTTCATCTATGTTAGGATTCCTAGTCACCTTGTGTAAAACTTATGGTATGTCAGCTATGTTAAGTAGTTCAAAATGGAGTCACAGTGGCCAAAGTGAACTCCATATCAGTTGTTTTGAGATGCTCCACTGTATGACTGCAAGGACCTTAGAGAGAGAAGCTGAGTGTTACCTTAGATTAGGTATTTGATGGGCAGCTTACATCATTGGAACAGAAGGGGCAACTGATAGAGCCAAGACACCCTCCCTTGGGGAAACATTACTTCTTGAAAGGAAGCCACTAAGCAGTGTGACTTAAAAGTTCTTCGCTGGAGGAACCAACTCCAAGCTGCTGAGACGGGTACAGATTGTTGCTGCTAGAGCCCTGTAGAAGGCAGCAACTTCCCACTCACGCTTATTAGGACACCCACTGCCAAACTGGAGACCCTGCCCTGATGAGATGATTCCTTCCCAGACTTCTCCTTTCCCTTCTTTGACTAAACTGTGTTGTGATTGTTGCTGACTGTGCGCAGTAAACCGAGTGATTTGTGAAATGAATATAGGCTATGTTTTGTATTTCTCCAGTCCCATGATGTTTATCTACCCTTCCTGCTGGACCCTGTGACAAACGGGGCCATTCCACAAGGGTTTTTTTGCTATCGAAGGATGCAATTCTGTCAAAATCAGAGTGGTGAGAGAGGAAGGGAGGAATAAATCCTCATTCTCTCTTTTCCTTCTTCCTACATCTTGGTGCCCCCAGCCTAAAATAGGCGAAAGGTAAAGAACAATGAAAAAGTGGAAGCAGTGACAGATCTTATTTTCTTGGGCTCCATAATCACTGCGGATAGTGATTGCAGCCATGAAATTAAAAGATGCTTGCTCCTTGGAAGAAAAGCTATGACAAACCTAGACGGCATATTAAAAAGCAGAAACATCAGTTTGCCAACAAAGATCCGTATAGTCAAAGCTGTGGGTTTTCCAGTAGTCATGTACAGATGTGAGAGTAGGGCCATGAAGAATACTAAGCGCCAAAGAATCTATACTTTCTAATTGTGGTGTTGGAAAAGACTCTTGAGAGTCCGCTGGACAGCAAGGAGATTAAACCAGTCGATTCTAAAGGAAATCAACCCTGAATATTTGTTGGGAGGACTTATACTGAAGCTAAAAGCTCCAATACTTTGCCCACCTGAGGCAAAGAGCTGACTCATTGGAAAAGACCCAGATTCTGGGAAAGACCGAAGGCAAAAGGAGAAAAGGGCCGCAGAGGATGAGATGGTTAGTATCACCGACTCAATGGACATGAATTTGAGCAAACCCAAGGAGATAGTGGAGGACAGAGGAGCCTAGCGTGCTACAGTCCATGGGGCCACAAAGAGTCAGATTCAGCAATTGAACAACAATGACAAGGAATGATGAGCTGAATGATGTAGTCCTAGAGGTTAGCTAGGACTGTGGAAAGTGCTCAATTTTCTACTTCAACTTTCTATAAGAAATTTCAGCCCAGTTTATGTGAATATCCTTCTTGTAAAAACTATGACCAAAACGTGGAGGCTGAATCTGTTTATCTGTTCATGCTAAGGTATGCTTGGTTATATTTGTTTTGTTCTGGTTGAAGAACACATCCATGTTATGATAAATGAATAAAACCTGAAAATATTTTTAATATAATGAGGAGAAATTTGAAATACTGGAGAGATGCTCTTCATAATTATTTTCTCCTAATCAAATCTCATAAGCATTTCTTCCAAATCAAATCACTTTTTAGATATTAACAAAAGACATAGTTAATTTAGAACAAAGACATATATTAGGAAGAGCTATAGGTGGTTTCTTGAAAAAAATTCTATATGAAACCTGATAAAGTAGTAAGAAAAACAAAACCATAGCTTGATCTTACCCTTAAAAGTAGATGCAAAAATTCTAAACTAAACATTGCGGATAGAATTGTATCAAAAGATACAGGATAGAATTGTATCAAAAGACCGTCACCAGGTAGGATTTATTTTAGAAATTCAGCTATCAAGAAAAACATCAATATTATTCATTTCAATAAAAATACAAGTAGAGAAAATTATATAATCATGATACAAGTGGCAAAATAAAAGCATTTAGTAGCAATTAGCAACCATTCTTAATGAAATCACCAAGAAAATGGGGAGAAATAAACTTGTAAAGGATTTGGAAGGACTGATGCTCAAGCTGAAGCACCAATATTTTGGCCACCTGATGCGAAGAATTGACTCATTAGAAAAGACCCTGATGCTGGGAAAGATTGAAGGCAGGAGGAGAAGGGGACGACAGAGGATGAGATGGTTGGATGGCATCACCCACTCGATGGACATGAGTTTGAGCAAGCTCCAGGAGTTGGTGATAGACAGGGAAACCTGGCATGCTGCAGTCCATGGGGTCACAAAGAGTCGGACCCAACTGAGCAACTGAACGGAAATTTGTAAAATAGACATATATTATTATATTTTAAGAAGATTTCTATAGCATCTATAGCATTCTGTAGCATCGAGCATCATTCAGTTCAGTTCGGTCGCTCAGTTGTGTCCGACTCTGCGACCCCATGGACTGCAGCATGCCAGGCCTCTCTGTCCATCACCAACTCCTGGAGTTTACTCAAACTCATGTCCATTGAGTCGGTGATGCCATCCAGCCATCTCCTCCTCTGTCGTCCCCTTCTCCTCCTGCTATAAACTGCTAAAACTATTCCATTAAAACCTGAAATAGGATATGGATACTATCACTAATACTATTCAGCATTTTTTGGGATGTTTGAAACAATTGATATAATCAGGGAGGAAGCGTTCAAATCGGTTTACTTTCTTCTTTCTTTTTTTGTTGATGATATAATTGTATACTCCCCAAATCCAATAGAATCTAGCTAAAATTATCTTGACTTATCAAAGGAACTTGGGGGAAATGATGGACACACAATCAATATAAAAATCAAGAATTGCCTGCAATGTGGGAGACTTGGGTTCGATCCCTGGGTTGGGATGATCCCCTGGAGAAGGGAAAGGCTACCCACTCCAGTATTCTGACCTGGAGAATTCCAAAGTCGGACACGACTGAGTGACTTTCACTTCACAAGAGCAGAAAGGGGAAAACTGTGTCACCCGTAATAACAATGGATCCTATGAGGTATTTATGAATAAATTTGAAAAGAATGGTACCATATAAATATGAAGAAAAGCTATGAAATCCTATTGAAGTACATAAAGTAAAATCATAATAACAAACACATAGTGCTTCTTATGGACCAGGCTTTACACTTATTTTTCAATACTCTGACTCCTCCGAAGCAGGTGCTATTATTATTCCTATTTTAAAGAAGAGAGGATAAAAATAATAGAGGCAGCATAGCTTCTTCAGAATTACATAGCTAAGTGTCAGAGTCAGGAGTTGCATCCAGGGGAATCTGGTCCCAGTTTCAAGCCCTTAAGCACTAAACAACACTGCCCCTGTCTAGCCTGAGTAGCATATCATCTTCAATGGGAAGTCAACGTTATTATATGATAATAGCAGTTCTTAAATTCACACGTAAATACAGTGTTTCTTGAATGAGGTAACTTGATAAGATAACAAATTAAATTCTCAAAATTTATGTGTAAATGTAATGTATGGAATCTTTGGAGGGCACATATTGGATAAAATGATTGTAAATTCACATGGAAGAAAAATAAGTCAATAATTTTTTTTTTTAAGGAATAGTGAGAATGCCTGACAATGGTAAAACTATGCTCTTAGGCATTTGTGCAAGTTTCCTGCTAACCTTCTAGAACAGGCAAAGGAATTCTCCATTAACTGGTGCAACGCAGAGGAAATGGAGTTTTTTATGTGTTATCTAGGTATTAGACTGCTGGACTTGTCAGATTCTTATTCCAAATTGTATCCAAGACAGAAGTGCCAGCATAATATTTATGAGAAAATATATATCCTTAAAAGCACACTTCAGTGAAGAATATTTGAACATCCTTTGTTTTAATTGGCAAGAACTGTCTACGTATATAGGGTTTCCCAGGTGACGCAGTGGTTTAAGAATCTGCCTGCTAATACAGGAGACATAAGAGGCACATATTCAATCCTTGGGTCAGGAAGACCCCTTGGAATAAGAAATGGCAACCCACTCCAGCATTCTTGCCTGAAAAATTCCATGGACAGAGGACCCTGGCAGGCTATTGTCCAGGAGTTGCAAAGAGTTGGACCCAGTCTACATATGCAGTTCAGAAAATGTGAAATCTTGTTCTAAATTGCCTCTAGCCTGTGTAGTGTGAATTCATGATTAATGTCTTGCAAATCCTTCTTCGTTGTCCCTTAGGTGTGGATGCTTGATTCGGGTACTTCATATGTTAACTAAAGCCCCTAGAGTGTAGACTAAATTAACACATATTTATATTACACTGTCTACACAGAGGTATTTTAAGGTAAGTTACAGACGATAAGACTAGACAGCTATTATGAGAAACTGTAAGAACTAATCTACATGTTCACTGTATATCTGCTTTATAGTGAGTTCTTTATTAAATAACATTAATTGGTTGATTAAAATATTCAGATATATTGCCTAACATTCTGATATAAAGTAGCATTAGTGTGATATGCTACAGACTGCCAATAGGTCCTCTCTAGACATTGGTGAAAACATCCACCAACAAGTGAAATATTTTGATCTCAGTTATACACTTAGTCCTTTGGTCCAGTCCTCATGTGCCTCCAAATTATGTACTGGTTGTCTTATTCTCCAAGTCACATTGTCACAGCTTGATTTTTCTGGGATACAGACTGAGACAGAGATTAGCATGCAGGGCACTTATTAGGAAGAGCTCTTGGGATCAGAGTCTGATAGAGGCAGAAGTGGAACCCTAGCTGAGCCAATGGAGAGCTTTGGAATTTAGATGGCCCAAGAGTTGTCTTGAATTGATATTAGAGAACTGGTGATGGGATGGGGCTGCCTCTGGAAGAAGAATAGACCTTGATCAAAGCATATGATTTCATCTGAGTCAGTCCCCAAAGAGGGCTGACAGCTGAGATGTGCCTTCCGCCAGCAGTTCCAGCACCTAGGAGGCACACCGACCAATATAAACTCGTGTTAATGTCAGGCTTGAATACTAATTCTAGACCAACATCGACCTCTGTTTATAATTCCCGAACAGTCAGACTTAAAGGTAGAGATTCAGTGGGAAGCATAATCATGAACTCCATGTTCTCCTATGTGAAAGGGAAGGTCCATCTTAGTTCTGGTGGATAAGCCCATCATTTCTGAAAGTTTGCCTTTGGATCCTTCTTGAGTCAGCCTAGGAACTGCTTCTTGAGAAAGTTGAAGAGAATAGTCTGACACATATAACAACTTTCAGTCTGATTAGTCTCTGCTGAATTCCCCCAAAGGGCTCGCTTCTCTGCCCAGAAGCTCACAATAGTTATTTCCAATAACTTTTCAGGAAAAGTAGGTACTTTTCTTGCCATTCCTCTGAGATTTTGCTGTTAAATAGTTTAAACCACACTAAATGGAGGCTCACTTAATAATTGTAATACTAATATGAGTATACAGTTTCAAAATTTTGCTTTCAAGTCTTGGCCAGAAAGAATTTTAAAAACTTCTTTTCTGCATGTTATAGATTTTCTAATGCCATGCATCAATTAGTCCAAAATAAATTTACCAAATGAACTTTCTGCCAAATTATTTTGAAGTGTGGGTTTACTTAAATCTGGGACCAGTCATTTAAGTCACAGTTTGTGTGTGTCCAAGTTGAGGGGCTAGAGATGACTAGGATCCAGGAATAAACTGCCAGATAAAATACAGGATGCCCAGTTAAATTTGAATTTCAGATAAATCACACTATTTTTTTTTTTTTTGAGTATACTCCAAACAGTATTTGGAGGCATACTTAGACTAAAAAGAAAAGTAGTTTATCTGATATTTGAAGTCAACTGTGCTTCCTGTGTTTTTATTTGCAAAATCTAGCAACACCACTCGGAAATCTTCTACAACACAGGTTCTTGCTTTTGAACTTGGCTTCTGTCTTTGCTGAATGCTCTCTGAATCATACCTTGTTCTGTATTCATAAAGTACAGAGCAAGTATGTCAACAAGATTGCTGTTCAGTTGCTAAGTCATGTCCGACTCTCTGCGACTCCATGGATTGCAGCACTCCAGGCTTCCCTGTCCTTTACCATCTCCCGGAGTTTGCCCAAACTCATGACTGTACAGTCTATGGGGTCGCAAAGTGTCGGACACAACTGAACGACTTTCACTTTCACGTCCATTGAGTCTGTGATGCCATCCAGGCATCTCATCCTCTGTCGTCCCCTTTGCCTCTGTGATTTGGCTTCTTTCTAAATTTTCAGCCCATCTTCAGCCACTTTTCAGCTGAGACCACACTCCTTCCCTTGCTATTACTTATTTGGTTGCACTGGGTCTTAGTTGTGGCGCACAGGATCTTCTCTCTTCATGGCAGCAGGTGGGACCTTTAGTTATGGTATGATAACTCTCAGGTGCAGCATGTGGGATCTAGTTCCCTGACAGGGCTCAAACCCAGGCCCCCTGCATTGGGAGCTCAGAGTCTTAGCTACAGGACAACCAGGGAAGTCCCTCCCTTGCTAATTTTTAAATAAAATATATAGTTGTCACAACTGCTTTGTATAACTGTATACTTTCTTTTGGTAATAAGTAAAAACATAGGAGTTTGTGTTTGGCTTAAGTAGCTTGAACGACAAATAGCCCTTGTGGATACCCCAGTCAGAGGTACTAGGAAACTTGATCTAAATCATCAGGTGGTTGTGGAAATCTTAGGCTTTTGAATTCTTTAGGCCATTGACATCAGTAACTTATAAACCAAAGCATAGGTAGGGCCTCTATTGAGTCTGGTTAAATTTTAGCACAACACATAAGCCATGAATGGGTGCACACTAATGAGTGTAATCTTGATACCTAAGTCCTCCATTACTATGTAGATTACTAATGAAATCAAAGTGCCTCTTCATATTTTATCAGCAAAGAGGCCTGTGGAACTAAATAGCTCATTGTAAATGAAGTTGGAAAATTACCTACAGCGTGATTTAGTCGTCAAACTACATTTTTCAACATTTTCCCTCAGATAAACAGTGAGAAAACTTCTAGACTGTGAAAATATTTCTGCATTGCAAGTTATTTGAAGTGTAAAATAAAAAAGAAGCTATTTGTAAATATTTTCAAATGAAATATGCATTTCCACATGTCAAATCTCGGAATATTTCATAGATATTTTGAAAATCCTTAAAAGAAAAGAGTCTATCTGTGTTTATTTATGCATTGATAGACATGTACAATTTATTTTTATTTCTATCCGTCTGCCTATCTATATATCTGTTTATCCATCCATCCATCATCTATCTCTATGTAGTTAATTACCTTGACTTAGAAAAAAACTAGAAGAAAATCAACCAAGAAGTATACCCCTGAAATTATGGGAAATTTATTTTCTCTTCTTTAAAATTTTGCCTGTTTTCTATCTTCCCTAGAATAAGGCTATTCTAGTTGTCTAATTATGAAAAGACAATTAATATTTACCAGACTAAACTAAGAAGTATGTTTTTATTAACAGTATTTGATATTTTAACGCTGTTCAATGTCATCAGAAATATTTGCTCAACCAGCATCCATTGCTTCACTTAGTCATCCAATAAAGATTTTTAAACTGTCAACTATATGCTAAATATGCTGCTAGGTAAGATTTGTAAAAGATGAGTAAGACATTTTCCTAATATCAAGGACCTCATAATCTAGAAAAAGGGAGATTAGTCATGCAAAGAGAAAAACGATCATACTATACACTGAGTGCCAACATTTGGACAGAATTAGATGACTATTAAAGATATGTCAGCCAAGTCAAGTGGGAGTAATTGGGGAGGTTTCTAGGAGGAGACTCAAGTGAGGCCCAGAGAACATTCTGGTCTCACATCTGCAGGACAGACATTTTAAGAAGAGAGGTCTGTGTTTGCTAAGACTTGAAATTAGTTGCTTATTCATTGTCCTGTTGGACAATCAGGCATTTCTATACTTCAGTATTATAAATGTCATGATGAATATCTTTGAAGCTAAATTTTTATGCACATCTATTCTTATTTCTATATGGAAGGAGAATTCTAGAAGTAAAATTGCACACTTAATTGTTTCTGAATATTCTTAAGGCTTCAAATACAATTTGCCAAATTACCATTTAAGTGATTGTATTGATTCACACTCCCAGCTGCAAGAAGTGAAAAAAATAACTAGGCGTAAAATTCAAATAGAGAGCAAAATAAAATAAGCCAAAAGAAATTAGTAGTATAAAATTTGTAACATAAAATTAATTTAAAGTAGATGAAAATCATGGGAAAGAAAATGGGAAAAAACCAAATACATAAAAGTATTGAAATGACAACAGATCTAGCCAAAATAATAATAATAATACAACAGTTTCTTAACATTTGGGTTTCATATAGGCTGTAGTGTTGTTGTTCAGACTCTTTGTGACCCCATGGACCGCAGCACACCTGCCTTCCCTGTCTTTCACTATCTCCCAGAGTTTGCTCAAATTCATGACCATTGAGTCAGTGATGTTCTCTACCCTTTCTCCTCCTGCCTTCAATCTTTCCCAGCATCAGGGTCTTTTCCAATGAGTCAGCTCTTTGCATCAGGTGACCAAACTATTGGAACTTAAGCTTCAGTATCAGTCCTTCCAATGAATATTTAGGGTTGATCTCCTTCAGGATTAACTGGTTTGATCTCCTTGCTGTCCAAGGGACTCTTAAGAGTCTTCTCCAGCACCACAATTCAAAAGCATCCATTCTTAAGCACTTGGCCTTCTTTAGGAACCAACTCTCACAACCACACTTGACTACTTGATAAACCATAGCTTTGACCATATGGACCATTGTTGGCAAAGTGATGTCTCTGCTTTATAACATGCTGTCTAGATTTGTCATAGCTTTCCTTACAAGGCACTGTTTCAGTTCAGTTCAGTCGCTCAGTTGTCTCCGACTCTTTGCAACCCCATGAATTGTAGCACGCCAGGCCTCCCTGTCCATCACCAACTCCCTGAGTTTACCCAAACTATTTTATTTTTTAGAGCAGTTTTAAATTTACAACAAAGTTAAAAGGAAGGTACAGAAATTTCCCGTATACTCCTGCACCACATGTGTGCAGCCTCCCATTATCAAAATCCCGTGCCAGAGTGGGACATTTGTTACAAATGATGAATCTATGTTGACACATTGCAATCACCCATCTCCCACATCTATAGTTTATTTCAAGGTTCACTGTCAGTGTTGTGCATACTATGGATTTGGACAAATGTATAATGACATGCATCCATTGTTAGTACCATGCAGAGTATTTTCACTGCTCTGAAAATCCCCTGAGTTCCACCTATTCATCCCTCCTACACATAGGTTTTCAAGGATATCTTCTTGACTCTGAAATCCTTCAAAACCTTAACTCGGGTCATGGATGCTCATTGTCCCCCAAACATTTGTTGATTGATTCATATTGATGACATGTTCTTAAGTAATTTTACAGCTCCTCACTTTCCACTCAGCTTTTTTCCCAATTGTGGCTTCATATATAGGATTTTCCATTTAGCATACCTTATATTAATCAAGACTCTCTTTGTTTGATTTAATATAATAAGTATCTCATAAAAGTGAAAGTCGCTCAGTCATGTCCAGCTCTTTGCAACCCCATAGATTATACTTTCCATGGAATTCTCCAGGCCAGAATATGGAGTGGGTAGCCTTTCCCTTCTCCAGAAGATCTTCCCAACCCAGGGACTGAACCCAGGTCTCCAGCATTGCTGGCAGATTCTTTACCAGCTGAGCCACTAGAGAAGCCCAAGAGTACTAGAGTGGATATCCTATCCCTTCACCAGCAGATCTTCCCGACCCAGGAATCGAACCGGGGTCTCCTGCATTGCAGGCGGATTCTTTACCAGCTGAGCCACCAGGGAAGCCAAGTAAGTAGCACAAGAGGAAGCAAAGTAGGTGAGTGTAGTCATTATAATGATGAAATTTGATGACAGAGTTGAGTGTGAGTACAAGTTATGCTACTTACAAATGGTGTGGCTTGGCTAAGATACTGAAATTCTCTATTGTAGATAAGATCTAATGTTAATGCCCACCACATTGTTATGTTAAGCAGTACTTCACACATAACACTCATTGAATGTCAATGAATGTCAGAGATTACTGTTATCTACCAGAATCTCTAAACCCATAATAGAATCTATTTGCCTTCCTATCACTTCATATTCCCCATCAAGAGCATTAGCCCCTTCTGGTCACTCTGCCTAATACATTATTGCTGTTTATTGTGGTGTCAGTCACTCAGTCCTATCTGACTGTTTTTGACCCCATGGACCCCTCGGGCTCCTCTATCCATGGGATTTTCCAGGCAAGAATACTGGAACGGATTGCCATTCCTTTCTCCAGGGCATCTTCCTGACCCAGGGGTCAAACCCAGGTTTCATGCATTGCAGGCAGATTCTTTACCATCTGAGCCATGAGGGAAGCCCATATCACAATTTCTTTAACAGGTGATTCAAATAACCTCTTCCTCAAGCCTTCAAATTCTGTTTACTCAGGGGTTTAATTTTCTCCCCGTTTTACAGAAAATCAAGATTAGTTAGTGTGAATTTCCTTACTTATTTCTGGTTTTCAATTTAACGTATGTCAAGTGTGAGATCTTAAAAATGATCTTTCAACATCTTGTTACTCAATCTTTATACACATACTTACTTTTATAAAGCAAGAGCATCAGTGATATTTTGTTTACGCTCAATCAGGAAGTAAGAGAACCTGGAGGAAAGAGGTCTTCTCGAGGTGAGTCTTTAGAGTAACCACAAAAGATACAAAGACAGATTTTTACCTTTGGCATTCAATATAGTCAGGCTTGCCCCACAGGAGAAGTGAAAAATTGTCTTCTATGCTACTGTGTTTTTAGAAGCTATAAAGTATACCACTTTACTCAAAATAACTCCTCTTCTCTTCCGCACACCATGGTTGGAAATTCCTATCATCCTAAAGGGGATTAGATCACAGTGTTGGGGATAATTTTTAACAGAGTCATCTCTAAAAGATAATTACATCGAATAAGCATCAAAAGCATTAGTTTATTGGATTTGCTTGCTGATCTAATCCCTTTTCAGGCTGGCTCTAAGAATAAGAGAAAGTGTAGATCACTTTCAGGGGAAATATGTATAATTTTGAGAGAGAAGCAGACATATGGAAGAAGAGACAGGTGGTCCCAAACTGTCATGACTTTGCTGTTTTGCCTGTGCAACATCTGGAATATAGATTCATAACAACCACAACCACAACAACATTGAAATTATCCAACACAATTAGAGTTTAAAAGGTTTCTTTGAGAACCTCATCAATTTTGTTCATTTACCCTTTCTTCGTGCAAGATTGCAAGCTTCCTGAATGCAAGGACAATGTCTTATTCAATGCAATATTTCCACTAATTTTTGACATATAGAAAATCTCAATAGGTACTTATTGACTAATAGGAGTGAGATGAAATGAGAAGTGCTATTTTCCCTCCTTTCTCATTTCTGATAATTTTTTCATAGTAACCTAACCTTGTGAGCAAATCCAGTTATTTTCTGGCAGCTATTGTTTCCTGTCTCCTGGATTATTGCTCCAGTGAATCCAAGAAAGCGTTCGCACTGACTTGGTTGCTGTCTGATTTCCATGGTCACTCAGGGCGTCTCCCCTATTGTAGTCCTCACACCATGCTGGCCTCTTGCCAGTCTGCTGTCTCTCCCACTCCAGGTTCTTCTTGAAAACTCAAATCAGATCATTTTATTCTCCTCATAAAAGCAATTATTTGCTTTTGAGATTATTCACAATAACGTGAAAACTGTTTAACTTGGTACTTAACAGATTTCATATCTGTTATCATGTATGTCTTCTTTTTATTTTTATAATATTTGTTTGTTTGTTTGGCTGTGCTGTGACTTCATTGTGACGTGCAAAACCTTCAGTCATCATAGCATGCAAGATCTTTAGCTGTGGCATTTGAACTCTTAGTTGCAGCATGTGGGATCTAGTTTCCTGACCAGGGATCAAACCCAGGCACCCTGCACTGGAATTTTGGGGTCTTAGCCAAATATATTCTTTATTCCAGTTACATTGAAACTCTAAACTTCAAACATGCCGCTCATTCTCACTTTCCTTCTAGATTTTACCCTACTTAATTCTATTCTTTATTTTAAACTCAGTTCAGCTTATGTTGATAATAATATATGTACCATTATTAATACTTAGAATCTGTACTATATCTGTTGTAGAATAGAGCAAGTAAGTTATCTTGAATGTTATCATGGGAGACCAAGATTTTCAGTATTAGCTCAAAGACATGCAAGTATAAAAAAAAAAAATCAAAGATTTAAGGAAAAACTCTGCAATTTTAGAGTTGGAAAGATTATTGCAAATTGATGATACATTTTTCTCCTTTTAAAACCACATATTTTCTAATTTTATCTAGTGAAAACATCTGGGCGCAATGACTACTCAGTAGCCAAGAGTATTCATAAATAAAAGAAAACTAAGATCCTTGTATAAAATGCCTGATTCCAGCTAAGCTGGAATTACTGCGATTCTAAAAAGCTTAAGCTGCAGGACTCTTGTCTTGCATGAATCCTTTTCAAATCCTTGGAAGGCACCCTTGTAATGAGCCCTCCTGGCGATATTTGTTGTTTCACTGCAAAATGCTCAAAAATAAGATATTTTAAACTGCAATTAGTTCTACTCTGATTTTCCCTTTGTCATAATGCTTCTGGTGTTGGGTGGCTTTGGATTGGCCGTGGGCATTTTGGAGATCATGCTTGCAGAAATTTGAGTAGAGGTATATTCAGTGCTATATGCTTACGTATATTTATAGTCCCTTCTAAGTATAGTGACATTATTGCTAACTGGTAGGATATACTTGTCTCCATCCCCAACACACAGTGTCATAAGGATAAGGTGCAAGACTGAAGTCCTGAGAATATGAAGCATGTTCTAGTGCCCATGACGCCATGTGAATAGCATGGAGAATCAAAATTGGAGATGTACCGAGTCAGACGCTAACTGTGGAAATCGCATATATTACAGTGTAATTTTATTTTTAATTTAAGTGGTTTTTTAAAATATATTTATTTGGCTGTGCTGGGTCTCTGTTGCTGTGTGGGCTTTTCTCTAGGTGCAGTCTTCTCACTGTGGTGGCTTCTTGTGGCAGAGCACAGGCTCTAGGGTGCACGGGCTTCAGTAGTTGAGGTTCCTGGGCTCTGAAGCACAGGCTGAATAGTCGCGGCACTCGGCCTTAGTTGCTCGGTGGCATGTGAGATCTTTCCGGACCAGGGATTGAACCTGTGTCTCCTGCATTGGCAGGTGGATTCTTTATCCCTGAGCCACCAAGAAAGCCCCTATAGTGTAATTTTGGATGAAATTTGATAGCAGTTCCCCCAGTTTAATTGCGATCCTTAATCACCATCACATCATCATCACATTTTATTCAACCACTATAGAGGAGAGATGGGGTTACTTCTCCATACTCATATTAGAAAATCGCTCAAG
The DNA here is from genome assembly GCF_019320065.1 of Cervus canadensis. Classification (NCBI taxonomy): domain Eukaryota; kingdom Metazoa; phylum Chordata; class Mammalia; order Artiodactyla; family Cervidae; genus Cervus; species Cervus canadensis. Next base: position 43,353,373 of record NC_057408.1, on the reverse strand, counting down.
AGAATTCAGGCAAAGTGCAGTAAAAAGTATTACAGAGGTGTTGGAATAGTTAGTTAATAAACATATTATGACTTTTTAATGGGTTTTGCAACATTTTTAAGGTGTCTTCTTTCAGAACATTGTGGTTTGTTTAATCATTCCAAATAAACATTTTTTATACTTCAGTTTGTATTAACAATTTTGTATTTTTTCCTAAGTTGTGGAATCTGCCTCTCAAAATCTGGATCCACATGATAGCAGATCTGATGTAGGAAATATACAAAGCAAACGCAGGACAGATTGTTGTGCTGGAAAGCAAATAAGCAATTCAACACTGCCTAACTTGGGACAAAAAGACCCTGCAGCCTGCTCGAAGAAGCTCCTGCTGGTCTAGGTGGGATCACAGTCAAAATGCCTTCAGCTGATTAAAGCACTTTGTGTGTGTATATATATATATATATATATATCTCGGGGATTCCCTGGTGGCTCAGAGGGTAAAGAGTCTGCCTGCAATGAAGGAGATCTGAGTTCTATCACTGGGTCAGAAAGATCCCCTGGAGAAGAAAAATGGCAACTCGCTCCATTATTCTTGCTTAGAAAAATCCCAGGGACTGAGGAGGAGCCTGGCGTGCTACAGTCCATAGGGTCTCAAAGAGCTGGACACGACTGAGTGACTTCACTTTCACTTTCATATGTATATATAAAATCACAATGGAAAATAAAAGAGATGCTCAAAATGACACTTACTGGATATTTTAGGGGTTACTCTAACTCCTTACTCATAAAATTGAAGATAAGGAGGTATAGAGGAGGGAAAGGTTTTCCTCCACCCTCTTGGGGTCCCTGGATGAGTCTGAAAATTAAACTGACATCCACAGGAGAAAGGCATATACATTTGTTTAATATAAGTTTTATGTGATACGGGAGCCTTCATAAGGAAATGAAGGGCAGAAGAAACCCACCACCATCTTGGAGAGTCCACAGGTTCCGCTGAAGAAGTTTGAGAAAATGACAAAAGCAGGAAGGTCACTTGGACCTTCCTCCGGCCCTTCTCCCTGAGACAGGACACAGAAGCCTCCTGGGAGAGGTTTCTTCCCGGCTGCTGCTGCTGCTGCTAAGTCGCTTCAGTCGTGTCCGACTCTGTGCGACCCCATAGACGGCAGCCCACCAGGCTCCCCCGTCCCTGGGATTCTCCAGGCAAGAACACTGGAGTGGGTTGCCATTTCCTTCTCCAATGCACGAAAGTGAAAAGTGGAAGTGAAGTCGCTCAGTCGTGTCCGACTCTTCGCCACCCCATGGACTGCAGCCCACCAGGCTCCTCTGCCCATGGGTTTTTCCAGGCAAGAGTACTGGAGTGGGGTGCCATTGCTTTCTCCGGTTTCTTCCCTAGACCCCGAGAAAAGAAACATCCGTATCTCCAAAGAGAAAGGGATACCAAGAAGAGTCCTAACAACAGGACTTGCTGAGTTTCCGCCATTTTACCGCATTTACCTTATAATCTTTAACCTATCCTATTCCTCCCCGACTGCCGGCTTTTCGTCAAATGCAGCATCGGAATCCTCAGGTCTGTTCTTTCTGCCCTTCATTTCCTTATGAAGGCTCCCAGGTCACATAAAACTTGTATTAAACAAATATATATATGCTTTTCTCCTGTCTGACTTCCAGGGTCACTCAGTGTGGACACATATTTTTTTCAAAGTTCTGTTTCTCAATTTGAGAGAAACTGTTGGTAGAATTACAGAGGATAAGGAGAGAAAAGTGAAAGGAATTCAGGAATCAAAGACAGAAAAATGCAGAGAGTCAGAAAAATGACAGTTTGGTCATAAAATGTATTTATTATCCTTTATTCTCTAGTCCAATTCACAATTCACAGCTTCCTCCACATGTGTTTGTCTTTATTACATGTGTTCTTGCAAAATATGCATTTATTTTATGTGCTAGGTGTCTCAGTTTGTGTCAATAATGTTGTGATAGACATTTTCTTCTGTCTTACATTTTTGACTAAAATAATATGTCCTTAAGATTCATCTGCTTGCAATGTGTACATCTATTTTTTCTTTTAATTGCAATGTAACGCCACCCATGTTTTATTCATCCACTTCCAAGCTTATACATCCAGGTTACTCCAGATTCCTTCCTAGCAAAAACAGTGATGTGTATACCTCTGAGTGGCCCGTGATATAAATTTGGGAGACACACACACCTTATGAATGTTGGGCCATAAATACATATTGGTGTGTATTGACTTAAACTGCATGCCAGCTTTTGAACTGTGGTGTTGGAGAATACTCTTGAGAGTCCGTTGGATTGCAAGGAGATCCAACCAGTCCATCCTAAAGGAGATCAGTCCTGAGTGTTCATTGAAGGACTGATGTTGAAGCTGAAACTCCAGTACTTGGGCACCTGATGTGAAGAGTTGACTCATGGAAAAAGACCGTGATGCTGGGGAAGATTGAAGCCGGGAGGAGAAGGGGACGACAGAGGTTGAGATGGTTGGATGGCATCACTGACTCAAAGGACATGAGTTTGAGTAAACTCTGGGAGTTGGTGATGGACAGGGAGGCCTGGCGTGCTGCAACCCATGGGGTTGCAGAGTCAGACACAACTGAGCAACTGAACTGAACTGAACATGCAAGCTTGCTGCCTGTCATTTGTTGACTCAGCCTACAGGTCCAGCAGGGCAGATGCCTCCTATAACTGCAAATTCCCATCCACACTTATTTTCCATTTTTCAAATATTTGCCAGTGATATCTTATCTTAATTTGCATTTTCCTAAGTATACATTGTGGCTTCCCAGCTGGTTCAGTGGTAAAGTATCTGCCTGACCATGCAGAAAGTGCAGGTTCGATCCCTGGGTCATGCCCTGGAGGAGGGCATGGCAACCCACTCCAGTATTCTTGCCTGGAGAATCCCATGGACAGAGGAGCCTGGCAGGCTACAGTCCGTGGGCTCACAAAAGAGTCTGAAGTGACTTAACAACTAAAACAACAGCAAAGTATATATATTGACTCCCTTTGTGCGATGGTTAGTTTTGAGGAGTTTTGGTTCAGAGAAGTGCATGTTGATGTCCCTCTGCCGAGTAATTACACTGGAATCTGATAGCAGCTTCTTATTTTCAGTGAAGGTGCAGTGGGCATTTTTAAAGACTGTTTTCTCAAGTGCATTACCTCTCTTTCCTGTTGACATTTACATCTGAGATATTCTTATATAACCCAGTTTGTAAAAGTTCTTTCTCAGAGAGATATAAAGTTGAAAGAAGAGATTGTAGGAGTACAGAAAGTGCTTCAGGCATATTTTTTCCTGGAAAAAATAATGAAGAATGAAAGGGAATAGGTAAGTTAGGGTCCCATTAGAGGTGGTAAAGCTAGGGGAGAGTAAAAGTATTTTAACGATATTGGATCACCTCTAGGATGCCTAGCAGCATGAATGGCTTGTGCTATCACACAGACAGGAGTAAGTATGAAAGTCCAAGGGGAAAAATGCACTCTTTCCACGGTTACCCAACTCCTATCAACTTTAAAAAAGGGTTTTTTGGAGTTTCCTGTTAATAAATAACTTTTATAATGAGTGAAAAGAGCTTCAAGATGTTCTTTGGGCCTTATGAATAACTAACGTTGTTCTCAGCATTCTACAAGGAAGCTAAGAAAGTATCTTTCCAGCCTGTTCTGTAGTCTACTGACCAAGTAAGGATACTAATCCACTATTTTGTCAGCTTATCTCTTTCATCCATTTACCCAGCATTATCAATTTTCCAACGTTGTGTGTTTTCAAATTGGACTTCTCCTATATGTGTCATCATTGCTCCCATTCAGAACCTTATTATCCCTTGTCTCAAATAGCTCCTGTTTTAGCTTTCAAAACCTGTCTTCCAGTCCAGTTTCCCTCAAATATACTCCAGAACGTTGCCACTGAGAGGCAGCTTGAATGCAAATGTGTTGCTATCTTCTCAAAACTTCCTTAATGGCTGCTTATTCTCAGTATATGGCCCACACACCCTCAAATGAAGGACAAACCTTCTGAGTCATCACTTCCTTCTTGCCTCCATCCCACTCCATGCTCACACAGCTCATGTCGTCTCAGCTCCCTGGAACCGCCAGGCTATCTCTGCTCACCCTGCACTCTCAGCCTGGCTTGCCCTCTTCTCTCCTCTCAATCTCAACTGAGACTCAATCTTGGGTCATTAGTTCTTGGTCCTACTTCCTGCTCAGGCTTAGCTAAGTATTCTTTCATGGTATTCTCAAAACACCTATGAAAATCTCAATTACTGGATTGATCATTATTAGGTTTATTTTTTTAAAGTCTTTATTGACTTTGTTACAGCATTGCTTCTGTTTTTTATGTTCTGGTTTTTTTTTTTTTTTTTTTGGCATGAGACACATGGGATCTTAGCTCTCCAATCAGGACTCAAACCTGCAGCCTCTGAATTGGAAGGGAAAGTCCTAACCATTGGACCACCGGAGAAGTCCCTCATATTAAGTTTAAACTTTTTGTTTACATATATCTGATGCTCTAGTGTAAATGATCTTCAGCAAGGGAACTATGATTTATTTCTCTTTTAGTAGGTAGTAGAATTTTTTTTTTTTAAGGACAGATGGTAGAATTCCTCTGAGGAAGAGAGCAATTTTAGATTAATAAGATACCTTGATGGTTGAAAGGATTTGAAGAACAGAAATGTCTCATATTCAGTTTTACAACTTTTATTGTACTGTCCAAAGATATAATTGCTTCTGTTGTTTTAGATCTTCAGCAAAGCATACTAATCACACAATCTTGAGCTAGTAAACTTTGTGAAATAAATTTATTAGAGGATGTTCAGAGCAATATTATGTAGAAAGAAGGATATGCCCAAGAGAGGCAAGAAGATAGCAAGAATTCACTGGAAGGAGTAACTGGTTATCCTGGAGAAAGATAAATTCTAAGAATTTCCATAAATATAGAGAGCATTTGTTAGATTTGTTAGTTGTAAGTAATTTGATGTCTGAGCCAATTTTAGCTTAAGAGACAAGGAAAAGGATTGCCAACTGGGAGATTTGGACAAACTATATTTAATAATATCAGAAAGTAAAACATGAAATGGAAAGTAACAGAACAGCATAGGTAGGCTGTCCTAAAAATAGTCTATATCTGTGCATGAAGAAGGAGTATAACAAAATATTAACAAGATATATCTCTGGCTAGCATCACTGACTCAATGGATATGAATTTGAGCAAACTCTGGGAGATGGTGGAGACCAGAGGAGCCTGGTATGCTGCAGTCCATGGGGTCACAAAGAGTCAGACATGACTTAGCAACTGAACAACAACAACACCAGCATCTCTGGTTGCTGTATTTTATTTACTATTCAACGCTTTTATATAGCTCATTTAATAAAATGAGTAAATGCTGTTTTTATTATGAGGGAAATTTTTTGAGTACAGAGTATACTGTCAGGCTTCCCTAGTGGCTCAGTGGTAAAGAATCTGCCTGCCACTGCAGGAGATGTGGGTTCGATCCCTCATCTGCGAAGATCTCACATGCCATGGAGCCCTAAGCCCATGCACCACTGTTGAGCCTCTGCTCTATAGCCCGTGCTCCACAACAAGAGAAGCCATGGCAATGAGGGTCTGTGCACCGCAACTAGAATAGCTGCAGCTTGCTGCAACTAGAGAAAAGCCCGTGTAGTAATGAATAACTAGCACAGACAAAAAAAAAAAAAACTGTCATTGATGGTTTGACATCTAAAAAATCATATATCAAATACCAATTGTTGGTACTTGCCTTCACTATTTTTTTTTTTTTTTTTTTTTGCATTTGGAAAAATGTTTTTGCCTAGTCAAAATAGTATTGGGCAAAGTTTAGGGAACATATACTTCTCCCAAACTGTCATTTTTTTTCCTGCATTGAAATCCGACTTTTAAGCAAACTAGGAGAAAGATTTCTTTGGTGCTATTCTTCATCTTCTTTTCAAAGTCTGTCTTCTTCATTTCAAAATGCCAGCAAGTGCCTTGAGCCTCCTTGCTGGGTATTCTGATTCTTCTCCTGTGATGTCCAGTGGCATTTCTAACTCTCCATGACAATTACTTTGCTCCCATTTGCCTCTAGGGAAAAATGATTTAATCTGTGGCTCATTCCTTCAGCATTTTGTACGGCTGGAGTCAAAGTAATTTGGACAAATAAATCCTTGACAACCTGTTACTTCTTTTCTTTAAGTCATTTTTTAATGGAGCCTTCATCTACCTCACCATCTCCACGTGGGCTAATATGCCATGTTGATTTTGCTTCAGAATAACCTCTCACCCCTCTGGCCTATTCTCTAAGCACTCCATCCAGGATCTTATTATCATTTCCTTTAGCTCTTCTAAAGCCTGATAGCTGGTCTCTGCATTTGGAAATGTTTTCCTCCTATATCCATTATCCGAATAGCCCCTAGAGAGCTTGGGATCAACATGTACATGCTGCTGTATTTAAAATGGATAACCAACAAAGACCTACTGTATAGCACAGAGGACTCTGGTCAATGTTACGTGGCAGCCTGGATGGGAAGGAAGTTTGGGGAAGAATGGATACATGTGTATGTGTGGCTGAGCCCCTTTGCTGTCCGCCTGAAACAATCACAACATTGTTAATTGGATATACTCCAATATAAAATAAAAATATTAAAAAAATAAAGATTATCATTTGAACTGAAAAAAAAAAAAACAAATGGAATTACCTTTATGCAATACAGATAAGATTATCACAGTCCCTTTCTTTAAGATGAAGATCAACAACAACTTTGATGATGCAATGGCATGTTCAGAAATATTAGTCTGGAATTTAGTCCAAACCTCTTAGCATGTCAGGTAAGACTTTTTTTATTTGATACAGGTGTACTTCTCCTATATCAACTTTTGACATTCTCTCTTACTCCCTATGATCCCCAGAGATCTGTTTTCCCATCCACCGTATGTGCTTTCCATCTGCTAGTCCTTCTGCCAGGTATGACTCACTACTGCATAATTTCTGTTCGATCTTCACAACCCGGGCCACCTCGTGGATCCCCTGCGTGCAGTTCTCTCTCTCACCCATAGCCCTCTCTGCCGTGTGAATACAGCACTTTCCCCTTAATCTCTGAGAGTACCCAGAGCACACACAGCGTTGCAGTTGTTTACTAAAATACCTGTCTCACCATTTCCTGAAGTCATTGAAGATCTGTCTTGTCACCTTGTTAGTTACAGAGCCAGCATACAGTAGGTTCCAAATGAATGGTTGAGGAATGGGATAACAAAAATGAAATTGAGTTGCAATGCGGAATTATTTAGGAAGATCCTTCCCAGAGTAACTATTCCGTAGGGAATAAGACTATGACGTAGGGAAGATGCGCTGTAAGCAAACTCTCCTTTGGGGTTGGTTGCCTATTCTGTTAACGTGTTAAATTTCTCCTCCTTATGCCCTGATCTTGAATTTCCCTGATAGTTTAGCCTAGAGGGCGAACACACTTTTTTTCTGTAAAGTACCAAACAGTACATAGTAGGCTTTGCAGGCTACCCCAGCAACTCAACTCTGCTGTGGTAGCCAGGAAGCAGCCACAGACAGCGTGGAAACAAACATGTGAATCTGTTCCAATAATACTTTACAAAAATAGTCAGGAGCCCAGATTTGGGCTACAGGCTTATTGTAAGTTTACTGACCAGTTTTACTGATTCCTGGTCTAGATTGAGGGTTTAGGTTAACACATCCAAGCCCTTATCCCTGATTATGGTGGGTTTAGGTTTTAACACCTCTTCCAAGGGTAATAGTTGTGCCAGAAGTAGTTTTGAGTGTTTATATTTCAGCATTTTTGTAATACATCATTGCTACCACCTGTAGTCTAATAGATCTCCTTAGGACGTCTTACCATGGTTAAGTTCATTAAGGTTCAGGTGACCAGTCATCCAAGTAAAGTTTCCATGGTGGTCATAAGCCAGAATTGGGGCCCTAAAATCTGTGTAATATTGTCACCTCTGAAACAAGTCCTCAACTGCTCCACTGTCTCCAGCAAGAAAAGCCCTGCCTCTCAGAAGCCACACTTGCAAAAGCTCATGGCAAGAGTCCTGGGATTAAATATAGCTAGATTCCCCAGCAGTACTTCTGAATCCCTGCTTGGAGAAGTAAACCCTCATTAGACACCTCCAAGTCAGGACAGCACAGTTGGCAGCACCAGTTTTGCTCATCTGTTCCACTTGTGATGGCACTCTTCTTCCCGTTCTACTGATATCAGGGTTTAAGAATAAGCTTACAGAAAGTTTGCATGATTTCTGGAAAAATATGTAGACAGGATCCCCTGCAAGATTTCCACATATTAAGTATTTCAGAGGCATGAACTATTTATGTTGTTGTTTAGTAGCTAAGTCATGTCCTACTCTTTTGCAACCCCATGGACTGCAGCCCACCAGGCTCCTCTGTCCTTGGGTTTTTCCAGGGAAGAATCCTGGAGTGGGTTGCCATTTCTTCCTCCAGAGGATCTTCCTGACCCAGGGATCGAACCTGGGTCTCTTGCATTGCGGGCAGATTCTTTACCACTTAGCCACCAGGGAAGTCCCATAAAACATGTATTTTTTGTTGTTGTTGTTGCTTAATGAAATGCAGTCATCCCTGCCTTTTGTAAAGCCTCGCTTATAGCATGCTCTCTGTCCTGTAATGATGTGATCCAAACAATTAGTTATTTTGAGAATAATAAACACTCCAATTAGTAACTGGCAAGAAAGGCATATTGTTAAAGAAGAGCATTAAGTATCAAATCTGAGATGCAGAAGAAGCAAGGCTGTTTGTGCTTCTCACAATCAGATTCAATCAAGATACGGTGTGTCATGAACGCTTTTAGTAGCATCTGGTTTAATGCATTTGTGTGCAGATAAATAAATAGTTGAGAACTGGCTCAACTTTTATTTCTCTGGACCTAGGATTTCTGCACTCCTCCTGATTATCTCTGTCCAGTTTTCACTGCCCTCGCTTGCCTCTGAGGATGAAATGATTTTTAAGAAACGCTCTCCTTGCGTGTCACCTTTCCTGTCATCTTTCTTCACGATTCTGCTCCCGCCATGGTGAGTGAGCCCTTATGAAGCAACACCTGCCAGGAAACGACTGTTTTTGGAGATCTCAATGTGACATCCTAGGAAACAGATGAGCTGAAGAAAGACTGTCATTTTATCTGGTAGGACATATTCAAGGTAGGCCATAAAATTTTGTGAGAGACATAAGCAAAGCTGTGTGAATTAGGAACTCTTTCTTAAACCGTATTTCTTTTATTATACTGTCACACTTTGGGGGCTTCTACTTATACCTGTTAAATTACCGGTGGCTCAGATGGTAAAGAATCTGCCTGCAATGCAGGAGACCCAGGTTTGATCCCTGGGTCAGGAAGATCCCCTGGAGAAGGGAATGGCAACCCACTCCAGTATTCTTGCCTGGAGAATTCTATGGACAGAGGAGCCTGGCAGGATACAGTCCATGGGGTCGCAGAGAGTCAGACATGACTGAGCGACTAACACACACAGCATCTATAATATTCCTGACGTGTCTTCAATTATTGGGAACACTTTATAAAAAATTATGCTGGAATTATCTTAAAAATGTCAGTTATTTTCCAGTAAACATTCATCTCCTTGAAGAAATAAAAAGAATTTTGAAAACTACAGTTAGGCTAGTTGTTGTGGGGAAACAGGTAAGAACATTGGCAGGACTTTGCCTGTGGTCTGGTGGTTAAGAATCCACCTCCCAATGCAGGGACCATGGGTTTGATCCCTGGTTGGGGAATTAAGACCTCACATCTGCAGGGCAGCTGAGCCTGAGTGCTGCAACTAAGACCCTTAGTGCTGCAACCAAGTGCAGCCAAATAAATATTTTTGAAAGGAAAAACATTGGCTGTTACTTGCTCCGAGGAAGTGTATTGATCATAATGGAAATTTATGATATCAGTAGTTCTAATCCAGTGCTATAATTAGAGCATGCAATTTTTCTTTAATTGAAGATGCTGTCCTTAAATAATCAAAAGGAATATTCTTGAATGTTCACAAAATTTTTTGAAGCATTTTATAAATTAAGGTTACCAGCTTAAGAGATACAAACTACTGTCTCTAAAACAGATAAGCAACAAAGATACTCTGTACAGCACATGAAAATCTAGTTGTTTTTTTGTAGTAACCTTAAATGGAATACAATATGTAAAAATACTGGGTCACAGTGCTGTACCCCTGAAAGTAATATTGTAAATCAACTATTTTTCAGTTTTTAAAAATTGTAGAAAAATAAAAATAGTAGCATAGCTTTGTTCAGTATTTTATGTTCTCACCTATGTGTGATCAAGGTATAATATCTTGCTTAAATTAACAACTGATTAATCTTGACATAAGTGTTGACAGGATACATTTAATAGTTTGTTGATTCTTCAGTCTGTAAACATTTTTTTTTTTTTTAGTTTTCTGTAGTGTGTACTTTCACTTGCATATCATATAATAATGCTTTGCTTGCAGGTGTGCGTGCTTTGTTGCTTCTGTTATGTCCAACTTTTTGCAACCCTATGAACTGTAGGCAAGAGTACTAGAGTGGGTTGCCATGCCCTCCTCCAAGAGATCTTCCTGACCCAAGGACTGAACCTGGGTCTCCTGCATTGCAGGCGGATTCTTTACTCTTGAGCCCTAGGGAAGCCCAATGGAGGTTTAGACATATATTTTTAAAATAATATTTTAAAATATTATTAAAAGATATTTTAATATTATAAAAGATATTTAAAAATATCTTTCCTAAAAAGCTTTTAGAATGGAGGAGACCAATGCCTTAAGTCAAATCCACACATAGGAAAATAGAAGCTCAAAAAATTTAAGCCGATTATCTATGGTGAAACAGATCACCAGCCCAGGTGGGATGCATGAGACAAGTGCTTGGGCCTGGTGCACTGGGAAGACCCAGAGGAATCGGGTGGAGAGGGAGGTGGGAGGGGGGATCGGGATGGGGAATACGTGTAAATCTATGGCTGATTCATATCAATGTATGACAGAACCCACTGGAAAAATAAATAAATAAATAAAGGAGAAATTGGAAAAAAAAAAAAAATTTAAGCCACTCATGGAATCCCATGCATGTTCTTTGTGTCTAAGAACCAGAAACTCATGCTAATGACTTCTGGCTTAGAGGTCTGTTATCTACTTTATTATAGTCGGGAATAAGATTTTGAGTTGCTGAAACAGTTTGTCAGTAACGGATATAATCTTGTAGTAATGTTTCATTTCCACCAAAAGAAAACAGGAATGGAAAATAGTTGTGCTTTTTTTTTTTTTTCATGGAAATCTACAAGTCTCCCTTGTTGCTTGTTGTCATCTGTCCTTAGCAGACATATGGTTACTCTGGTGGGTTTTGTCTTGAGTTTCTGAGTCCACTGGGGATTAAGTCCTTCTTGTCTTTGATTTGTACTATTTCAAGAACAAGAAGCAGATCAACTTAATGCTCTGAAATCAAAGCCACTAAGAAGCTCAGAAATTAAGCCAAATTCCCCTGGGAATAATTGAGGATGATTGACTATCCAGTGTTTCTATTCAAATTATAAAGGTTTTTTGGATAATTATTTTATTCATACAGTCATTCAAAGAGAGCAGAGTAGGTATTGCATGTGCATATACATTAAAGGATATAAGGAAAAGAAAAACAGAGTTCACATTGTAAGATTTGTTACCCCTTTTTTGAAAAAAAAAAAAAAAAAGATGTTGTATTTTCTTTCTATAAGATGTTCTCCCAGCTGGGCAATAAAGCCCATTATCAAAATAATAATAGTAGAGATTTCTCTGGTGGTCCAGCGGTTAAGACTTTGCCTTCCAATGCAAGGAGTGTGGGTTTGATCCCTGGTTGGGAAGCTAAGATCCCATATGCTTCAGGGCCCAAAACCCAAAACATAAAACAAAAGCAATATTGTAACAAATTCAATAAAGACTAAAAACTGGTGCACATAAAAACTCTTTAAAAATTATAATAGTAGAAAAAGAAAACATAATAATGATTTTGATCTAATCATAAATGAAAACTGAAACTTAGAAAATTCCCCCAAATTTGGGGTTCACCAAAGCTGTTAGTAACAAATCTGGAGAAAACCTCAGGATTTCTGACCACTAATTCACTCTTACTGAGAAGCCAAAGTGTACTTCCTGAAATGTTAACAGGACTACTCACTGGGGTCCTGAATAGCAACCTTACAAAGCAAATAAAAGTGACCAATTAGCAGACAGATATAAAAAACTCAGTTTTGCTTAGAGAAGTTCTTCCAAAAATTGTGTCACTGATCCTGTTCGTGATGCCAGTTGCCTTGCTGTTCACACCTTCCGCACTGTTCACTGAACCCAGGGTAGGCAAGATGCTAGCTAAGAGGTTGGAAGGAGACTCAAGGAGCTGGAGCAGAAGCAACTGTAGACACATTTATTCTCTCCTGGCTGGCATGGCAGCCATAACACAGCCTCTCTCCTGGCTGATGCAGCAAGCGTAGCAGCAGCCGTAACATAACCGTGATGTTGCTCCAGTGTAGTCCTGCTGCAGGAGCATCCAGGGCTCTCATGGTGAAGTTCATACAGGCGTACCACACAAACTAGCCCATGACCAAGCCAGTACCTCGTGATGCGCATGCAGTGCTATAAGTGATCTCAGTGCTATAAGTGATCTCAGCTGTTACATAATCAAATTTAAAAAATGTGGGGCAAGAGGGAGAGGCAGTGGGGCAGAGAGCCTGACCACACCATTTTGGCTAATTTACTCTTTTTCTCTACAAAAAATAAACCATCAAAAGGGGGAAATGATGTCTTAGTTTAGGAGGCTGATAGCAGAGGGGGAAATGGTGTTTTGTTACCTGGCGTGCAAGGGAGGTCTCTCTGCCTGAATGAAATGATGACCATTTGGGTTTGATTTTAAGAGGCTGTCGTCTGATGAGGACATTGGGTTCTGTGATTGATTCCTGTGGAAAAAAAAGCCTTGGTCCTGATATCCTGGAGCTGCTTTTATTTGTTTATTTTTTAATATTTCTTCTTCCAGCTGCTCAGATGAGGGGTCAGCTTCAGCCTAGTTGACATATTTTTCTTTACAACCAAGATCACAGTCATTAAGAAACATCAGAGAATTAAAGGCATTACATTTAGACTGCAAAGCCAGTTTCCAGATCTGCCTTGAACATTTCCAATTACTCAGAACATTGTTTAATTCTTATAAGCAGCAAAGTGAAAATGCCACTAGAGGAAATTAGAGATGCTAAGAGCTCCTTCAATGGGACTGGAAATCACTGACAAATCCTATTCAAAGCACTGGTTTTGCTTGAAAAGAACTTAGCCATTTTCAGCTGTTTCTGCTCTTTGGTGGGGCGTATGATGTGCCCTCCTCTTGCCATTCACGCACTGTGACAGCTCAGAGTTCAGGCAAGTCTATTCTAGCCGATTCACCAACTGCCAGGGGTGCAATTGGACAAGTTCTGAGCTTTCCAGGCCTTTGGGCCTATTACTGGAAAAAGAAAAAAGAAAAATCCTGCTTCTTTTTTTTTTCAGTTCAAAGTCTTACAGATGCCCTTGGATAGACTTCAGATAAGCAGGAATCAAATCTGAGAAACTTTTGAAGTTTGCTCGTTAGTCCACTCAAAGAAAAAAGGCAATTTCCATATGAAATTGGGTGTCATTTTGCAGCCACCTTATCCTGAAAATCTTGTGTCTAGCGAATTTCAAGCCGTCAATCTTCGTGAGTGACTCCCTGAGAAGCTTAGTAGTGGTGCCCCAGAAATAGGTGGAGTCGGGGACTTCACCCTGTGTAGTGAAAACCCATTGTAGGAGGACCTTTCATAACAGAATTTAAAAGCCTTTTAAAGCCCAGCACCTCTACGGCTAATTGCTAGGCAAGGCATTACCATCAGAGGCTCAGACTGCTCTTTAAAAGGTTTTTAAATGATGGTGTGAAGAAATAAAACCCTGTCATCTGAAAGCTTTTTTCAAATGTGTTCATCTTCCTTATACTAGAAGCAGCAGTCTGAACTTAGCAGTAATGAGACTGAATGGCTGGTGAGTGTCTGATGCTGGAGGAAGGAACAATGAGGAAGGACTAAAGTAAATGGGGCTTTCTTTGCATTGTGTGTAGCTTACATTAAAGTGAAAAAGAACACTTCTGTAGAGAGCACTGAGCCCAGAAACCAGAGGTCAGTTTTCTCCTCGCTTCTTGCTCCACTACTCCAAGAAATTGGAGGACTGAAAGAAAGACAGACGATGCAATGATCTCTTATGGAAAATATGAGAGTCCTCAATAATATGGGCAAACACTTATGCATCTATTCTTGAGTAATGATTTGAATGCCATACCATTATGAATTTTTATGAAATAATTTTTTATGGTACAGTTGTTTTTGTTTTGTCTTTTAAATAAGTATTCAAATAACAACTAAAAGATTGGGGTCCTGGATTCTTTACCATACTAAATTATCCATCCAAAGATTCCAGTAATCCAAATATCTTTCATTATCATTTACGTATGATAACAGTCATCATGAAGACAAACTTCTCCTTTTAATAGACATTATTTCCCATTACACCCAAAGTTCCGTTCTTCGGTCTTTCATCGCCTTTAATCTTGTGATTTGGTTTGAATCACTCAACCTAGAGAATTAAAGGCTGGTCTAGATGGTACCACCCTTTAGAAAGTGATAATGTTTTGAAATATGTCATATTCTAAGGCAGATACAGACACTGATGGATATGTTATTCCAAAGTGGCATTAATTATTTAATCTATTCTTAATGATCCACTATTTTTTGTAAATAATGGTTTCTATTTTATGCAGACTTAAATATTGTTAATGATTTTTCCTTTTGGAAACTATAATATACTAAGACATTTATTGTATTCTTTGTAACTCAAGTGTCTCAAAAATATCTTTGAAGTTACATAGTAAAAATATGAACACAATAATGCAATTCACATAAGAACATTATTGACATATAAAATTGGAGAAGGTCAGTGTAATGCTGTAGGCTATTAGCACCACAATTAAGTGTCAAATTGAGCTATGTGATTCACAGCCATTAGAGACAAAAAGGGAAGTTTTAGTATTTTCTTCTGATATATGATAAAGGGTTTTTTCCAAGAGAAATGTCCCCGCAACTAAATAATAATGATGAAGTGATTTATGGGTAGGTCTTATGTCCTTTCATCTCATTAGAATTCCAGACTAGGATGAGGAATGCAGAGAACATGTAGGCTTTCTCCTTAACAAAGAAATTTTTAGAAAGCCAATTTGGTTCTTTCTTGGCCACATCTGCTGTTTTAGCGGCACAGAGGCCAGTTGAGTTAGGAATTCTGTTTAGGGAATATTGAGATTAGGGACTACTATTTTCAGACTACGGAAAATGATGACATACCTCCACAAAATAAAACAAACAAGGACAGGGTGTAGACTGAAATTTTTTCTTCTAAGTATGTTGCATCTTTAAAAAAAAAAATATATATATATATATGTATAATATTATAGACATAAGGGAACTCCTGTTAACCTCAAGGTGAGATTTAATCTCACCCAATACATTCACTCTGGTAAACAAAACACTGAATCTTGTTAGTATGAACTTTCTAGAAGTGCACAGTGGACTCCTCTAAGCACTTGTCATCATGTAAATTAAATTAGCCCAATCAGTCTAATATCACCTACTTAAAAATCAGAATGTGTTGTTCTGGGTGAAAAAGGCACACACGCTTATCCAGTGAAGTAGAGAGAAGCGCTTAGTGGAGATCAGAGTTAACATGTACTCACTTTGGGGAACTGGCTGAATAGAGCAAACACTGTTGTTTCAAATCTTAGCCAAGTAATTTCTCCAACCTGGAGACTGAAGATTACTCTGCCATAGATAAATCAGATTTTTCTTTATATATAAAAGATTTATTTATTTATTTTACTTATTTATTGTGTTGGTTGTGATGGGTCTTTGCTGCTGACGGGCTTTCTCTAGTTGCATCAGGCTGCTGAGGCTTCTCATCGCCTGAGTGGCTCCGTGGTTTCTCTTGTTGGGGGCACTGGCTCTCGGCCCTCCAGCTTCAGTAGTTGCGGCACATGGGCTTGGTAGTTGCATGGGCTCAGTAGTTGCATGGGCTTGGTAGTTGTGGCTCATGGGCTCTCAGAGCACAAGCTCAGCAGTTGTGGCTACTTGGGCTTTGTTGCTCCTCGGCATGTGCGATCTTCCCGTACCAAGGATTGAACCTGTAGCCCCTGCATTGCAAGGCAGATTCCTAACCACTGGAACACCAGGGAAGCCTGATTAAATCAAGACTAAAAAGATCCCGCTATACTAGTCTGGTTGATGACTTTATTTTAAAAAATCAAAGGTTGGCTTCCATTTCATACCAAAGTCTGGCTATTCTGACTGTCCTGGATCATCATTTCCAGTTTTAAAATGAAGGTCAGAATCTCCCATCATGCAGGGAGGAATGGGGAATATCCGGAGAATCGTACTGTAATCATTTAGGTTCAAGCCTTCTGTGTTTTCTCATCAACTAAGGTACCATCTTCTCAGTTAAATGAACACGATTAATTCTTTAGCCACCCTGGTCGAGCAGAAAGTGCCTCTACATTTTCTTGTATCTATTGGAGATTATGAAATAGAACTGATTTCTCCTATCTATCTATATCCTCTCTATCATATTTTATGTTGTCACCGTAGATTGATAAAGAAGTTAGATTTATAGACAAAGTCCTCTGTATAGTCACCACTGTTCACGTTGCAGAAAACTATGCCCAACAAAAATAGGTCTGCAGAAAAAACACCGCAAATGCCTCACAAGGCATTTCTAGATGTTGAACTATTGTGTGCGTGGAATAAAACATTCTTTGTCCTCTGCGCCCTTCATTCTCAGTTTTGTTTCTGATAAGACAGAACAAGCTCTTAGTAATGGGTTGCTCGCTCTAGCCTGCCCTTCAGATTAGAGTGGACAGTTCAACAATCGGAGTTTATTTTTGTAATTAAAAAAATCATTGAAGTATAGTTGATTTACAAGCATAGAGTTTATAATCAGAAAGTTCTGGTTCTGTTATTTGCTAGCTTGTGTGGCCATAGGAAATATACTTGAACTCCTTCTCAATCTTCACAATCGGAATAACAATTTGCACCCTGAAGTTTGGTGTATTAAATAAGATAATGCATATAAAATATTTAGTATCTGTAGCAGGGATTCAAAATATAATAGATTCCTCTGAGCTTTTTTCATAGCTTTCCATAAAATTAATCAAATAGACATAATAATATAAGAATAAAACCTTAGAATATGTGTTGATACCTGGAAGATTAAACAACAAACTGAAAACAGTGATTTCTTCTCGGAGGTGGCCATGAGGAGTGTATTTGAAGTGGAAAGGGTGTTTGCTCTGTCTCATATTTCAGTGTTCTACAATGAGAATACAGATTGGTATAATTTGTGCAGGTTCATGCATGTGTGCTACACTGCTTCAGTTATGTCTGACTCTTTGCAACCCAGTGGACTGTAGCCCAACAATCTCCTCTGACCCTGGGACTCTCTAGGCAAGAACACTGGAGTGGGTTGCCATGCCATCTTCCAGGGGATCTTCTCCACTCAGGGATCAAACCCGAATCTCTTACATCTCCTGCATTGGCAGGTGGGTTCTTTACTACTAGCGCCACCTGGAAAGCCCATAATTTGTGCATAAAAATGTACAATAAGAAAGTAATCACAGAAATACATCATATAATTTTAATGCCAAAGTAATAGATGCTTTGGAAGAGTCTGGCTTTGATGTATATTTCTATTTGCTAAAAGGTGAGCAGTTGGGAATGCACAGGTCAAATGTCCAAGTGTTTCTTAGATGACTGATTTTGTTTATTATGCAAAGTTCCATTGCTTCCTGAGCTGTGGATGGTGTCATGATGCACATGGAACTATCTGTCATTTGCCGTCAAAAAGAGGTAAAAAGTAAATATTTTTGAAATACTTTTACATTTCAGTGGCATTATTGGTTAAAATATAGTTTCTCATGGTAAGCTTATCATAAGAACGTTTTAAATAAATAGATATGTGAAAGTATGAAACTGATTTTTTAACATTAGTTTTTATTTATTTTAAACCATGGCAAAGTATATAACAAAATTTACCATACTAATCATTTTAAGTGTAGAATCAAGTGGCATTCATTATATTCATATTGTTGAGTAACCATCACCACTCTTTCTAAAGTCATTTCTAAAGTCATTACTCTAAACAGAAGGTCTTCTAATGATTAAGCAGTAACTCCTCATTTACATTCCTGTTGAGCTCCTGATAATCTCTCATCTTTATGTCACTATGAATTTGGCTTTGTTAGTTATTTTATATAAGTAGAATAGTGTAATATTTGTCCTGTTGTGTATACTACAGACTAGGTTAATGCCTGCAATGCAGGAGACACAGATGTGAGTTCGGTCTCTTTTTGGTCAGAAAGATCCCCTGGAGGAGGAAATGGCAACTCACCCCAGTATTCTAGCCTGAAAAACCCCATGGACAGAGAAGCCTGGCAGGTTACAGTCCAGTGGGTCGCAAAGAGAGGGGCATGAGTGAGTAACAGCCCAGCACAAGAGACATCTTCAGCAATAGACATTTTTCTTTTTTTCCCACAGCTGGAAATTGGAAGTTCAAGATCAGGGTGCCAGCAGGGTTAATTTCTCCTTGGAATTAAAGTGAGACTTTGCTCCTCAGCTTTGTAGAGGTCACATTTTCGTTGGGCCCCCCATGGCCTTTTTTCTGTACATGTACTTGGAGAAAGACAAAATGAGAGAGAGCTTGACAGAGAGAGAGAAAAAGGGAGAGGGAGGGAGGGAACACTGGTGTCTCTTCCTTTTTTTTTTTTATATGTATTTACTTATTTGGTTGTTTTGGTTCCTAGTTGCATCATGCAGGATTTTCTATTCTGGCACATGGGCTCAATAGTTGGGGTGCACAGGCTTAGTTGCTCTGTGAGATGTGGGATCTTAGTTCCCCAACCAGGGATCGAACCCATGACCCATGCATTGCAAGGTGGATACTTAACCCCTGGACCACCAGGGAAGTCCCTCTTCTCTTTTCACAAGAACCTCAATTTTGTGAAATTAAAATCTCAACTTTATGATCGTTGTTTAATTTCCCCCTTAAAGACTGTCTCCAAATGTAGTCATATTGGGATGTGCACTTCAACATACACATTTTGGAGGGATAAAACTGAGTCCAGAATAAGAAAATGAAAAAATGAAAAAAACATCTGACCAGATTGATTTTTCTTGGCTATTTTGTTGGAAATCAGTCAATGTGACCATTGAAATTAAGGCAGTGTTCTTTTATTGACAATAATATGCAAAGCTGACACTCATAATGACGACTGTTTCTGACCCTCAGCTCTCTTGTCCAGTTCTGGCCTCTCTCCTCCTTCTGAGGGAAATCTGACTCCAGGCTCACCGAGCTGTGCAGCAGCAATTTTGGACATCATCATCTGAGATTATATTTTCTTGATTTTTTTATGTTAATAAAAGATTGACAAAAGAGTGTATTTTTTTCCTCTTTTTAATGTATCTCTTAAAAGCCCTTCCTTTTAGTTTTATACATATTTGTACATCTTTCTGTCTGTCTATCTATCACCTATTCAACTATTCATGTATCCATGTGTCCATCTATCCATTCATCTGGCACTGGTCGGGTGGTATGTTGAAAAAAAAAACCAAAACAAAACCCCAAATTCTCCATGGTGAAGGGGTGAGGGTATATAACCCAGACCAAATGCATTGACAAGCTGTCAGCCCTCATCCACCTGGAGGAAGTAGATCTTTTTTCTTTGTACAGTGGCACCGCATGTTTAAATTTTCCTCTTAAGGTCTAGGAAAATAGAATTCTAGAGGGAAAATTCTTAAAAGAGGAGGAAATAGAATTTTTTTTTTCTTTTGGAGGATTTTCATTTGTTTATTTACTTTTTCAACCTACAAGAAGAATTTTGAGACTTTTTAAAGAATAATACCAAACTGATTCTACACCTTAGGATTATATATGCAAAACAGCATTAATTTGTATTAGGAGTTTTCTAATTTACTAGAGATTTTTTTTTTAAAGTTTATAATTATTTGTAGGGCTTCCCTGGTGGCTCAGGTGGTAAGGAACCCATCTGTAATGCAGGAGACCTGGGTTTGATCCTTGAGTCAGGAAGATCTCCTGGAAAAGGAACTAGCAGCCCACTTCAGTATTTTTGCCTGGAGAATCCCATTGACAGACGAACCTGGCAGGCTATAGTCAATGGGGTCACAAAGAGTCAAACACCACTGATTGACTACCACACACACACACGTGCACACACACACGCACACACACACACACGCACACACGCGCGCATGCACACATACACAGTGACAGAAGCGTGAAGGCCATAGCACCATAGTGAAGGCCATTCCCAGAGGAGGGAGCAGTTTCCTGTCTTTAATTATGAACTATAAGTACTTAAGATATAGGAGATATTTTCATCTTTGAACATTCTCTAGGAATTCGAAAATCATGTTGGATAAACTCCTAAAATGAACATCTCTTTTAAAGGTACTTTATAGGATTTTAAATGAAAGCTATGTGTTTGATTTGCCATTTCTAATTAAGCAGAATATTTTCCTGTGTCACATCATTAAAGTCATGATACAGATTGTGCTGCCTCCTAAATGACCTTCAGTCAATATCGTCCAAGTGATCCATGTGTGGAGATGATCTTCTCTAGCAATTTCCTTATAAAAGGGGAAAGGACATGTACATTGACTCGTTACATATCATCTGTTGAATTTGGGCAAATGAATTTCCTCCAGTTTGTTTCAGAGCGGATTCATTTTTATGTGTGTGGCGTTAGTGCCATATGTGAACATTAGGCCTCTTTAAAAAATGATGGGGGATAATAAATGCTTTAGGAATTTGTTTTGCTGAAGTGAACTAACAGCAGATGAACATATGGTGAAATATATTTTTAATTACTTTTCAACAATTAAATGTTTTTCTTTATTTTCATATTTAATGTTCTTGATCAAACTTACTGAAGAGTCTTCTCAGAAAGATCATAGCATTTTGCATAATAACACGTGACTAATTTTATGGATTATATATATATATATCAGAATATGTAAGCAACATTTTAACTGTAGGAGTCTCAGAACTTTGTCTATGATTCTTTATATCTTCAAATGGAAAATACTTTTCTTTCCCTCCCTTAAATTAAGAGAGTGCTATTTTAAAATTTCCCATTCTATTGTGATCTTTTTTTAATTAGCAAGAACTTGGAGATGATTTGGCTGTTTCTGGTTAAGGCTCGCTAAAACACAAAGATATTGGATGCCCAAGCTTGAAGATTTAATTGTTTAACCACAGGCAGCTCAGAGAAGCCACGGCTTGTAGATCATGTGTTGATGGGCTGGCACACTTAGAACTCTCAATTTTAGTGAGCTGAAGTGGTAAATGCCATCTCTGCTTAAGTTTATGTTACAAGATTATGTTTATCGTGTGTAAATAGTTACCTACACATTATAGATTAAGGGGAGACTAGATTTTTCATCACCATAGATAATCATCACACACCATCTTTGTTTCTCCTGGAGACCAGTTAGATTATGCCCTTCACACATGCCTTTGCCATTTCCATTATTTTTTTAAAATGAACAAGTTACAATTATTATATGTATTGTACAGCATAGGAAATATATTTGATAATATTTCATAACTACAAATAGATTGTATCCTTTAAAATTTTTGATCACTATGTTGTATACCTGAAACTAATATAATATTGTTAATCAACTGTAGCTTAATAAAAATTTAAAAAATAAAAATGGGCATTACAAAGTATTGACAAGGATACAGATTCACACACTGATGATGTGGTATCTAAAAAAATGGTATAGATGATCTTACTCACAGAGCAGAAATAGAGACACAGACATAGGGAACAGATGCATGGATACCAAGGGGGCAAAGTAGGAGGTGGGAGGAATTGGGAGATTGGGATTGACACACATTATTGATTGTTGTTTCTGTTGTTGCTTATCATTCGGTTGTGTCCAACTCTTTGCAACCCCACGGGCTGCAGCACGCCAGGCTTCCCTGTCCTTCACCATCTCCCAGAGTTTGCTCAAACTCATGCCCATTGAGTCGATGATGACATCCAACCATCTCGTCCTCTGTCACCCCCTTCTCCTCCTGCCTTAAGTCTTTCCCAGCATGAGGGTTTTTGCCAAAGAGTTGGGTTTTCACATCAGGTGGCCAAAGTATTTGGGCATCAGTCCTTCCAAAGAATATTCAGGGTTGATTTCCTTTGTGATTAACTGGTTTGATCTCCTCACTGTCCAAGGGACTCTCAAGAGTCTTCTCCAATTCCACAGTTCAAAAGCATCAATTCTTTGGTTCTATGGGTACTATGTATAAAATAGATAATTAATGAGACCATTTCCAGTATTAAAATAGACATAGAACAGTGTTGTCCAATGTGCCTTTTATTTCTCCTTGCTGCTTTACGTGTTGCTTAGTTTACAGGAATTGAAGACTGTTTGTTATCATAAATGATGAAGGAAAAAGATGTCATCTGTAATTATTAGCTCAGGGTATTTTCTGTCTCTTAATGAAAAATAGGGAAACACACCAAAAGATAGATTAAAATAACACTTTTCTGGAATTCAAAGTCAACGATAGACGATATTTTAACATCAAATGACCCAAACGTTTTGCTTATGAGCAAAATTTATAGAGGAGTTCTAACATGTGACTGTAAGGATACAAGTATCTGAATCAGAAGCAAACTGACTTATAAAAATAAAAGAAAAACTAGCACTGGCATATGTATTAAAAGTATTAAAAATTGTGTCTGACTCTTTTGCGACCCCATGGACTGTAGTTTGCCAGGTTCCTCTGTCCCTGGGATTCTCCAGGCAAGAATACTGGAGTGGGTTGCTGTTTCCTTCTCCAGGGGATCTTCCTGACCCAGGGATTGAACCTGGGTCTCCTGCATTGCAGGCAGATTCTTTGCCATCTGAGCCACCAGGGAAGCCCTGTTAAAAACCTGGCATAGTATAATTCAGAGGCTGCCACCTGGGCTGCAGACCCGTCTTTAGTTTTCCTCCTCTTGACCGGTCACAAAAGGTAATCTTTTCTAGTTGAGAAGATTGGCATTCCCTATCTCTCCTGGCTCAGGCAGCTTGGCAAACACCTGCCAAACAGAATCTGTCTCCTAACCCAGAAATCAAAACTGTGTGGACCTTGGTCATACCTCAACTAACAAGATCTGTGTACTCCAAATTGACTGCCAGCCAACTGGGTATGATACGTTGGATAAAGTTTCCCATCCTCCTTTCTACTGAGAGAAGCATCCAGATGTTGAAACAGCACTTGAGATATCCTATAACAGGATATCAAAACCATTCAACTAGAAGGAGATTTTCCTCACCAACTTGTAATGTTTGTACTTCTTGGCTTGGAAAACCAGATTACATTCAACCCCACTGTGAACATCAGGTCTCCTGAGGTGTTTCCCTTCGGCTACAATTGCCGTTCCGAGTTGACTAACGGTATAGTGAGCCAGCCCATTAAAGCAAGACCGAAGGCACAGTTGAGCAGATACAAAAAGCTGGAAAATTTATCTCACACTCGAAAATGTTGAGACCATTTTTTTAAGCAATAAATATAATAAATAAAATGTACAATGTAAATTAGAGCTATATTATAGTGTTTTAAGCTTTTTTTTTTTTTCTTTTCCTTTCCCTCCCTCTTGTCTCTGCAGGGATCTCAACTTCAAGCTGAGATACACAGATATATATTGGTATTCTGGCTTCACTGCCCCCTATGGGTGCTCCACTGATGGGGCACCATTGCATTTCCTATTTCGTGTGTGTGTTTTCATGTGTGTGTGTGTGTGTGTGTGTGTGTGTGTGTGTGCACACACGTGTGCGTGCATGCAGGAACACATGCCCTGTGACTCTCCTCTTCACCAGCTTCCTCACTTGAGGTTCTCGGGTGTCTGCTGCTTTCACACTAAAGGCAGCTGACTTCTCTCTTGCTGGAGGGAGACAATTGGGTTACCCCCGTAACAGTGTGAGAACACCGAGTTTACAGCCGCAGGAGATCTTGAAAGTGGGAAATCAACCTTGTCTTCCAATATCTTCTACTTCTTAATGGGTCTCTTTGCCATATTACCTGAAAGGGACGTTGAATGGTTGCCAAGGGCCTTTTATTCCTTCACTCCTCTTAGGGTTCCAAGCTTGGCTAGCAGTTTTGATTATGGTACTCTATAAACGATTTTGAATGCCATGTCTGAAGGCCTCCGCACATTTTCCAGCTGTTGTGTGCGGCTTCTCTTGGCACTTCCCTTCTCTAATGGCTTCTGGCACTGCCTGCCTCCACTTCTGTGCTGCTACCAGAAATAGCCCACTCAACAACTTGTCTCTGATGATCAAGACCGCTGATGGTCTTGCCATATGACATCTATCCTGTAGGTAGGAGACATCGTCTCTAGTCATGCAGGAGGGGTCATGTGACACCAGGAACCTGTACTTGGTCCAAAGCCCAGTCAGCTGAAACTGGCCCTCAAAACATTCTAAAGAACAGTTTCTGATCTCTTTTTGGCTCCAAGAAGTAGAAATGAACATCACAGTTCATCTGTAAAAATTACTGTGGACTCATCGTCAACAAAAGAGTCCAAAATGCAGTACTTGCATGCAATCTCAAAAACTACAGAATGATCTCTGTTCATTTCCAAGGCAAACCATTCAATATCACAGTAATCCAAGTCTATGCCCCAACCAGTAATGATGAAGAAGCTGAAGTTGGACAGTTCTGTGAAGACCTACAAGACCTTCTAGAACTAACACCAAAAAAAAAAAAAGATGTTGCTTTCATTATAGAGGACTGGAATACAAGAGTAGGAAGTGAAGAGATACCTGGAGTAACAGGCAAATTTGACCTTGGAGTACAGAATGAAGCAGGACAAAGGCTAATAGAGTTTTGCTAAGAGAACGCGCTGGTCGTAGGAAACACCCTCTTCCAACAACAAAGAGAAGACTCTACACATGGCCATCACCAGATAGTCAATACAAAATCAGATTGATTATATTCTTTGCAGCCAAAGATGGAAAAGCTGTACACAGTCAACAAAAATAAGACTGGGAGCTGACTGTGGATCAGATCATGAACTCCTGATTGCCAAATTCAGACTTAAATTGAAGAAAGTAGGGAAAACAAGTAGACCATTCAGTATGACCTAAATCAAATCCCTTATGATTATACAGTGGAAGTGACAAATAGATTCAAGGGATTAGATCTGATAGAGTGCCTGAAGAACTATGGGCAGAGGTTCATAACATTGTACAGGAGGCAGTGATCAAGACCATCCCCAAGGAAAAGAAATGCAAAGAGGCAAAGTGGTTGTCTGAGGAGGCCTTACAAATAGCTATGAAAAGAATAGCAGTGAAAGGGAAAGGAGAAAAGGAAAGATATATCCATTTGAATGCAGAGTTCCAAAGAATAGCAAGGAGAGATAAGAAAGCCTTCCTCAGTGATCAGTGCAAAGAAAGAGGAAAACAATAGAATGGGAAAGACTAGAGAAATCTTCAAGAACATTAGAGATACCAAGGGAAATTTTCATGCAAGATGGGCACAATAAAGGACAGAAATGGTATGGACCTAATAGAAGCAGAAGATACTCAGAAGATGTGGCAAGAATACTCAGAAGAACTATACATAAAAGATCTTCACAACCAGATAAGCACAATGGTGTGATCACACATCTAGAGCTAGACATCCTGGAATGCGAAGTCAAGTGGGCCTTAGGAAGCATCACTACAAACAAAGCTAGTGGAGGTGATGGAATTCCAGTTGAGCTATTTCAAATCCTAAAAGATAATGCTGTGAAAGTGCTCCACTAAATATGCCAGCAAATTTGGAAAACTCAGCAGGGGCCACAGGACTGGAAAATGTGTTTTCATTCCAATCCCTAAGAAAGGCAGTGCCAAAGAATGTTCAAACCACTGCACAATTGCATTCATCTTCCACACTAGCAAAGTAATGCTCAAAATTCTCCAAGCCAGGCTTCAACATTCCATGAACCATAAACTTCCAGATGTTAAAATTGAATTTAGGAAAGGCAGAGGAACCAGAGATAAAATTATCAACATATGTTGGATCATTGAAAAAGCAAGTAAGTTCCAGAAAAACATGTACTTTTGCTTTATTGACTACACCAAAGCCTTTGACTATGTGGATTACAACAAACTGTGGAAAATTCTTAAGGAGATGGGAATACCAGATCACCTGACTTGCCTCCTGAGAAAGCTGTATGCAGGTCAGGAAGCAACAGTTAGAACTGGACATGGAAGAGACTGGTTCCAAATCAGGAAAGGAGTACATCAAAGCTGTATATTGTAACCTTACTTTTTTAACTTATATGCAGAGTACATCATGAGAAATGCTGGACGGGATGAAGCATAAGCTGGAATCAAGACTGCTGGGAGAAATATCAATAACCTCAGATACACAGATGACATGACCCTTATGGCAGAAAGTGAAGAAGAATTAAAGAGCCTCTTGATGAAAGAGAAGAGTGAAAAAAGTTGGCTTAAAACTCAACATTCAGAAAACGAAGATCATGGCATCTGGTCCCATCACTTCATGGGAAACAGATGGGAAAACAGTGGAAACAGTGACAAACTTTGTTTTGGGGGGGGCTCCAAAATCATTGCAGATGGTGACTGCAGCCATGAAATTAAAGGACGCTTACTCCTTGGAAGAAAAGTTATGACCAACCTAGACAGCCCATTGAAAAGCAGAGACATTACTTTGTCAACAAATGTCCATCTAGACAAAGCTATGGTTTTCCCAGTAGTCATGTACAGATGTGAGATTTGGAATGTAAAGAAAGCTGAGTGCCAAAGAATTGATGCTTTTGGACTGTGGAGTTGGAGAAGACTCTTGAGAGTCCCTTGGACAACAAGGAGATCAAACCAGTCCATCCTAAAGGAAACCAGTCCTGAATATTCATTGGAAGTACTGATGCTGTAGCTGAAACTCCAATACTTTGGCCTCCTGTTGCGAAGAACTGACTCACTGGAAAAGACCCTCATGTTGGGAAAGATTGAAGGCAGGAGAAGGGGATAACAGAGGATGAGATGGTTGGATGGCATCACCAACTTGATGGACATGAGTCTGAGTAAACTCCGGGAGTTGGTGGTGGACAGGGAGCCCTGGCGTGCTGCAGTCCATGGGATAGCAAAGAGTTGGACACGACTGAGCGACTGAACTGAATTGAGCTGGTGTAGGTGAAGTCAGACTGGGAAACTAATTCTCACTAATTTCCAGACATAAAACAGAGAAACTTCAAAATGAATGTTTATATTTTGGGAAGTGAAGGTGAAAGTAAAAAATTTTTTTTCAATCTTTTGACCCTTCATGTGCTCCAGTGTAACTCTATGGATCTGCCAATTGGAACCGAGTTTCAGAGGAATGCAGGCAATCAGATCTCCGCAAAAGATAACCAAAACCTTTTGGTTTATTATCTTTAAAACATACTGGCCACTTTTCATTCTTATCTGTCTTGGACTGTGCTTTATGTATGATGTTTGATCTATAGGTTATTTTATAAGATTCTGCACAGCTATTATGGAAAATGACTAATGGAAACTTTGTGCTTCAAAATAGACTACTGTGCAAGCAGTAGAATGTGTTATTTCTTTCTGAAAGTCATATGTAGAGGGAATTCTAACCAAATATTAAACAGAGGTGCTCTCTTTACTTAACTGTTATGTCTAAAAAAAATCAATAAGCATTTCAGAGACTATCATCACCACCACTCCCGCCATCACCCTTCTCATCTCAGAAATTACCCACAATGTTGCACTGGAAGGATTTTTGACCACGTCTCTGGGTACCATCTGCCGAGAGTCTGACTTTTGTTGTCTGGGATTTGTCACAGACAACAAAATGAATTTCTATGTTGTCTTAGAAATGACCTGTCCTTAAAATCTCATTGGAAAATAAGAAACAAAAGTTCCTTTCAGATTTCATTTCCAGTTCAGAAGTAGGAGAAAATGTCTTGTTATTCTAGTATGCTGCATTTTCTGGTCTAAAAACAGAATCTCTAGCAATGGCCATGGCTGGGTAATACAGCATGCGAATTTTAAATGTTACTACTCACTCAGATACCCAGAGGATGCAGTCAAGGTCCAGCAGGAGTTGGCTTGGCACTGAATGTTGGATAGCAAAATGCACACAGTGGCAACTGAACCTCGGGCAGTCTTGAGGCCACTGGGATGTGTCCTGGTTGTTTTTAAAGTTTATAATTTGTAGTAAGAGGAATTCTAGTGTTTTCTGGCTCACTTTAATTACCAAATTGATGTGGGAAATACAAATGAGAATACTAGGATTAGGAGGGAAATGTCTTTCAGAATAACAACTGGCAGTGAATCGAAGTCTGCAACTTTTGATTTTAACAATAGATATTTGTTCAGGATAGTGGTATTGCCAGAGGGGAAAATACAGGAAACTCCCATGATGAGAAACAACCTCACCAGAACAAGTGCAAAATAAAGAGCTACTGACATGGGATGTCAGGATGGAGTGGAAACGGCACAGCAGGCAATAAGAGAAACTATTTGTTTCTTTAGTTATTTTCTATGTCGTCTTCCTAATGTGCCCTCTATAAGGCTTCACCATGGAAAATAAACTTTAGATCACATGGACATGACATATCACTCAGAAAATAGAACTAAAATAGAGACCTGATAGGAAATGTGCATTGTATCTATATGTTGTTCAGTCGCTAAGCCATGTCCAACTCTTTGCAACCCCATGAAGTACAGCATACCAGGCTTCCATGTCCTTCACTGTCTCCTAGAGTTTGCCCAAACTCTTGTCAATTAAATCAGTGATGCTAGCCAGCCATCTCATCCTGTATCTATCTGACACCACAGCAAATTATCATTTCCATGAAAATCTGTATAGAATCAGTTACATGGCTTATGTAATACAAAATGAAAAATATATTTAAAATATGGCTATTTTAATACCATCATGGTCTAGTCCTGAGGGAAATTTAACATTCTCTGAGACATCTTTCTAGTGTCCTTCATTTCTGATCCTGATGGAAATTTATGTTGGTGAGAAAAATACCATTATCTACTGTGGGAAAATGGTTGCCAGGTCTAAACTTAATGATATGGAGGGCTCTAAGAGTGGGTGAAAATGGACAGGGAGTGGTTTTAATAAGTGTGAGTGCAGCTAAGAACAGTTCTGCAAGCTGAATAAAATTTCTAAATGCTTAATGATTTTAGAAAGCTCTGTACAAGCTTGACATAGACAGCTGTAATTATCTGTCCCTTACCACATGGTGGCCTGAAAGTGAATGCACTTTCTTAATTGGATGAACATTTATATTCAGAGTTTTTTTTTAAGGACTTGCTTCATTTTTAATTTTAATTCAAAAAGCAGAGTGTTCTCTGCTATCGGTTATTATGTGAGCTGCAGAATCAAGGCATATCTATTTCAAGGACATAAAAATCTGTCTGTGCTTGCTTTTCCCTTTCCTCTTGCATGTCACCATCCCAAGTAGATGTTTTAGAAGTCAAGGAAATACTGTCAATGAAATGAACATCTTAAATACAGCATACAGATAGAATCGCTCCCCAAACACCCAACCCTTTCTTCCCCCATTTTCTTTAGAAATCTTTTCACCAGTCACCCCATACTAAGGTGAATGATTTGTTTATACTGTCAGTCATAAATTTTTAGGTGAGGGAACTACCCTGTTAGTATGAAAAGAGATGACAAAGGTAGAAAGAAGTGATGCCTCCTAATTAGAAATATTCAGAAATCTATCTCGGTGTGAATAACCTTTCTAGGGAAAATAAAGACCCATTAAGGATGATCTGTGGTGAAACCAAATAATAGATGTTTAAGAACAAGATTTTAGATTTCTTCAATGAAATCTGTATTGAATTCAGCTATTGAAGCAACCTGATTAACTGTGAAAAGAATATTTCTCCCCTAATATTATCCTTTCATATATGTGTTCTCAGAAGATTAATTTCAGACCAACTATTTTTTTCTGGGAACTGTGCTGTCTTGGGGAAATATTTCCTGCAAGGCTTCTTCTACGAAGTGTTTTCTTTCTAAATGCCAAAGCACAGGTGGAATAGAGAGATGGTTTACATAAAATTTAAAGTGAGCCAAGATTAGGCATTTTCAAGAAAACATCTAATTTGGAAACTTATGGTATAAATATTAGAGTCATTCTAATAAGGCTGGGAAATGAAAAAGAAAAGAAAAAAGAAAGAAAGTGTTATAGTATCATTTTCTGGTTCTCTTTTTCCTTTTGATTTGCAGCTGGTTTCCTGAAGGAATAATTACCATAAAATACTTATAAATGTACCTAACATGCAATTGACTGTGTCATTCTTTATTGTTGTTTTGGATATCTACACCAAATTTTGCTTTATTGATATACCATAATCTTAGAACTCATTGCTAGGGAAGCCAAGTTGCTTACCGTCAATTGGTTATGGTTTTATCCCAGAATCAACAGTAGTTTGGAAGATAAGACCTTATGGTATGGTAATACCTCCTGGGTACATATCACTTTGTTATTTACAGTGCATTCTTACTTATATTATCATACTCATTTTTATGACCTTGTGCAGAAATTTTGGATATTATGCTAACT
Organism: Cervus canadensis; assembly: GCF_019320065.1. Lineage (NCBI taxonomy): Eukaryota > Metazoa > Chordata > Mammalia > Artiodactyla > Cervidae > Cervus > Cervus canadensis. The sequence goes on along the minus strand of NC_057408.1, from coordinate 43,322,729 downwards.
TCACATAAAAATTAAACTAAGGCTCAGGATAACTTTTGTATATAGGTTCACAAAGTTAAAGAGTGGTACAAGTGAAGTTTTGAACTCGAGGCTTAATTTTTTATTCCAGACTACCACATGGAAGAGAGAGAATCCAGGGTGATGGTGTAGTAAGTAAATTTTGAAATATTTCTAAGTTATTTTTATGAGAAAGAGTGCATTGCTATTATAACATCCAACCTCCAACACAATTGCACATCCACATCCACATGTACACTAGTCCTCTTCCCTTTAGAAATTTAATAAATCAAAATTTTCAATTTTTATATCTTTAGAACACACATGCAGAGTCATTCTGAAAATACAAATGTTAAAAACCTAATGAATACAAATTTCATTTTTTTTTTGGCAAATTTATTTATTTTAATTGTAGGCTAATTACTTTACAATATTGTAGTGGTTTTTGCCATACATTGACATGAATCAGCCATGGGTGTACATGTGTCCCCCACCTGAACCCCCCTCCTACCTCCCTCCCATCCTATCCCTCAGGGTTGTCCCAGTGGACCGGCCCAGAGCACCCTGTCTCATGTATCAAGCCTGGGCTGGCGATCTGTTTCAGTTATTTTAATATACATGTTTCAATGCTATTCTCTCAAATCATCCCACCCTCGCCTTCTCCCAGAGAGTCCAAAAGTCTGTTCTTTACATCTGTGTCTCTTTTGCTGTCTTGTGTATAGGGTCATTGTTACCATCTTTCTAAATTCCATATATATGTGTTATTATACTGTATTGGTGTTTTTCTTTCTGACTTACTTCACTCTCTATAATTTTTGTAGCTATTCAATTTAAGGTGAAAAAGTGGACATTGCCTTTTTAATTTGTTTTTATTAATTTCCTAATGATGTTGAACATATTTTCATAAATCGTTGATGAGTTATATTTTTGGTAAATCACCTCACCACTAATATCCTTTATTAGTTATCTACTGTTGTGTAACAAATCACTCCCAAATTTAGCAGCTAAAAATAAGACTTAATGATCTCAGAGAATCCATGGATGAAAATCATAGGCACAAGGTGTATGAGGGCTTTAGCTCAAGGTCTTTCATAAGGTTAACATCAAGTTTGCAGAAAGGCTACAATCTAACATGAATTCTCATCTGTGTTCAGCACCCAAGCTCTGCCAGACCTCAGCCCTGCGATGTACTACACAGGCTTGTCTCATGACATGGTGGTTGACTTTCTCCAGGGTGAGTGAGTTGGAGAGTGAAAGCTGAAAGTCACTATCTTTTTCTAATTTATTTTGGAAATGAGCTCTATCACTTTTGCTATACTTCATTCATTATATACAGTCCATACTCGGAGAGGATAACCCAAGGGCATGAATAACAGAAGATGGAATTATTGGGAGCCATCTTAGAGGCTTCGTTAGTTTGTTGCTCAGTCAGGTTTGACTCTTTGCGACCTCATGGACTTAGCCTGCCAGGCTGCCCTGTCCATGGGAATTCCCAGGCAAGAATGCTGGAGTGGGTTGCCATTCTCTTCCCTGGGGGATCATCCCAATTTGGGGATTGAAACTGGGTCTCCTGCATTTCAGGCAGATTCTTTACCCTCTGAGCCAGCAGATATTCACCATATATCCTTGATCATTTTTCTATTTTGTGTTGGCATGGACGAAGTATTGATGTACCAAAGTCCTTATACTTTATGTCTACCTACTTTTATAAAATATGTTGCATAGTTTTCCCACTTGGCAGTATACATTTTAGATTATCTTTCTTGCTTCTTCCTTCCCTTTCTCCTGCCCTCCCACCCTTTTGTCCTCTTTTCTTTCCTTTTATCTTCCCTTCCTTCTTTCCTTACTTCTTTCTTGCAAGAAGCAAGAACATGTTGAGTGGTCAACTATTTTTAATGATTTCTTGTGGACTCAAATTTTAAATCCTGCATCAATCTTGTAGTATAGGTTGCTTTTTATTAAAAAAAATGAAAGTAATTTTATTGAAATTGTCTCCACTAACAAAAGATTTTGACAACTCTTCTGGCTTATTACTGAAATGTAATATATAATATAGATACAGTGGTAATTACAATGATTTCTACAACTGTATTCATTAAGTTTACCAAAATTGTTGAATTCTGTTCCACTTTATTTTTATTAATTAACATATTTTTGGAATGAAGTAGGGACACATTTAGAAGTTTTTATCATATGAAGGGAAAAACTGTCAGGTGAAAAGAAAAAACAAGGTTGTATTTTCTCTGTAAAAATTAAATCGAGGTCAATGGTATTAAAAGTAGTCAGTTAACTCTTAAAATAGCTTTGTAAATACATAAGTAATTTGAAAATGGGATAGGCTCAGTGAATGAATGAAAGGAATGTTTTTCTCAATATAGATATTCAAGGAACAAAGAGAATACTTATCAGTGAATTTATAGAAGCAGAGTCGTGATTGGGGCAGGAGGTTAAACAAGGTGATTACCATCATCTTTTGAGTTACCATGTATCTAACATTTTACATTTGAAGTCTTGGCTGGTTGTAGGGAAACTTCATGCAGTGAGATCATTCCTATTTTTCTTCACTTTATAACCAGAAAATCATATAACCAGAAACTAATATCACTAAATATTTCAGTTCAAATTTTCATTTTCCTCCTCTGTAAAATAAAGGGACATATTTGCTTAAAATATTTGTTGAGGATTAAATGTATTCAAATTTTCTATAAATTTCCAGGACCAAAATAAACCTGTGTGAGTTTTTGCAGGTTTTGGGTTGGACTAGATAAACTACATGCCCAGAGAAGCTAGAAGCATACAGCCAAAAGAAAGACTTTTATACACATGTTTTCTTTATAAGGCACATTGCAGTTTTCTTGTGCTTGGGAATACTAGACTGCACTTCAGCCCTGTGTTTGGAGCACATCTGAAATAGTGAACTCACTAACAAAAAGCACAGAAATGCAAAAAGCTTGGCACTAAATAGCCGGAAAGACATTTGTTTACAGCAGGAGAGCTGAGACAAGAAGGCAGGTGTCACTTTGTTCAACCTCACAACCTGGGAATGAACACATCAGATGCCAAGTTCTTCACCACTGTTTATTATTTTATGTCTTCAAATAACAGAGAATGTACTGTCATGATTGACTTCAGGGTTCTGAATAAATTTTAGCGAGTAGGCAAATTTTCAAGTGTTACGTTGGCCAAAAAGTTTGTTCTGATTTTTCCATAAGATGGTATGAAAAACTGGAACAAAGTTTTTGGCTAGCCAATATGAAATCCATGAAGAATGGCCATAGACTGTATCTTCTGTGTCACACAGGAAAAGGTATATAAGGCATGTTTTCAACATTGATCAGACTGGCTTGTTTTACAAGGATGTTGGCAAATGAATTTATATAGTAAAAATAACATTTTGGCTGACCAAAAAAAAAAAAAATTGACCAGATGCCTGCAGGAACTTAACTCTGTTATTTCCCATGGATCGCTAATCAGTATTCACTCATTTAGTATTTGTGATGGGCCTGGTGACTTCATTGAGTTCGTATATGGTGAGCAATGAGAGTCAACTACATAGTCACAAGACAACAACAGCAGTGATGATATCGGATTCTTTAGTAAGTGCTTTCTTTGCATTAAGCACAGGGCCAACTGTTTCAAAATACTATTTATAACAATTAACTGAGAAATCTTATTATTCATATATTATAGAAGGTGAAACTATAATTCAGTAACTTTGGATTTAAAGTAAATGAAGAGCTAGGTTTTGAATACTGGGCTCTCTGACCAAAGCCAATGCTCTTTCTGCTGGTCTGCATTGCCCTATTTTAATAGTAAAGTTGGTTGAGCACACGTTATCGGGTTTAAAGTCAATCAAACCATCAGATTCTACCTGTCATAATTCTCAAGGATAAAGGTAGCAATTAGGGAGGAAATTTCTCATGTGTCGAGAAGTCCATGCCTATGGCAACTGCTGCCAAAGAGATGAATCCAGGACACCCCTCTCCCCTTTTCTATATTCATCCCCTTCCTCCTTTCATCTTTGTCTGAGCTCTAATGTGGCTACTATTAAAGTACATTCCAGAACATTTCCTTTATTTGGACATGTCAGATGATCTGTTGATTTAGATTTTTCTAATTTGCATGAGTGATTATATTCATGAAAAATGCAATAGGTTTTTAACTGTAATACTGATTTGACAATTGTATAATTATGAAAATGGATTTTTTCAAAACTAAGGTTGATTTGCTCTACCATTTGTAACCCCATTGCTATTTCTATTAGTTAATAGCATAACATTTAAAACAGTGAGATTTTCAGAAAAAACAGGGCACATTTTTTGCTTTTGTTTTTTCACCTTGAGAAGCTCAGAAGTACAGAAATATGGTTTTAAAGAAAATTGTTGCATAGGGATAAAGGTAGGTATCACACTTGAAAGTCGATGAACTTTCCTTGGGTCTTCGTGGATGGAGGTAGGGGTCGTAAGAGATAACTTAGGGAAATAGCTCATGGAAATAAAGGGGAGATATGGTCTTTTGCCATCATGGGATGATCCTTTCTATAATGTGCAATACAAGGGATTTATCAGTGAGCTCTCTGGCTTCTTAGGAAATCACCAGAATATTATGTAATTTTTATTTGTGATAAAGAAACCATGATTATCTTCTTATACTTTAACCTTGGGAAAATATTTGTGAATACCACAAGACCCTTATAATCACTGTTCTACAACATATCACAGCAAGTACATCTTGGGTATAAATAAGTGAATATTTTAATTATTTGATGGAAATGCCTAAGACTACATGGGAGATAGTGTGAATGGATGAGTATAAAAGAGAGATTGTCTTGAGGAAAGAGCAACTGCCTCCTCCACATTCTTGCCTGAATTTGCCCTGCTTGCCAAGAAATAGAGAACATAAATCTGTTTTTACAGTATCCCTAAATATCTTACAGATGGATTTCCAATCACTGTTACCCGGATATTCATTGTAGCTGTAAGATGTTATAACTTACTGTAAGGTGTTACTTACAGATTCATAAAATATTATGGTTGTAAATGACTGGAATAACTAGAATATTCTCCAGCCTCATCTGGAATAGTTTTTCATTCATCTAACTACACACTACAATTCTCTGCATATATTTTTTGGCTGAACCACGTGGTTTATTGGATCTTAGCTCCCCAACCAAGGATTGAACCCAGGTGCAGGCAGTAAATGTGCCAAGTCCTAACCACTGGACCACCAGGGAATTCCCTTACAATTCTTGATACTTAAAAGTGCCTTCATTAAAAAAAAAAAGTGCCATCTGTTTGTATTTAATTAAACAGAAGTTATATGAGCTTTTTCATAAGGAAAATTACTTTTTGAAATTTCCCACTACCATTGTTGCAATATTCGCAAGCTGTCACCTCAGGGTTTTGATGTATTGAGGAAATATTGGAGTAAAATTTTCAGAGATGATTTTTTTTGAAAACTGTATCTTCATTATAAAAAATGCAAGAATTCTAAAACATTTTAGATGCAATGAAAAGTATTAAAAAGTTCAACTGAATGTAGAGAAATCACCAAAATTTAACTATCCAGATAAAATTAGTATGGATTACAAATCTCTTTCTTTCTCCACTGTGTGTCTATATTGTGTGGTATACTCCATTCATATGAATATTGTGGGAAATGGCTGATCTAGTTGACTTTGCGTTGGGATCCTTCTATGTTAAAAAGTATAGTTGATGTGAATGTTGATTTGGAATCAAGATACCACTTGATTAGTAAATGTAATAATACTTTATAATTTTGATTAAGAGGTAAAGGAATAGAGAACCACTTGAGATATTCAAGAGAATTGAATAATTTGGAATTTAGTCTTTATTAATTAGTAAATTTAGTGTTTACTTTCTATGTTCATACAATGAGCTATGCTTCTCTTCAGCCTCACTCTACATGATTTAATGCATCATGTACGTCCCTTTGCGTAAATTGCTCCAAATACAGGATAGCTAATATACAATGAATTAAAGAAATGTTATCTGCAAGCCTATGATCATAGCTCCATTTCAGTTTATATTTGCTTCCAGTTTTCTTAGATTTTCAGTGTATTTATACACAAATTCATTTTGTCTGTAGCATTGAAATAGTTTAAAAAAGGTTTTGAAAGCAAACCAAAAAAAAAAAAAATCAAACTTTCCACAAAAATATCGTAATGTCATCTTAAAGCATTTTTGGTATTGTAAAAACACTTTGGCAGTATTTTCAAGGTTGATGAAATATCCAGGACTCCTTTGAGGTATTTTTTAAAATAAATTACAGTGGAAAAGTCCTAGTCTGTATTTCGTATGGATTCTGAATTATATTTATAATTGTTAAGCATTATCACAATTTAAAAGGAGGCAGCATGTCTCTATCTGAATAGATATCATTATAATGATTTTCTTAAATGTCAAGAGGCAAAATAGAGAATCCTGCATTATGCCAAATGCATATTTATTATTTTTTCTACAAGATGAAGTTAACATTTATGGAGCTACAAAATTTTATTATTCTAAACACAGAGCAGAAGGAGCATTCATGAAGAGTGCTGGAAATACTAGATAAGCTTTTAGTGACTAGCAGGGCCAGAGCTAGCTGTACTGTAGTTATCTTGTATGCTTCCTTATTATTTGCCTTGTTGTAGCTAAAGGGGCAATCTATTAACTGAAAGAAAAATCCAGACCAAAGAATCAATTACTTCCCTTTCTATATTCATCATGATAAGTCTACCTTTTTATGTTTAGCATGAGGACATAGGTTGCAATTTAAACCATTTGAACCTTCAAAGATGCTTTACCTTAAATAAAATTTGATATTGGTGACTGGCAGTCACAAATATGCCAAATAAAGGACACATGCTAAAATCACTTCCCTCTCACCAATGCATTCTTCACTCTGCCACTGCTGTGCTAGCCCCGAGTTATTCCGGAGATTGGCTCACCAGCTGGGCTTTATTACACCAATTAGAAAGGTGACCTTTTACAGTAACCAGTGGCTTTATTTATTTATTTATTTTTTGCAAAAATTATAAGGTGTATATGTAGAATATTTCAAATGAACACAGAAATCAAATAAACACCACTTTAGGAAGTAAATCTACAAAGTTTTACAACACATTTCCATTTCATCATATGCAAGTTGGTTTGATTTCATGGAAATAGACACAAAGTAACAGTTACACCACATTCTAGTGTCAGTACTGTTTTATTGTTTATTGCTTTGATGCTTTGAAAACTGTAAAATAATAGTCACTTGACAAGAACCAATACTGTACACACAAAGTCATTTCCTCATTCAAAAATATGTGGATTTCTCTAACGTGTTTTATAAACAAATATTTGAATTGTTAGTAATTATTCATTAATGATATCATTTAGGATTTTATGATTTAGAAATGTAGATATTTGAACATCCTTGTTATTTTCTAGAGATTTATGATTTTGAAGTCCATGGGGCTTAAAATAATTGTTAAAATGTCAGAAAACATATTGTAGTATACAATATGTTGGATCAGAAGTAAGCTTGGGGTTTAATTCTTTCCCTTAAAACATGTATAACCTTGATTAAATCATTTTATCTCCTTACCTCCAGTTTCATTTTCTTAAAGTAGGGTTAATAATTACAATATCATAGAGCTGCTATTGAAACTAGCATGAGATAATCTATGAAAAATACTTAACTCTGATTGGGACATAGTGAATTCTCAAAAAATATTTGTTGAATGGATGCATAGACATATCTCTTTGTCAGACTGCTTCATTAAATCATTGTTCATTACAAGGAAAAAGAAAAATGGAATTTTGGACATTTTTTTTCTCCCAGCTCACTTTTATTAATTTGGTTATAGCCACTTCTTGGCTTAAATGTTTTTGGCCAATCATCAACTTTATTAAATGTATTTTGCAGTTCTAAGCTCTAGGTTGAATGGCATCACTGACCCAATGGACAAGAGTTTGAGCAAACTCCAGGAGATAGTGAAGGACAGGGAAGCCTGGAGTGCTGAATTTGGTGTCGCACAGTCAGACACAACTTAGTGGCTGAACACCACCAATAAGCTTTAACTATATATCCCAAATAGCCAAAATGCAGATAAACACAAAATCTAAGGGAGAGAACAGTATGTATAAAGGTGTACCTCTGACGTTGTATAGCTCTCATACTTCTCTAATATGCTTACCATAGAAGAAAGGATAGTCAATGGATAATCAAGAATCCCTTACTAATTATATGTGTGTCTATTTATGGGATAAAATTTACAGTCACACTAGCTGTATCATATGTCTATAATGTATAATTTATGGGCAAATATTTGCATTGAGAAGTAAATTCTAGAAGATGGAAAATGGAAAGACTTCTATGAAGGATGAATTTTATACCTTAGTTCTATGATTCTGGACAACTTAAATTTTTCTGAGACTCATTCCTTCATTAATTGAGCATATAGAATGATAAATTAATAATAATTTTAAAGTGTTTGGTAAACCAAAAAGCATTGGTCCATCTATAGTGTCATGGAGCTGTCATCTAGCATTGCCAGGAGATCATGCAACCATGTTCATTGTAGTTACATGGGGAACCTGTAACAGGCTATCATGATCAGCTTCCTCTTCCCACTCTACCTTGCTTTTAAACCCTGGTCCCAGAAACTTTGCCAATACAACTTTGACAAAATGTGTCTTCTGTGAGGCTTTGCAGAGAAGGGAGTCAACCTGTCTACCTCAGCTTATTCTGACCCTGTTTCTTATAATAAATCATTAATGTCAATTCATCTTCAGGTGATCCAACCATTATTCCACATTTTTCTGTTTGTATATCACTATTTTTTTCCAGTCATGTTAACCAAGATCCTAATCTGAAGCCTACAACCTCCTCAAAGAAAAGCTAATATAAACTCATGCATTACACCCCCAGAAGAACGTCTCTAGAAAAAATGGACACTATAAAGGACAGAAATGGTATGGACCTAACAGAAGCAGAAATATAAAGAAGAGGTGGCAAGAATATACAGAAGAACTATACAAAAAAGATCTTAATGACCCAGATAACCATGATGGTATGAACACTCATCTAGAACTAGACATCCTGGAATGCAAAGTCAAGTGGGCCTTAGGAAGCATCCCTACGAACAAAGCTAGTGGAGGTGATGGAATTCCAGCTGGACTATTTCAAATCCTAAAAGATGATGCTGTGAAAGTGTTGTACTCAGTATCCCACCAAATTTGGAAGACTCAGCAGTGGCCACAGGACTGGAAAATGTGTTTTTATTGCAATCCCAAAGAAAGGCAATGCCAAAGAATATTCAAACTACCCCACAATTGCACTCATCTCCCACACTAGCAAAGTAATGCTCAAAATTCTCCAAGGTAGGCTTCAACACAGTACGTGAACTGAGAACTTCCATATATTCAAGCTGGATTTAGTAAAGGCAGAAAAACCAGAGATTGAATTGCCCACATCTGTTGGATCATAAAAATAGTGAGAGAGTTCCAGAAAAACATTTACTTCTGCTTTACTAACACACCAAAGCCTTTGACTTTGTTGATCACAACAAACTGGGGGAAATTCTTTAAGAGATGGGAATACCAGACCACCTTACCTGCCTCCTGAGAAATCTGTATGCAGGTCAATAAGCAACAGCTAGAACCGGACATGTAACAACTGACTAGTTCCAATTGGGAAAGGGGTACGTCAAGGCTGTATATTGTCACCCTGCTTATTTAACTTATATGCAGAGTACATCATGTGAAATGCTGGGCTGGATAAAGCATAAGCTGGAATCAAGACTGCCGGGAGAAATCTCAATAACCTCAGATATGCAGATGACACCACCCTTATGGCAGAAAGTGAGGAGGAACTCAAGAGTCTCTTGATGAAAGTGAGAGGAGAGTGAAAAGCTGGCTTAAAACTCAACATTCAAAAAACAAAGATCATGGCATCTGGTCCCATCACTTCATGGCAAATAGATGGGGAAACAATGGAAACAGTGACAGACTTTATTTTCTTGGGCTCCAAAATTACTACAGATGGTGATTGCAGCCATGATATTAAAAGACACTTGTTCCTTGGAAGAAAAACTATGACCAACCTAGACAGCATATTAAAAAGCAGAGACATTACTTTGCCAACAAAGGTCCATCTAGTTAAAGCTATGATTTTTCCTGTAATCATGTATGGATATAAGAGTTGGACCATAAAGAAACTGATGCCAAAAAATTGATGCTTTTGGACTGTAGTGTTGGAGAATACTCTTGAGAGTCTCTTGGACTGCAAGGACATCCAACCAGTCCATCTTAAAGGAGATCAGTCCTGGGTGTTCATTGTAAGGACTGATGCTGAAGCTGAAACTCCAATACTTTGTGAAGTATTCATGTGAAGAAATGACTCACTGGAAAAGACCCTGATGCTGGGAGGGATTGGGGGCAGGAGGAGAAGGGGATGACAGAGGATGAGAAGGTTGGATGGCATCACTGACTCGATGGACATGGGTTTGAGTAAACTCCGGGAGTTTTCTTGACAATATCCAGAAAATGTGTATACCTCATGACCCTACAATTCTTTATTGGGTAAATAACCTCGAAATCTCTAGTTTCAAGAAGGCACATGAAAGTGTGTTCATTGAGGTTTTGTTTACAAGAGAAGAAAATAGAAGGCAATCCATATGTTGTATCAGAAAGAGAATGGCTAATGGAGAAAATACTACTGTGATACCTTTTTGCCTCAAATGAAAAGCTGAGACTGGGGAGTTTGCATCACATGGTCAGCATGGATCTTCACTTTTTCATGAAGACAAGAATACATTCAAAGTGGGTATATGTGGATGCAGGAGGAAGCTGGCCTGCCTCCTCTGTGGGCCCCTGAGAGGAGTGGGGATATAGGTCCTGGAGTGAGGCTAATGGAGTGAAAGAAAAAAAGAAAAGCATGAGACGCGTTTTTCAAACTTGAGCTTACATTATTCAAGGATATTTTTGGACACTGACAGTGAAAAACAACATGGAAACAGATGAACACTAAAAAGAATTATGAAAGAGAAAAAAACGAAGTCATTCAATCTCTGATTTCTGCCAAATCTGACAGGTGAACAATTGGCAGAAGCTCAGGGGAAATGCAGACAATCATAGAAGTAGTACTGGCAAGGACCACCTGCTTCTTTTAAGAGATTAACCATTGTCAAGCCTTTGGCACTCCATAACGGAACCTTGTATTCATTCACAGGTAGGAGGCAGAGAGCACTAGGGTGTTAGTTTTGGGAATCCACGCCAAAGCAGAGAGAATCATCTTTGCTTTCTACTGGGGCAGGAGAAAGCAGGCAGCCACAACAGCTGAGGTATGCTGTCTGCTGTCACAAGAGTTTATTAGAGGCTGAACTTACCTATTAGAGGCAAACTTTCTTTTTCCTCTATATAAATGTAAATGTATATACATAAAGAGAAAGTGTTAGTCACTCAGTTGTGTCCGACTCTTTGCAACCCTATGGACTGTAGCCTGCCAGGGCTTCTCTGTCCATGGGATTCTCCAAGCAAGAATCCTTGAGTGAGTGGGTTGCCATTTCCTTCTCCAGGGGATCTTCCTGACCCAGGGATGGAACACGTGTCTCCTGCATTGGCAGGTGGATTCTTTACCAGGAAAACCCTGAAATGTACATACAGTCATCCGCATCAAAAAGGCTTTAAATTTATACCACAAATCCTAAATTTCAAGGACCACTACAAGAATGGTGATAGCCCCTGTCGGCTCCTTCAGGCAAGATACTTGTGTTGTTCTGCCTGAGTTGACTTTGAATTGGTATGTAACATATAGCTATATATCTCATTAGCAAGTTTAGAACCACCATTTGAATAATTTTGCATATAATTTAAGTAAACAAAACATATGTGGGAAATGTTAACTAGTGACTATCTGTGGACAGATTATCTCCGGTGAACGGTGATGAAAGGTTTATTGTCAACAACAAATACCCATTCAGAGCTCTGGAGAATTCCCATGTACACTTGAGATTTATAACACAGCTCCATTTGGTCCAGCCTCATTTCAAGGGCTGAAGAACCAAAGGTGGCTAGTGTCAAGGTCTACCTAGCAAACTCAATGTTTCCTTTATTGTTACGTTTCATTTTTGAGCATCTGCATTGCATAACCATTTCTTATTTGAAATGTTGATATCCTCATCTTTCCCTTTCCTCTTGAGGTCTCATGATGCTAAAGTTACAGTCAAGTCTTTTTTTTATCAGGAACCAATGTGAGAAATGGGAGAAGTTTGAAATCCAACAGGCTTCAAAATACAGTATTTAAAATTTCACACAGATTGTTATTATTAAAATTTTGATATTCTATAAAATTCACTAACATGAAACTATTACCTTTTCCCAAGTGCCTATCATGTTCCAGATACTTGGAGAATGCCTTGTAAAATTTGCCTCTGATACTAGCATTAGCCCTGTTATATAGGGTATATATTATTATCCATATTTGTTACATGAAAAAGCAAGGCTCAGTTAAACTAAGATTTTGCTCAAGGTTTTCTGACCAGCAAGAAGCATAAGTTTCCCCAAACTAAATTTTCCTGGCTCCCTGTGGAAAAGTTTACATTAGCACTGCCCCAAAGAAATATATGTATGTACACCTATGTGATTTAAATCTGTCCAGTAACTATATTTAAAAAGTAACAAGAACTCAATGAAAATAATTATCATTTTTTTACTTAATCCAATATATCCTAAAATTATCATTTCAATATGCAATCAATACAAAATATTATTCATGAGGTATTTTGCTTTTCTTTTTCTTACTAAGCTTTTGAACTCCAGTGTGCATTAAATACAGGACAATTCGGTTTGGTCTAGACACATATCTAGTGTCAAGAGCCACAAGTGTTTACTGGCTACTATATTGATACTACATATTTGGTTATAAATAAAGTTATGGAGCAGCATAAGATTCAAAAGGCAAAAGTTCAGCTGGTCCCTGGCCCTGTCACTGCCGTCTGAAGCTTACTGGACAAGAGCTTAACTTGAATCTTTTTCTCTCAAATGTAAAGATTGGGTGATAGTCCTTAACTTGTAAAGTTGGCGGGGGGGCGGGGGGAATTTAGTATTTGATAGAAAAGATTTGACAGATGACCTGACACATAGTAGGTATCAAAACACAATAGGTCAGTTCTCTATCTTTTTGCCTCTTTTGCTCGTAGATATGTTCCTATAAGAATGTCCTTTGAAACCCAAAAGTTTAACCACCAAGACTTCGCGAAAAGAGACTGGAGATGAGGACACATTTACTCTCATAAATATATATTCAGTCTGAGTTTGTCCCATTGTTTAGATCATCATGAGTGGCCAAAAGAGAGTGGGACTATGGAATTGGTAAACTTTCCCAACTACATTTAAGTTTTTAGTTAAAACTAAAACTGGAATTTGTAGAGCGGCTGACATTACCACAAATCAAGGTTATATTCTGCACCCAAACATTAGTTATTTCAGATTGTTTGCATTTACTTCACCTGAGTTAGTAGAGATAATTAAAAATCCCTTTACAATGAACAAACTCAGGCCAGATCAGAACAAACATCTCTAAGTCTTGGACTCCAACCTCAATCCATTTTTTTTCTCAAATCCTCATGGCCCACTCAGATAGTTTTGTTGATATTTCAAATTAAGCTTTATAGTATTATGCAAATCTTAAACTTTGTGTCTTATCATGCATCAGAACTGTACATTTGAACTGCGTATAGCACATTATTGAGAACCAAATATATGTAGGTCAGAAGACAATTATGCCATTTACTAGTTAAATTTGCATCTAGAGCAAGTTCTTAATTTTTCTGAGTTGTGACTTTGTCATTTACCAAATGTATGTAATAATTCTTCCCTTGAATATCTGGATATTAATAAGATTAGAGTTGATATTTATAAAACCTTTTCCATTGTGCATGGTATATAATACAGGCAGAAGATATGCTAATTAGTATAATATTATGGTGGTTTAGTGGAAAGAAAATATATTGTATTTTGATAATCTCTGAAAGTTTAATACACTGTAAAATCAATCTAATGTAAAGGTAAGTGTGTTGCATTTGGAGTTGGTGAATTTCATATATCTGCATGTAATTAATTTATTGTCCATTTATTTATAGTTTATTTTAAATATAAAAATATATAACTGATAGATGTTTTCCTAGGATATATTTCTTGAATGAAATTGCTGGGTTTTAAAATAGGTACTTTTTCAGCTTTTCTAGATAATACCAAATTATATTCCAACCTGACAGTACCTATTTATAGTCCCACAGAGCAATAATACTTAAAAGACTTTGTACTGGCAAAGGATACACAGACTAATTGAACAAAAAGTTCAGAAAAATAATCTGTGTGAACATAGGAACTTGATTTATGAGAGTTAAGGCATTGCAGATCAATAAAAGGTACAGGGTAATTGGTTAGCCATAGCGAGAAAAAAAAAGACTGGATCCCAATCTCTACTTCCTTCCAAAACCAAATATCATTTCCAGGTGGATTCAAGACTCAGATGTAGAAAGCTAAATTATAAAAATGTTGGAAAACAATATAGGAATATAATTCTATTACCTCAGGGCAAGAACATTTCTTGAGACAAAAAAGTGAACAGTATAAAGGAAATAAATGTGCACAGTCTATTACATGCTTTGTTCACCAAGGGACACAAAATGGGGAATAAAAGAAAAACCAGAGAGTGAAAAATTATATCTATTTTTAAAAAGAATATCTAAGTATTGCAAGTTGACCAAAATAACAAGAAGGCATAAATGGATAAATTAGAAGGTAACTAAACTGTTATTACCTAGCAAGAGTCATCAGACTTTTCTTGTAAATGGCCAGATAGTATATATTGTAGCATTTTGTGAGTCATATATGATCTCTGTAACATACTTTATATATGTGTGTGTGTACAGTGGTTAAAAATGTGCAATGTGGCAAAAAATAAAAGAAGAATAAAAATACTATATATATATTATATATATATAATATATATAAATGTAAAAACCATTCTTAGCTCACAAGCAGTAAAAAAACAGACCACAGGCCAGATTTGTTCCCTGAACTATAGTTTGCTCATAACATGGAACTGCTGTATTAATTACAGGAATACATGTGGCAAAAAATAAAAGAATAATAAAAATAAGAACATTATATATATATAAAAGTAAAAATTATTCTTAGCTCACAAGCAGTAGGAAAACAGACGACAGGCCAGATTTGTTCCCTGGACTATAGTTTGCCTATCACACTGACTTGCTGTATTAATTACAGGCATGCATGTCAGAATACTAAAACCTGAAAAAGTGGACACATAATAATAATTTAGAACAAGAAGTGTCTTCAAACTACTTCTTACCCAGCAAGGTACTTTACCAATGAAGAGACTGAGGCTGAGTGGCCTGCAGTTGGTGGTCAAAGGGAGGTGCGGGCAGTCTCTAAACATCTCCTGCTCAGTGCTGCCACCTTTGGACAGCATCGAGATCTTCCGTTTGGTGTTAGCTTCTGCGGGGCCTGATGTGATTTCACAATTAATAAAGCGAGGTCACCTTGTAATGAGACCGGACGTGGCTTGTTTGCTAGCCTCTTCGCATAGAGAAGAGAGTAGCTTGTAGGAGCTATCACACTCCTTACTAAACCAATTTTTCAAAAAAAAAAAAAGCTCATAAAATAAGCAGTTTTATCAACAGCCTGTTCCAAAATGGACCGCTTTAAAAGACGGTAGGAACCCGTCTGGCAGCCGATTTGTCTCCAAAAGTTTCACTAGGAGCAAATAGCGCCATCATCACTTTCTTTCTAAATTAGAGGCAGAGACATCGTGAGGGGAGACGGCTGGCTTTCCATATGTGCTTGGTCTCCTTATATAAAATTCTCCTAGGAACACTTCCTTAAGTTCCTAACCTCAAAGCTGATTTTCTAGAAATTTTTAGTTTGTGCAAAATTCAGTATTATGGAACTTTTATTTATCCACAGTAGATATGGGAAAGGTTAGTAGGTGTTATTGACCTGAAGCATAATAATGTCCCTCAAGGCTAACCTTTAAATCTTTATGTGTTCAGTAATTTTAGCTATTCAAAGCATCTTTCTCTGTCTCTAGGAATATTATAAAATTCCACAAAGCTGTAATAAAAAGAATAGTGGAAAAGGGCAAAGGGAAATTACTACTTCTTCAATGATGGCTCCATAGGGTATTCACATACTCAGTTTACTCAAATAAGGTTCTTTTGCAATCTGCAGAGAGTCTCCTAAAAGAAATAATGCAGAACTATATGAACATAAAATATAAAATCCCTTTATTAATTTAAGGAGTCAAATTATCCCTTTATTGATAAAATGTAAATTAGCATCCTAGCCCGACTGAGATAAAAGACTCCTGTACTATTACTCCTGTTTATAAGAAGATATGGGATAATTCTATAATGACAGCTTACTATTAATAGTATGTTGTTTTCACCAGTTTTTTCCATTAGGGCAATAATTGTATTTTTTAGTTACTTATATAATAAATTATAGTTATTGGATGATGCTAAGTTGCTAATTCTCAGTCCTTTTAGTGACTGAGATGCATTAAATTTTTCCTAATGAATTCAGTTTTAAGCCATTATTGCTCCAATAATTTCTAACTTGAACATGAATTCTAAGCTGGGAAAAAATATTTACTTATTCTTCACGGAAACTCCTATGTAAGCCACAGAATATTCCTGGAAGCAAAATATTTTACAAAGCTGTATGGATGATACTGAAGATAAATTATGATCAGGATCATATTTAAGTTTGCAAATGATCAGGCACTTTCCTTAGGTTAGTTAGCAGGATTTTCATCATTGCAGTAGGCAACGAATAACAAGGATTATTGCCTTCCCAGTTGTAATTATAGTTCCGGAGAGTGGTGTCTTCATAGATAACATCAGGATTGAGTTGATGTCCTGGCTCACTTAATACAATATTTAATGACAATGAGGCCATAACATAGATAGATATGTGCATACATGCAACAGACATTTCGAAAATATATTAAGACTGAGAAAATGAGGAAAAAAGAAATCTTTCATAATCTGATAAAGAGTATCTATTTTTAGAAATATTAGGCACAGGTAATATTTCTTGGAGAAATATTAGAACCTTCTCATTAACTTCAGGAAAAAGACAAGGATGCTGTCTGATAATAATCCCATTCAGTGTTGTTCCAGACTTTTTAGGCAGCAAAATAAGATAAGAAAAAAGTGGTAGAGTTAAAACATTAAGGGCAATGAATTAAAACAAAAGGGGCAAAATTGTCTTTACACGAAGATGATTGTCAATGAATGATCCAAGAAAATTAGTATGGTGGTACACTTATGATAGTGCAACAAAAGTGACATTAGCAACACTCTAAGATACACAGGAATAAATCTGTGATAAGTGTGCAAACACTTCATGTAAAAAAAGAAATTACAAAACTTCTTTATAAGAGATTCAAGAAGACCTAATTTAAAAAAAGGTAGATAATTTTCATGGGTAAGAAGGCTCAAAATTGTAAAGATATAAAGCTTCCAAAATTAATTTATAAATTAAAAAACTTCTCAACCAACACTGTAACTAGTTATTTAGTAAGTTCTACAATCTGATTCTAAATTTCCTATGTAAAACTAAAGGGACAGCTACCAAAACAAAGAATGAGGCTAAGAGATTCATCCTGCCAGATATTAGGACGCATCAAAAAAATGAATCTAATTAAGATGAGGTGGTATTGATGCAGAGACACTTACAGTTAAACAAACAGGTTAGAGTCCTGGGACAATCATGTTGACATGAGGACTAACATAGTATGTCTCTGAGTTATGTTAATTTGCTCCTCTTTCAGTTCTCACTGACTTCTTACTTTGTCCCCAAAGGACTTTCTGTTATATGCATTTGATTTCTGCAAAACTCGTACATTTTGGGAAAATCAACAGAAAACATGTGAGAGAATTCTGGGTTGTAAGCCGGGAAACCCAGGAAATAATTCCTTTTAATCAGAGTGTACCTTGAGGGTTATTTGATAGTGAGCAAGAAAATCTGACTCTGGGGCTGTAGCCAAAAAAGAAGTTTATTGCAGAAGGAGAGTAGATAACAGACCAAAAAGAATAATTGAAGAACATTTCAGACAGGTTAGAAATGTTACCAAAAGTTAGTGGCTTAAAACAAGAATCATTTTATTTGTTCATGGTTCTACATGTTAGTAATTTGGACTACACTCCAGTCACTTAAATTGCTTGCTAGTTATATGCCAAAATTCATACTATCAGTCAAAGATATTTCATAATCTCTCTGATGATAACTTGATTAGATTCTTCTTTCATTTAGTTGAGAGTAAGAATTATAAACAATCTAACTTGGAAATCCCTGGTGGCTCAGATAGTAAAGAATCCACCTGCAATGTGGGAGACCTGGGTTTGATACCTGGGTTGGGAAGATCCACTGGAGAAGGGAACAGCTACCCACATTCTGGCCTAGAAATTCCATGAACAGAGGAGCCTGGCAGGCTACAAGTCCATGGGGTCTCAAAGAGTCAGACATGACTGAGTGACTTTCACTTTCACTTTCAACTTGGAAATGGATTTATTAGAACTTTATTAAAACTTGTCTTATCTGAGGTCACTTATGTGGCTGTAGTTAATTCCTGGGTGTGTTGAGTAAAAGATGGCCTCGGTCACGTCTGGTGGGGGTGGTGACTGTCAACTGGGCCTCCTTTTTCCATGTAGTTTCTCCTCCTTAAGAAGAACAGCCTGCATTTTTTCACATGACAGCAGAACTCCAAAATGATGAGAGGAAGATCCCAGGTTCTGTGGTGACTAGGCTTGTAAGTTGTACTTCATCATTTCAGCAACATACTGTGGGTCAAAACAAATCAAAAGGCCAGCCCAGATTCAAAGGGTGAAGAAATGGCCAGTTCTTATTGGGAGGGGTTGTAAGTGGTCCCTCTTAGTCTATCACACCTGGGTATCATGAACAACAGAAAGTTTCTTCAGGAAAGCTGTGAGAAGAGTTACCTCCAATTATTCCTAATTATGGTAAAAGGTTGCTTGTCTTGGCTTGGAATGCATACTTGTGCTTGACTAAGGCGGGCAGTTTTCCTTGATTGGCGGTGACCACATGATTATAGTCAGTGTGAAAGGACCGATTCCTCCAAGTAAAATAGGAACGCCATTACCAAATGAAGGAGGAACTGTGAATTCTGGATAGACAAAAACAATGGAGGCTATTTTACTGAGAGTTCTTGGGAAAAATCACTTACTTTTCTTGGGCCTGAGCTGGGCACCTTCGTTTGTAAACTGGGAATAATAAGTAGGATGCTCACACAACTTTCTTAAGGTACTCTGATTTTATTACTCTGATTGTCTTTTGTATCCATTCAGCTTCTCCATTTTGCATATACTCAAACAAGCAGAAATTATATACTCCACTTGAATTTCATGGTAAAGTAGAAGGTTCAGGGTAAAAAATCAGTATCTGTCACCAGACTGTAAATTCTCTGAATGTGGAAATATATTGTATTCATCTCAAAATCCTCATCTCTTGGTGTATAAAGTACTCACTATTATTTTCATGTTAGAAGAATCAAATAGCTATGGAATCTTTGGAAGTATCTTACTATTTATGGACCTGAGTTTTTGTTTTATATCCCAGAGCATGACTTAACACTCGGCGATATACCAATGGCATTCTTTCCTAAATTAACGCCATCCTATTCTTTCACCCTTTTTACAATTATCTGTCCCAAATTTACCTAAGAAAAGCATATATTTCATATATTCTGCATTTTTCTATTGTGCATTCATGGCTTATGGTACCCAATCTTATGCAATACCAAAGGGAAAAAATGTAACATTCGTGAAGAAGTTAAAAAGAAAGTGAATGACTCTGATGAATAGCTAACACATACATTCCCGTTAGATTGTTTCTAATTCTTCACTTTTAATGAATGGAAAAAGAACCTAAACAATTTGTCATCTGATAGATTATTAAATAATTATGGCTGATAGAGCATTGGGATGATTTTTGACATATAACTAGGAAGGCATTTAAATAAATTGCTGAAATTGCCATAATAAAAATCTTTTCATTATAAACACTTGTCTGTGTTGATTAAGTTTTGTATTTCTTATTGAAATGAAGGAATTACATTATATTAGGTCTGGAACAAAGATGGAGGCAGCCGTCATCTATCCCAGTTCTTGACAGTTCTTAGTAATTATAGAAAATGATCTGATTAGTTCCAAAGGCTAATATGAAGAATTCCTGGGTGTCATAGCTTCATGGCTACCTCGGTCAAGAGATGGGAACCTCAACTCAGAGTGTGGTTAATGGGCTATTATGACTGACTTAGGCAGAGGGAGAAGGTTTCCCCTCTGAGGGGGATTCTTAATAAAACAAGGTGCCCAATGGAGTTGAATAGCTTTTAGAGCAAAGCTACAAAATTCAGGGGGCCCAATGCAAAATATGGAGATCATTGTTCAAAAATTGAGAATTTCAAAAGGGTAACAGCAGACCATTCAATTAAGTGCTAAACCTGCCTGACTATGAGGCCTTGTACAACTGCAGAGGTCACATTTCCAGGGGGCTACCCTGCCACAAATCTGCACATTAGCAGAAACCACATGTATGAACTTGGTATGCCAGAAACAGAATTAGGGCATGAATATCTCTCCTTCAGTAAGTGCCCATGGTCAAGTAAGTACATCTCTGTGACCCCTCTTTATCCATTCCCCTAGTCTCCAACATTAGAATGCTTACTGCCCAGGAGAGGAAATTTTCTCAGAGCCAAACCATGCCTGTCCCTTTCTCTTCATCAGGAAGTGGGGGTTAGTGCATTAGCCTGATGTATTAAGAAGAAAATGAACTTGGACCATTGCTTGAGGTAGAGGATTTTATTAAATAAATAGACAGAACTGAGCCTTAAATATTAAAATGCACCTATGCTAGCAATTATAGTCACTGAAAAGGCATGGCAGCTGGCAAAACGAAGTAAGCTGACCCACTAATTAATGGGAAAGGGGAATTTAATAGAAGAAAGTTGAGTTGGACTACAGGAAGAAATAATATAACTTCATATATGTGAACCCAAAGATTGAACCTCCTCAATAAATTTAATTACTTAAGTATGCTTATGGCTACGAGCTTCTCAGGAGGCCCTAGTGGTAAAGAACCAGCCTGCCAGTGCAGGAGACATAAAAGACACGAGTTCGATCCCTGAGTTGGAAGGATAGCAGGGAATGGCAACCCACTTCAGTATTCTTGCCTAGAGAATCCCATGGACAGAGGAACTTGGTGGGTCACAGTTTATGGGGTCACAAAGAGTTGGACACAACTGAACTGATTTCACATGCATGCACTTATGGCTATGGTGAAGGTAAAGTAAGAAAACCCAAAGGATAACAGGAAGGCAGAGGGAAGAGAGAGGACCTGGTTTGGGGAATCTCAGAAGGACCATGAAGAAGGGTGTTTACAGGGGGAGGATTTGAATAGGCAGTGTCAATGTGATCAGCTACATAAATCAGATTTCACTTAAATCCAAGCATAAAATGGTAATTAGCAAGAGGATTTTATTTTTAAAGCCAAAGTCTAAAGTCAAAACTTTGGATGCATTAAAAGAAAATTATCTCTTTAGAAAATTTAACTTCAGTAAACCCACTCCAGTATTCTTGCCTGGAAAATCCCATGAACAGAGGAGCCTGGCAGGCTACAGTCCATGGGGTTGCAAAAGAGTCAGACATGACTAAGCACAGCAACAGAGCAATCTAGAGCTTGCCTATTTTGTGATTCTTCAAAAAAAAAAAAAAGCAAAGACCAAGTTTCTTTGGTGCTTCATGCTAGCCTGTGATGTCACAATAAGCTGAGACTGACTATCAAAGAAGAGTTCAGAAAGGTTTTCAATTGACTCTCTTGGATATAGGAACACAACCCTACATATAAGTAGGGAATGGAAGGCAGAGGCAGAAAAGGCAGTGTTTGAAAATGAAAATAGTGGTGCCTTTAGGGAAGAGCAACTGAGTAAAACTGTGGAAATGACACAATGGAATTATGCTGTTAATTTCCCCCTGCTGCCCATATAAATTATGCAGAAAATATTGGATTGGTTGCTTCCTTATAGTGAAAACTGCCTATTTGCTCCCAGGCCTTGGCAGAAACTAGAGCAGTGTTGGGAGGAAGGAGGGAGCATGTGATAAAGCAACAAGGGACATAAAAAAAATTGTGTGTATTGCACAGGATACTGAAATTCTAAACATGCAGTCTAAAAGCCAAACTTGGAAGAGATAAGCATTCATTTAACCTGGGGTTGAGGCTACTGTCTTGGCAGGTACAGTAAGAAGCTTCTTAAATAATTACCAACTTCAGCTAATTGCTTGGTTCACAACAAAGTTGACAACTCTTGGTTGATGTTTCCTTTGCAAGCACTAAAAGTCTTATATCTTTTATTTTCTTTCTTTAAAACATTTCCCAGCAGTCCATCAGAAAGGCAATAATGTACAGCACACTGGCAAATAAATATCTTCATGCCCCTTGATAGTAGTTGTGACATGTATTTTTCATATTTTAGAATGATAAATGCAAAATCTTCTTGGAGTGTAATTTGAAAACCAAAAAAGATGAAGAATGCAAAAAATGTCTTGCCTGTGTTTTTTGCTTTTTTTTTAACACAAAAATGCAATTTTATTCATATTCTTCAATTGCTCTTCATTAGTGGAGTAGAGGTACATGTTAAATATTGATATATAGTGTAATATCATTACATTATAAATATTTCACAGGAAAGACTATTCTTTGCTGAAAGTGATCATTTATTTAAATACATTTATTAAGCTCCTATATAAGCAATCCGTATCAGCTTTATCCAATAGGATTATAAATATAATGATGAGAACCATCAATGCATTTGTTTGGTAAGGCAGATGTTTGCTACAGGCATCACTGGGATAAAATCTACGTGTTGTCAAGTCTACATTTATTCCCGGAGGCTCTAGGGGAGAATCCATACCTTGGACTTTCTAGCTTCTAGGGGCCATCAACATTTCTTGACTCCTGGCTCCCTCCCGTCTTCAAAAGCAGCTATGACAGGTTGAGTATTTCTTACATTGAATCACTCCAACCTTCTCTTCTCTCTCCCTTTATACTTTTCAAAGACCCTTGTGATTACTTTGGGTCCATCCAGATAATCCAAAATAATCTCCCTATTTTAAGATCTGCTAATTGGTAAGTTTAGTTCCCTCTGTAATATTAATTACCTCTTGCTATGTAATGTAACATCCATACGTTCCAGGGTTTAGGACAGGAACATCTTCAGTTCAGTCCAGTCCCTCAGTTGTATCTGACTCTTTGCTACCCCATGGGCTGCATCACACCAGGCTTCCCTGTCTATCACCAACTCCCGGAGCTTACTCAAATTCATGTCCATCAGGTCTGTGCTGCCATACAACCATCTCAGCCTCTGTTGTTACCTTCTCCTCCCATCTTCAATCTTTCCCAGCATCAGGGTCTTTTCCAGTGAGTCAGTTCTTTGCATCAGGTGGCCAAAGTATTGGAGCTTCAGCTTCACCTTTAGTCCTTCCAATGAACATTCAGGACTGATTTCCTTTAGGATGGACTAATTGGATCTCCTTGCAGTCTAGGGGACTCTCAAGAGTCTTCTCCAACACCACAGTCCAAAAGTATCAATTCTTTGGGACTCAGTTTTCTTTTTTTCCCCCCATTTATTTTTATAAGTTGGAGGCTAATTACTTTACAATATTATAGTGGGTTTTGCCATACATTGACATGAATCAGCCATGCATTTACATGTATTCCCCATTCCGATCCCCCCTCCCACCTCCCTCCCCACCCCATCCCTCTGGGTCTTCCCAGTGCACCAGCCCCGAGCACTTGTCTCATGCATCCAACCTGGGCTGGTGATCTGTTTCACCCTTGATAATATACATGTTTCGATGCTGTTCTCTCGAAACATCCCACCCTCACCTTCTCTCACAGAGTCCAAAAGTCTGTTCTGTACATCTGTGTCTCTTTTTTTGTTTTGCATATAGGGTTATAGTTACCATCTTTCTAAATTCCATATATATGCGTTAGTATATTGTATTGGTCTTTATCTTTCTGGCTTACTTCACTCTGTATAATGGGCTCCAGTTTCATCCATCTCATTAAAACTGATTCAAATGAATTCTTTTTAATGGCTGAGTAATATTCCATGGTGTATATGTACCACAGCTTCCTTATCCATTCATCTGCTGATGGGCATCTAGGTTGCTTGCATGTCCTGGCTATTATAAACAGTGCTGCGATGAACATTGGGGTGCACGTGTCTCTTTCAGATCTGGTTTCCTCAGTATGTATGCCCAGAAGTGGGATTCCTGGGTCATATGGCAGTTCTATTTCCAGTTTTTTAAGAAATCTCCACACTGTTCTCCATAGTGGCTGTACTAGTTTGCATTCCCACCAACAGTGTAAGAGGCTTCCCTTTTCTCCACACCCTCTCCAGCATTTATTGCTTGTAGACTTTTGGATAGCAGCCATCCTGACTGGCGTGTAATGGTACCTCATTGTGGTTTTGATTTGCACTTCTCTGATAATGAGTGATGTTGAGCATCTTTTCATGTGTTTGTTATCCATCTGTATGTCTTCTTTGGAGAAATGTCTGTTTAGTTCTTTGGCCCATGTTTTGATCGGGTCATTTATTTTTCTGGAATTGTGCTGCAGGAGTTGCTTATATATTTTTGAGATTAATCCTTTGTCTGTTGCTTCATTTGCTATTGTTTTCTCCCATTCTGAAGGTTATCTTTTCACCTTGCTTATAGTTTCCTTTGTTGTGCAAAAGCTTTTAAGATTTATTAGGTCCCATTTGTTTATTTTTGCTTTTCTTCCAATATTCTGGGAGGTGGGTCATAGAGGATCCTGCTGTGATTTATGTCGGAGAGTGTTTTGCCTATGTTCTCCTCTAGGAGTTTTATAGTTTCTCGTCTTATGTTTAGATCTTTAATCCATTTTGAGTTTATTTTTGTGTATGGTGTTAGAAAGTGTTCTAGTTTCATTCTTTTACAAGTGGTTGACCAGTTTTCCCAGCACCACTTGTTAAAGAGATTGTCTTTTTTCCATTGTATATCCTTGCCTCCTTTGTCAAAGGTAAGGTGTCCATAGGTACGTGGATTTATCTCTGGGCTTTCAATTCTGTTCCATTGATCTATATTTCTGTCTTTGTGCCAGTACCATACTGTCTTGATGACTGTGGCTTTGTAGTAGAGTCTGAAGTCAGGCAGGTTGATTCCTCCAGTTCCATTCTTCTTTCTCAAGATGGCTTTGGCTATTCGAGGTTTCTTGTAGTTCCATACAAATTGTGAAATTATTTGTTCTTGTTCTGTGAAGAATACCGTTGGTAGCTTGATAGGGATTGCATTGAATCTATAGATTGCTTTGGGTAGAATAGCCATTTTGACAATTGATTCTTCCAATCCATGAACACGGTATATTTCTCCATCTGTTTGTGTCCTCTTTGATTTCTTTCATCAATGTTTTATAGTTTTCTATGTATAGGTCTTTTGTTTCTTTAGGTAGATATACTCCTAAGTATTTTATTCTTTTTGTTGCAATGGTGGATGGTATTGTTTCCTTAATTTCTCTGTTTTCTCATTGTTAGTGTATAGGAATGCAAGGGATTTCTGTGTGTTAATTTTATATCCTGCAACTTTACTATATTCGTTGATTAGCTCTAGTAATTTTCTGGAAGAGTCTTTAGGGTTTTCTATGTAGAGGATCATGTCATCTGCAAACAGCGAGAGTTTCACTTCTTCTTTTCCTATCTGGATTCCTTTTACTTCTTTTTCTGCTCTGATTGCTGTGGCCAAAACTTCCAAAACTATGTCGAATAGTAGTGGTGAAAGTGGGCACCCTTGTCTTGTTCCTGATTTCAGGGGGAATGCTTTCAATTTTTCACCATTGAGGGTGATGCTTGCTGTGGGTTTGTGATATATAGCTTTTATTATGTTGAGGTATGTTCCTTTTATTCCTGCTTTCTGGAGAGTTTTAATCACAAATGGATATTGAATTTTGTCAAAGGTTTTTTTCTGCATCTATTGAGATAATCATATGGTTTTTATCTTTCAATTTGTTAATGTGGTGTATTACATTGATTGATTTGCAGATATTCAAGAATCCTTGCATTCCTGGGATAAAGCCCACTTGGTCATGATATATGATTTTTTTAATATGTTGTTGGATTCTGTTCGCTAGAATTTTGTTAAGGATTTTTGCATCTATATTCATCAGTGATATTGGCCTGTAGTTTTCTTTTTTTTTGTGGCATCTTTGGTTTTGGAATTAGGGTGATGGTGGCCTCATAGAATGAGTTTGGAAGTTTACCTTCTTCTGCAACTTTCTGGAAGAGTTTGAGTAAGATAGGTGTCAGCTCTTCTCTAAATTTTTGGTAGACTTCAGCTGTGAAGCCATCTGGTCCTGGGCTTTTGTCAGTTTTCTTTTATAATCCAACTCTCAAATCCATACCTGACTAGTGAAAAAACCATAGCTTTGACTAGATGGACCTTTGTTGACAAAGTAATGTCTCGGATTTTTAATATGCTGTTTGGGTTGATCATAGCTTTTCTTCCAAGGAGCAAGTGTCTTTTAAGTTCATGTTTACAGTCACCATCTGCAACCATGTTGCAGTGATTTTGGAGCCCATGAAAATAAGCTCTGTCACTGTTTGCATTGTTTCCCCATCTATCTGCCATGAAGTGATGGGAGCAGATGCCATGATCTTAGTTTTCTGAATGTTGAGTTTTAAGCCAACTTTTCCACTCTCCTCTTTCATCAAGAAGCTCTTTAGTTCTTTTTCACTTTCTGCCATAAGTGTGGTGTCATCTGCATATCTGAGGTATTTCTCCCAGCAGTCTTGATTCCAGCTTGTGCTTCATCCAGCCTGGGATTTCACGTGATGTACTCTGCATATAAGTTAAATAAGCAGGGTGACAATATACAGCTTCGATGTACTCCTTTCCTGATTTGGAACGAGTCTGTTATTCCATGTCCAGTTCTAACTATTGCTTCTTTACCTGCATACAGATTTCTTAGGAGACAGGTCGGGTGGTCTGGTATTCCCATCTCTTTAAGAATTTTCCATAGTTTGTTGTGATTCACACAGTCCAAGACTTTGGTGTAGTCAATAAAGCAGAAGTAGATGTTTTTCTTGAACTCTCTTGTTTTTTCAATGATCCAATGGATGTTGGCAATTTGATCTCTGGTTCCTCTGCCTTTTCTAAATCTGTCTTGAACGTCTGGAAGTTCACGGTTCTTGTATTGCTGAAGACTGGCTTGGAGAATTTTGAGCATTACTTTACTAGAGTGTGAGATGAGTGCAATTATGCAGTAGTTTGAACATTCTTTGGCATTGCCTTTCTTTGGGATTCAAATGAAAACTGACATTTTCCAGTCCCGTGGCCACTGCTGAGTTTTCCAAATTTGCTGGCCAATTGAGTGGAGCACTTTCACAGCATCATCTTTTAGGATTTGAAATAGCTCAACTGGAATTCCATCACCTCCACGAGCTTTATTCATAGTGATGCTTCCTAAGGTCCACTTGTCTTCACATTCCTAGATGTCTGGCTCTAGGTGAGTGATCACACCATTGTGGCTATCTGGGTCATGAAGATCTTTTTAGCATAATTCTTCTGTATATTCTTGCCACTTCTTACTATCTTCTTCTTCTGCTAGGTCCATACCATTTCTGTTCTTTATTGTGCCCATCTTTGCATGAAATGTTCCCCTGGTATCTCCAATTTTCTAGAGATCTCTAGTCTTTCTCATTCTATTATTTTCCTCTATTTCTTTGCATTGATAACTGAGTGGCAAACCACTTCAGTATTCTTGCCTTGAGAACCCCATGAACAGCATGTAAAGGCAAAAAGATAGGACACTGAAAGACGAACCCTGCAGGTCAGTAGGTGCCCAGTATTCTATGGGAGGTCATTGGAGAAATAACTCCAGAAAGAATGAAGAGATGGAGCCAAAGCAAAAACAACACCCAGTTTTGGATGTGGCTGGTGATGGAAGTAAAGTCTGATGCTATAAACAGCATTATTGCATAGGAACCTGGAATGTTAGGTCCATGAATCAAGGCAAATTGGAAGTGGTCAAACAGGAGATGGCAAGAGTCAACATAGACATTTTAGGAATCAGTTAACTAAAATGGACTTGAATGGGTGACTAACTCAGATGACTGTTGTATCTACAACTGTGGGCAAGAATCCCTTAGAAGAATTGGAATAGCCATCATAGTAAACAAAAGAGTCTGAAATGTGGTAATTGGATGCAATCTCAAAAACAACAGAACGATCTTGGTTCATTTCCAAGCAAACCATTCGATATCACAGTAATCCAAGATTATGCCCCGACCAGTAATGCTGAAGAACCTGAAGTTGAACAGTTCTGTGAAGACCTACAAGACCTTCTAGAACTAATACCCAAAACAGATGTCGTTTTCATTTTAGGGGACTGGAATGTAAAAGTAGGAAGTCAAGAGATACCTGGAGTAACAGGCAAATTTGGCCTTGGAGGTCAAAACGAAGCAGGGCAAAGGCTAACAGAGTTTTGCCAAGAGAACTCACTGGTCATAGCAAACACCCTCTTCTAACAACACAAGAGAAGACTACACATGGACATCACCAGATAGTCAATATCAAAATCAGATTGATTATATTCTTCGCAGCCAAAGATGGAAAAGCTCAGCAAAAACAAGCTGGGAGCTGACTGTGGCTCAGATCATGAGCTCCTTATTGCAAAATTCAGACTTAAATTGAAGAAAGTAGGGGAAAACCACTAGACCATTCAGGTATGACCTACATCAAATCCCTTATGATTATACAGTGAAAGTGACAAATAGATTCAAGGGATTAGATCTGATAGACAGACTGCCTAAAGAACTATGGACGGAGGTTCATGACATTGTACATGAGGCAGTGATCAAGACCATGCCCAAGAAAAAGAAATGAAAAAAGACAAAATTTTTGTCTGAGAGGCCTTCCAAATTAGCTGAGAAAAGAAGAGAAGCTAAAGGCAAAGGAGAAAAGCAAAGATATACCCATTTGAATGCAGAGTTCCAAAGAAAAGCAAAGAGAGGTAAGAAAGCCTTCCTCAGTGATCAATGCAAAGAAATAGAGGAAAATAATAGAATGGAAAAAGAACATCTTAGGGGAAAGCATTGTTCTATCTACCACAAATAGTATATACCTCATAGCATTGCTGTATGGATTAAAAGAAGCATTATGTGAAGAACTTTGAAAAGTTTCTGCTCTCAGGTGGCTCAGTGGTGAAGAATCTGCCTGCCACACAAGAGACGTGGGTTTGATCCCTGGGTCAGGAAGATCCTCTGGAGAAGGGAATAGCAACCTACTCCAGTATTCTTGCCTGGGAAATCCCATAGACAGAGGAGCTTGGGGTGCTACAGTTCCTGGGGTTGCAAAGAGTCGGACATGACTGATCAACTAAACAGCAACAATCACAGTGGTATGATGAGTAGAGGGGATGAATGGAGGAGAATGGGGTGAAACACTGAAGCTGTTTAAGTTAGAAAACTTGCGAGGCATTTAGTGTGAGGGTCTAAGAAAGGAAGTAAAAATGCTTTGCATTCTGAGACCAGCAACTAGAGTATTCTGTTCAGTTCCAGTTGTTATACTCCAAAGGGATATTTGCAAACAGAAATTAGCCTAGACAAGAAAGACCAGAATGATGGTGTTACTTGTGGAATGTGGTACAGTAAGTCCCCTACGTACAAATGAGAATGCATTCATTCCCGTTCAGCCCAATTTGTTCGTAAGTCCACCAAAGTTAGTCTGGGTACCCAACTAACACAAGAGGCTATAGAGTACTATACTATAAGAGGTTTATAATACTTTTCACACAAATAATACATAAACAACAAACACACAAAAGAAAATATTTGTAATCTTACAGCACAGCACCTTGAAAAGTACAGTAGTATGTACAACAGCTGGATACAGGGGAAGTTCCCATCTTTGAAAGTTGACAACTTGAAGGTTCATATGTAGGGGCCTTGCTGTATAAAGCAATGGTTAAGGTTGGGTAGGACTGACCTCATGGGTACTTGGCCGTAGTCGACATGCATATGTGAAAGAAGGGCTCAGAGCGGCCATGCTTGGTTTAATGCTCTGCCATCTTGAAATTTTGCATAATTTCATCTTTACACTGGCATTCTGTTGAGGTCCTGTTGGATAATAGAGCATGTGTGTGAGTAGAGAAGTTACAACAAGATACACATGTCCATTCTTCCTTTCCACCCCTTTCCCAAATAGTCATGAGGTGCCGTGAGCACAGAAACCCTGTGGGCCCACCATGTGTAAAAGTTCGGCCACACCCCATGTGAGTAAGAGGTAAACACGGTACTTTTATCTGCAACTGACTAAATCTGGATTCTGACAACCAATAGAGGCCTTCCTTCTATTTGAACCAGAATTTTTCAAACACTGAAGAAGGTAATGACTCAAAAACACATGAATGACAAAGGAATCTGTCAAATCGTTTCATTTACTTATTTTTGGCTGTGCTGGGTCTTTATTGCTGTGAGGGCTTTCTTTAGTTGTGGCTAGTGGGAGCTACTTTTTGTTGTGGTGTGTGGGCTTCTCAATAAGGTGGCTTCTCTTGTTTCAGAGCACGGACTCTAGATGGGTGGCTCAGTAGTTGTGCACGTAGGTCTCAGTTGCCCCACGTCATGTGGAATCTTCCTGGACCAGGGATCAAACCCATGTGCCCAGCACTGGAAGGTCGATTCTTAACCACTGGACCACCAGGGAAGTCCCATTCCTTTCTCATTTGTACTAGTTGCCTTGTATTAGCAGGTCACTTACGCCGAAAATGGAGAAGGCAATGGCACCCCACTCCAGTACTCTTGTCTGGAAAATCCCATGGACAGAGGAGCCTGGTAGGCTGCAGTCCATGGGGTTGCGAGGAGTCGGACATGACTGAGCGACTTCACTTTCACTTTTCACTTTTATGTGTTGGAGAAGGAAATGGCAACCCACTCCAGTGTTCTTGCCTGGAGAATCCCAGGGATGGGGTCGTACAGAGTCAGACACGACTGAAGTGACTTAGCAGTATGCCGAAAATAACCATTTAGTAGCAAAGGGAAAAAAGGACCACCCATGGTTTCTTTCATTCCTTCATTACTGATCCCTAACTCAAAGAGTGTTAGTAGAATATGTGTATCTATCAAGAAGAAAAATAAAAATAGTTGACTTGGTTTCATGCCAACATTTCTGCTATTCTGGCAAGAATGTATAAGCTATGAAATACAAACTGTGTCATTTCTGTGATCCTGTGTGTGAGTTAAATGCTCTTATTTCTGCATTTAAAACTGGCATTGTACAATATAAAGATGAATGGTAACAGTCAGGTAATCATTTACAATTTAATTTTGCTTTCTTAGAATGACGTTTTATATAACCAAAAAAAAAAATCACAAGTTGCAAGAGAGGCCATGAAAGAAAGTAAGACGCTTAATATTTTACTACCTTTAACAGCAGTGTTTCTTGCATTTTGAACAAGTGGCTTCATGTTTTCATTTTTCACTAGGTTCTACAAATTATGTAGCTGGCCATGCATGAGAGCACTGGAATAAGATCGCATTTGAGAATTCCAGGCCCCCTTTCTGCTAGTTATGTAACCTTAGATTAATTATTTAAACTCATTGTGCCTTAGCTTTGCTCATATGGGAAATGAAGACTTGATAGGGTTTTAGTACAGAAGAATTTAGTTAATCCATGTATTGCACAAGGAATCGGATCTGTCTTACACCAACATGATGTAAGCTACACAATAATAGGCTCTTCGTCTATTTATCTAGGCATCTCAAACCATGTCTGATGCATCTTAGGAGGTTAGTAAATAATTTCTGAAAAGATGAATGTATCCAACAGACTAGACCATAGGTTCTCAAAAGCTGGCCAGGCCAGCAGTGCCATTATTATTAAATATGGATTTTAAGGTTGCACCTTTCTAAGCTCTTGAGTCACTGTTTTTTTTCAGTATAGCCCAGAAATAGAATTTTTAAAAAATCTCCCTGGGTAATTTTAATGGATTCCAGGTTCAAGCGCCATTGCACTTTTAATGCATTTCAGTGTTTCCATGCTTTTTCCTTATTCTAATCTTTCTGCCTGTTTTTCTCATTTGCTTTCACCTTAAGGTGAAATTGTAGACATTCTTCTGTGCCATGATCTAGGACAATCACATGCATAATTCACTTTCATATTTCATTATGGTTGCTCCATGTGAATACTAAATGTTTAAACTGTTAGAACAGTGGTCCCCAACCTTTTTGGCACCAGGGACTGGTTTTGTGGAAGACAGTTTTTCCGTGAATGGGGTGGGGGTGGATGGTTTTAGGATGATTCAATCACATTACATTCATTGTACTCTTTATTTCTGTTATTAATATATCTGTTCCAACTCAGATCATCAGACATTAGATCTTTCAGGTTGGGGATCCCTATATTAGAAGACCAGGTAGATCCTGTGTGCCTATTTTATACTAGAAGGAACTTCCATACCAAGTTACCTCAAATGGTTTCTGGGGAAGGAAAAAAAAAAAGATTAAATGCAGGATGTACGGCCCTGGAGAAGATACAATGGAAGGAGATGGAAGGCAACAGTCAACAACCAAGAAGAAGATAAGCAAACCTTCTCATTTGCATGGGAAGTGCAGGCTGCATCTACATGATGTTAGTATGTAAACCTTCCCTGGTGGCTAAGTGGTACAGAATCCGCCTGCCAATGCAGGAGACACAAGAGACATAAGTTCGATCCCTGGGTCTAGAAGATCCCCTGGAGAGGGAAATGGCAACATACACCAGTATTCTTGCCTGGAAATTCAATGGACAGAGTAGGCTGGTGGGTTAGTCCACGAGGTTGCAAAAGTGTCGGTCAGGACTTGGCGAGTAAACAATGAAAAATCAACCCCTAGGTGTCCTGTAGGGTGTAGGTATGTAATCTGCATTGGTAGTCACAGAATGTGTAAAGGCATCTGACTACCAGAGCTGCCTCCTTTCAGAGGAAACTTATGTTAATTACTAGGCACACCTGACAAAGAGAAATTGAGTTAGAAAAATAGAGAGTGAGTTAATTTTACCCAAATTTTGAAGCCAAAAATATCCATTTCAGAAAAAGTAACTTAGGAAGCAGATCTAAAACAGAATAAAATTTCATCAGGGGAAATAATAGTGTCTATATCATTTTCTGAGCAGCATTCAGCTAGAACATATGTGTGGCTCTCCCATGCCATGAGAATCTTTTGTTTTAAAACAGTGCAGAATTAAAAACAAAAAGTTTTATTGGAGTATAGTTGATTTACAATGTTGTGTTAGTTTCTACTCTACAGCAAAGTAATTAGTTATATGTATAAATATACCCCTCTTTTTTTGGATTTCCTTCCCATTTAAGTCACCACAGAGCAATGAGTAGGGTTCCCTGTGCTAAACCGTAGGTTCTCACTAGTTACTTACTTCAGACACAGAAGTGTTTATATGGGCTTCCCTGGTGGCTCAGTGGGAAGGAATCTGCCTGCAATACAGGAGCCGCACGAGATGCGGGTTTGATCATGGGTCAGTAGGATCCCCTGGAGGAGGACATGGCAACCCACTCCAGTGCTCTTGCCTGGAGAATGCAATGGACAGAAGAGCCTGACAGTCCATAGGATCGCAAAGAGTTGGACGCAACTGCAGAGACTTAGCATGCACAAGTGCAGTATATATATATGTCAATCCCAATCTCCCAATCCATCCCATCTCGCCTTTCCTCCTTGGTGTCCATGCATTTGTTCTCTATGAATGTCTCTATTTCTGCTTTGCAGATAGGTTCAACTGTACTGTTTTCCTACATTTCACATATATGTGTTAATATATGGTATTTGCTTTTCTCTTTCTGACTTCACTGTGTATGACAGTCTCTAGGTCCATCCATGTCTCTGCAAATGGCACAATTTTGTTCTTTTTTATGGCTGAGTATTTTAACATGACTCATTATAGCAGCATTAAGGATTTTATGTGAGGGATGAAATTCCAACTGTGCTCCAATGTATATGACATCTCCTTGACGGATTACTAAACATTCTATCACCCCAAATCATATCTTATGATAAAACTCCAAAACCACTATTAAAACTCAAATGCGTCACTGGAGCTATCATTAACACTTCAGTGAGAATTAGTTAAATTAGCAGACTCTAATAAATCCCTCTGAAATTCTCCATCTGCCGTGATAGATTAGCAGGGATCCAATGGCACTGGTTGCCAGGGAAGCCTGTTTAAGCAGAGTCGAGGATCCAGAAAAGGGAAAGTACTGCAGATAAACTCACGGCCATGGTTGTCCTGGGACCTGTTGTAGATTTGCTAACATAAAGTTGACCTTCAGCACATTTCTATGGCACCAGACTGAGTAGATTTAATTATGAAGACAAATGCTGGATATGACTGCATTTATGACCACTTGCAGCTATTCTGTTTGAGATATTTCAGCAGTGAAAAGGGAGCGTGGAGGAGAGCATGGGTCCCAGTTTGGCTTTCCTTGTGTGTATGCAGTTGTATTGACAGAGCGAAGAGTGGTCAAAGGGAGGGCTTTTCTTTTGACAAATGTCGCTATTTCTTAAATAGACCATGAATGCACAGCACAGACACACACAGAGAGTTTCCTAGTGAGTGGGCCATGTAATAAGAGAGAAGTCCCTGCAGAACTTTCCAAATGAAGTAAACAAAGGAAGATTTCATAGACACTATCTAATACATTACTGGATCAACTTCCTGTAACCAAAAGGCAGGCATGGTATTAGAAAAAAAAGCTTGAGTTTTTCAATCTGACATTCAGCTTCTGGGACCAGGTGAGATTGTATGTGAACACAGAAGGAAAAAAGGAATACTGCTTGGTGCACTCAGAGTATGGATTTCCCCTCCGCCTCTCCAATGCCCAGCCTCTTGTTGTATAGCAAATGAATCACTATGGAATTTCTGAAAAAGGAATGAGCAGGATTCAGGTCCTGTGGGTATTCATCCTAGCTCTACTATGCTGACCCTGGGTAGACCATATGCCATTAGGTAGACATATGACCTTTTAGCATCTCATTTTTCTTACCTGAAAATTCAGAGCAAAGATCTTGCCTTACTCAATTTACAGGGTTGATTAAGAATCAAGTGAGATTCCATATGTGAAAAAGCCCAAAAAAGAAATAAAGTGTTATACAAATGCAAGTTCAACTGATATTTGAAAATATGCTTATGGTTTCTAGGGTTAAATATTCTGATCCATGATGTTCCAGTAGTCATGTACAGATGTGAAAATTGGACCATAAAGATGGCTGAGCACTGAAGAATTGATGCTTTTGAGCTGTGGTGCTGGAGAAGACTCTTGAGAGTCCTTGGACAGCAAGGAGATCAAATCAGCCAATTCTAAAGGAAATTAACCCTGAATATGCATTGGAAGGACTGACACTGAAGCTGAAGCTCCAATTCTTTGGTCACCTGATGTGAAGAGACCCTGATGCTGGGGAAGATTGAAGGCAGGAGGAGAAGGGGCAGTGGAGGATGAGATGGTTGGATGGCATCACTGACTCAATGGACATGAATTTAAGCAAACTCTGAAAGATTGTGAAGGACAGGGAAGACTGGCGTGCTGCAGTCCATGGGGTCACAAAAGTTGGACACAACTAAGTGACTGAACAACAACAAAGGACAGAAGGTACTTGGTCAGCAAGAGGCTACCAACTTCCTCACAGAGTGAAATGGCAACCTTTAAATTTTGTGATTAAGTATCCTGCTGATTTAGTCCAAACTCCTGAATACAGAGATGTGGCCTAAAGACTTCGAATTGGCAAGCACATTGACTTGTGTCATATGATAACTGTGCTATGGCATATGGTTATATACGTTCTAACTCCCAGTAGAAATCTTCTGTTTGGAAAGAATCGTTTGTTATGGATTTAATAAGCCTCTTGTCTGACTTTTAGTAAAAAATTACATCTGAATTAACCATCAAGTGTTTGGCACAAAGGGAACAAATGATCATCACCATGAATTGGAAGAGAAGGTTTAAATCTCAGGCGTTGGAGGTAAATGACAAATCCATTAGAGGTCAGAAGGTTTAAGGCATTTGTTCTGTAATGACTGAATTCGGAGAGTCTTAATTTTACATGAATCTATGAGGTGGCAATTGTTAGTCTTGTTAAACCTGGTTGCTTAGAGACAGCTGACTGATGAGGAGATAGTTGCTGTCTACGCCTATAATTATTGTGATTACTATTACCGTGGTAGCCCTCAGTGGGATCCTGAAAATGGTAATAAGGTGGAGCATTTCACAGACTTAGGCCTTTAAAAGCTCAATATATATCCCAGTAAAAAAGATTTATAATGTCCCTTCCTTGCCATTTCAATGGGCTCATTTAAAGAATAATACAATTATTCGCTCTCAGCTTATATAGTTGCTTCCTTTCAATCTCATTATGAAATAGAATCAGAGGTTATTACTGTGGATGAGGGAAGGAAAACAAAACCCTTCTGAGAAGAGAATATCAGAGATTGATCCCACTCGAGTCTCAATCTCATCCTTGAGTAGATGGGGACTTAAAAAAAAAATCCCAGTGTGAGAAACACAGAGGCATTTTATTCCACTTGTGATCCTATTAGTGAGTAATAAATAGCATGAAAATAGATTACATTTTTATTTATTTATAACAAAACCTAGGACTGACTCCCCCAAATTGGCATTGTGTGGATACAATGTGTGTTGGTTTGGAGCATGAGTTTAATCATATCTATTTTGTCCTGCAAACAAATGAAATCACAGCAAATAATCACAGTACACCTGCATCGTGTTGTTACACATACACTTGCCACAAATAATCTTTGTAACTAAGAGCCCCGGAAACTGGTGCAGTAATTACAGTGGAAAAGAAAAGAGTACGCTGGAAAAAATGTCATATGAATTGAGTGTCCGGCATTCTCCTGTTATCACAGGATATGTCTCTAGAATAGCACCCCCATATTCCTTCCTTAGTGGATGTGAGTGCTTCTCTAAGGTTTCTTTCTGAGAACCCAGCAGCAGTGCACAGTATTTGATATATTGCTTATGTGATGTATAGGTTGTGTACAAACGCCATTCCCTGATTCTGTCCTCTTTGTTTTCTACCTTTAAATTTTTTTTCTATTGAAATATAGTTTATTTCCAATGTGGTATTAGTTTCAGATATGCAGCAAAGAGATTCAAGTATATGTGTATATATATCCATTCTATTTCATATTATTTTCTTGTGCAAGTTATTGGAGAATATTGAGTAGAATTCTCTGTGCTGTATATAGCAGGTCCTTGTTGTTTATTTGTTTTATACATAGTAGTGTATATCTGTTAATTCCAAACTTCAAATTTATCCCCCCCACCTTCCTTTGGTAGCCATAAGATTGTTTGCTCTGTCTGTGAATCTGTTTTCTGTTTTGTATATAGATTCATTTGTATCATTATTTTTAAGATTCCACAAATCAGCCATATCATATGATGTTTGTTTTTCTCTGTCTGGCTTCTTTTTTTTTTTTTTCTGTCTGGCTTCTTAATATGAAAATCTGTAATTCCATCTACTCTAACTAGAAAAGATACATTCATCCTGATGTTCATGGCAGCACTGTTTATACATGGAAGTTACCTGAGTGTTCACCAATAGATAAATGGATAAAGAAAATGTGACACACACAAACACACACACACAAACAATGCAATATTACTTAGCCACAAAAAAGAAATTATGTCATTTGTAGTAACATGGATGGACTCTATCTTTTTTTCTTTAAAGTACATTTCCCCAGGATATGTTTTTAGTTCCTGGAAGCTTTATTTCACTCAAGACATTCTCCAACATATAGTAGATTCTTGGGCAGTTGTTGCAGGAATTAATTGAAAGGATTATAAAATTTTTTCATATGTGTAGGTTGTTCTATTAAACAACAGCTCATTCCTTACACTCTTGCCTGTCACTAAATGCATTTTATACATGAAATGGGACTGGTGAAAAATAAATAGATCACTAAAAGATTTTGAAGGTCTCATCTGAAAGTCTACATAATTAAATGCTCTGCTTCATACACCAATATAAAAATCATCATTGAAATTGATTCAGACCACTCCAAGAATGGAGATAGACTTAGGTTAAACTGTCTATTTTCTTCCTGATTCTGTACCTGTAGCTATGAAGCACTTCCTCCAGGTAACAAGGTCAGCATTTAGCAAGAAAGAATTTCTAGTACCTTTCATATTTTATAGCTGATGTATTGGATTTTTTTCCCCTTGCCCTTTAATTCCAGATTTTTCCCTGTTCCCTTCCTTGAAAATTTCTTGCCCTTACCTAACAAGGTAGTGGCTTCTTTGACTTGGCCTTATGGATATAATAGTTGACTTTTTTCTTGGTTATGATTTGCATTTGTCCTCTGAAAGCCTGGGGCTGCAAAACACAACCTCTAAGAACTTCGACCCTGGACCATAAAAATAGTGCACCTGCTACCTCAGCCTGGTCCCTGGACCCCTAGTGTTTGCTGTTCCTTCTTGTGATGGAATGAAAGTAACAGCGAGACTGCTGGCTTGGTTAGGTGGATACCAACCTGTTAGGAAAATAGAAACAGCCCTTAAGTCTATGCTTAATTTGATTTAAAGTTTAATGTTTTGTCTTATCATGGGACTCTGAGAAGCTAAGAGAGTCACATGGATCATTTATGTCTAGATAAGTACATACATAATTGTAATTAAAATGTAAATATGCTGAGTATAGAAAGACAAGAGTTGACCAGAGTCATGGTAGCTTCTGACACCTTTGCTTTCTCATTAAGTGGGATTATCAGCCCCAAAAGTGGCCAGAGAGAGGCTTTCCTCATCTACTCCATCATACAAAACTAAGAGGAAAATATTCCAAAAGCACACAGCCTTCCAAGATTCAAAAAACATTTTGAAAATGTTTAAGACATGTGGTAAGACAGTGTATGGTCATTATAGAAAAAGATAAGTTCCTCAAAATAATTAAATAAAGACATAGATATAATCCATAATCACAGTTAATATTCAAAGGATAACAGTGACTCATTTGGTGTTTATTCTTTAACTTGCTTGTTATATGGTTACACAAATACTACAATAGAATTTGAAGAAAAACTTATAGAAATATTAAAAAATTGGGAATAAACATCCCTTTGTAGCACCAATTTTATCCTTTTTATATAAAAATGTCATTATTTCTTTTTCTCTTAATAGATCCCTCAAGCAAAGGTTTGAGTTCTTAGGTTGTAATTAATAAACAGTGTTGAGTATTTCAATATTAAATTGTTAACATCAGTTAATTGGAATTCTAATTGTCAAAAAGGTGAACAATGTATTAATTGTAAATTTCAGAAGTGACTTTAATTTGATATTGCCATTGATATCAACATGACAATAGCTTTTTCTATTACCATTGTCAGTCTGTATAATTTTCTCCTCTCCTGGGGCTGTCAGACTGTGATTCTAATGACAATATTAATATGCTTCTGAATAACAATCAGAATTTATAATGCTGTGGAAATACTTAGGATCATCTAAGTATGTTGGATCTGTCAACTTGATAATCACATTTTCTTTGCATGTTACACATTTTTCTCACTTCATCAATGTATTTATTAATATACATATCCATTTATTAAACTAATGAACCTCTTTATTATCCAAAAAAGGTTATACAACAATAAAAAATCTCCTCTGAACATATCACTTTTATCTTTTAACATGTCTTATAAACATAAAGTTGAATATCTTGCTACTAATTAAAATTGTTGCATACATGAATTGAAAATGATCACAAGTGATACTTTTAAAATTATTTTAATTACCCAATATATAATTTTTTTGTGTTATAACTTATTAAGAGAGATCATATCTATAGTAAAAATAACAAAATTAAGAAAAGTTTTATTTGGGTAAAGTGCATTTTTTTATATTTATCACTTGTTATGGACATGAAAATGGCATATGTATAATTAAGTATATCATATTGTTGTCAAATAATACATGGGACATTTCTCACCCTGGAGAGTTCCTCAGATAATAAGTGGCCACCTGTGGCTATGTCGGATGCCACGTTGCACTGAGTCAGGCAGACTCAGTATTCAGTTGTGTGGTGTTTCTGGCAAGGTCCTTGATAGCTGGTAGCTGTCATTTCTCCATTGTCATGCCATTCCTTAGAATACTAAAGGCTTTAGGTCATGTGCTAATTAAAATGTAAAAGCCCTCATCTCAACCTCTTTGCACTAAAGAACTTGATTTGAGATTGGCAAACTATTGGCCATGCGTTATAGTTCCTATCACAAGCAAGAGAAAGAAAAACTCTCAATGTGTAGATCC
The DNA here is from genome assembly GCF_019320065.1 of Cervus canadensis. NCBI lineage: Eukaryota > Metazoa > Chordata > Mammalia > Artiodactyla > Cervidae > Cervus > Cervus canadensis. The sequence continues at coordinate 43,282,320 of NC_057408.1, read as the reverse complement.
AAGCTTAGTCTTCTTTTCCATTTTCTAAGTGCTGGACCCACCATTGATTATTTACTTAAAACAATGTTTTCTCCACCATTGGCACTAGTTTAATTTTTAACTAATGTGATGCTATGATTTACAAGAAATATATATTATACATACATACATACATATATATATAGTCATTCTAATGACCAACATATGGATTTCTCATGTATATTTGGTCTTCACTCAAAGTTCCTATCTCACAGCTACCAAACCCTTGAAATTTCCTGAGAAAAAGAGCAATGGGATAATATCTGATCTCCTGTCCTCAGTTCCTGAAAACACTTCCAGAAAGGCGGCTTTTGGACCCCACCCAGGGGTGGACACTGGTTGCTAGGAGAACCAACCCTGTGATTAGGGTTTTAGAAGTCTTCCCCAGAGCTCCCACCCTGGGGGAGGGAAGAGAGGCTGATGGTTGAATCAGTTGTGAATGGCCAGTGATTTAATCAATCAGGCTTTTGTAGTGAATTCTCCACAAACCCCCAAAGGACAGGGTTTGGAGAGCTTCTGGGTTGATGAATGAACAAGTTGAGACTGAGGGGAGTGGTGTACCTTTCTTCATGCCTTTCCCTAGGTATCTCTTAATCTGGCTATTGATCCATGTCCTCATAAAAAAGTCAGTTATTTTGTGAATATAAACAGATTTTCTTGAGTTCTGTGAGCTGTTCTAGCAGATTAATTGAACACAAGAAGGCTATTGTGGGGCCCTCTGATGTATAATCAGTTGGTCAGAAGTCAGTTAGCAACCGGAACTTGGCAACTGGCATCCTGACTTGGAAGGACTCAATGGACCTTTCAGTTTGTATTCAGAAACACAGGTAATAACGTAGGCATTCAACTGGTGTGTGAAATAATAGAAGGTGGTCTCATAGGACTGAGCCTTTTACCTGTGGAATCTGATCTCTCCAGGTAGAGACTGTTAGAAGTGGGTTGAATTCTTAGACACCCTGCTGGTGTCGGAGAATTGCTTGTTGGTGTGGGGAAGCCTCCACACCCATGTTGGAGTTGCTATGAGAACTTCGTTTAGCTGGTTAAACCAAAGCCAGTGTGTGAGCATTACAAAGGTAGCTCTCAAAAGATAAATGCAAGCCGAACCCTGGTTGCCCACTGGACTACCTTCTGTAAATAGAAAAGCTATATTTAACCAAAATGATTTCCTAGTCACATAGCATTTAATACAAGGTGTTTATATTCACGTGTTCATTGATTTGTCATTAAACAATTTTAAGTGTCCACCCTGTTCTGTTAGGCTAGGTCCCAGGTATGTAAAAGGGAGAATCCACAGTATCTACTCTTAGGGAATTTTCAGCTTATCCACAGTCAGGCCCTTCCCAGATGAACAAGGAAGGGCTTGAGAAAGAAGGCAAATATTTGATTGGAGGCTCAAGACAACAACTGTAGTCATCCAAATTGATGAGGGGTTAGAGGTTGTGCCTGAAGGGACAGAAGCTTGCAAGAAGGTTCTGGACAGAGAAAATACATCCAACCCTGGAAACCTAAATAGCACTGAAGAGTCAATCCATTTTAGACTGTGGGTGTGGCACTGTAAGTAATTTCTCTAAGGTTATGTGGTTATTGATGCCAGAATGGGTGCTAATGTCAGGATTTCTGACACCCAGTTAATTGTTACAAATTCACTGCGTTGTTAATTGTGTAAGTTCCTATCACAAAGGGATCTATGTGGAATGCAACAGTAAGAAACTATATGCCTCGCAGCTTATTTATAGTGTATAAGGGAAAAAACATCTTGCAGTGTTCAGCTAGATTTAATTTTAGTTTATGAAGGATAGACTTCGCTTTCACCCTAGGCAGAAAGCTTTTCACAGTACAGGTATTTTCCTGATGTGTGAATTAAAATGTAATGCTAATTAACACTATTGGGTCACAGGATTAAATATACAATCCACGCTGCCGGTTATAATACATCTACAGAGAGCAGTGAGATTAACCTCATGTTTAGAGGAAGAAAATGTGTCTTTAAAAAGACCCAGAATATAGATTACGTATTAAACTACAGGAAAACTCAAAGGAGTGACAATATTCTTGAAACATGTGTGCCATGGCAGTTCAGATGATTAAGGATATTACTTTTTTAATGGTATCTTCAATACAATGTCTCTGAAAGGTTTGCATGAGTGATGAAAGAGATCCTGTAGGGAACTACGCTTGGATTTCAAGATTGCAAGCTTTTAGATGGCCATCAGAGTTCCAAATTGACCTAAGCCATAATGCTAACCTAAGCAGTTACTCTCTTGGTAGCAATTATTGTGGAGACTAAAGGAGTTTCTTGAGAATTATTGATATTTGGTCTCTGCTGTTAATTAAAAATGTCTTTCTACTTCAACATGTGTTTTCAAGTTAAGAAAATCTCCATGTTTTTCTTCCTGATGGTCCCCAGTGATAATTAATGTATAATGAGGAATCTTATCCTACTCTGACATATTCTGGAGAAAGAACCTGAAAATAATCATCTGAAAATGTACTGCAGCAAAATTACAGATGTAGAAATTATATCAAATGTATTAGGGATAAAATATAAAGTGTTTTAGAGATTAAAAAGTGTTACATTTTTCTTTGAAAAGATGAACTATCTCATATTAAGAAAAAGTAAATCTAGCTATATGTGACAAAATTATCACATGATATTTAAGAGAAATATTAAACATAGAAATATTAATATTGGAGAAAGTAAAAAATAAAGCAAAATATTAAATAAGACAGCTTCAAGCTAACTACAATTCACCAAAAAGATTTACCCATCATTAAATATTATTTGGGCTTCCCTGGTGGCTCAGTGGTAAAGAATCTGCCTGCCAATGCAGGAGACATGTGAGAAGGAAATGGCAACCCATTCCAGTATTTGTGCCTGAGAAAGCCCACAGAAAGAGGACCCTGGCAGGCTCCAGTCCAAGGGGTCGCAAAAGAGTCAGACACAGCCTAGTGGCTAAACAACAATCATTATTCACAAAACAACATCAAAAAGCAAAGACTGAAAATAATATAAGGAATATATGATGACAGTCACGTTGTAAAAAATCAAGGCGTGTCTCTCGTAGCCTGAAAGATCCAATAGACTGAGATAGGATAAATGATAGAGAGAGATTTGGGAGTACATAAGTTTGTTACCAATATAATGAAGTCACTGAACACAGAAGTGCAAAGCATTTCTACCACGCAATACAATAAGCATAGATAATCTCAAGAGCACAGATAATTATAAAATGTAGTAAAATAATTTAAAATTAAAGTTTTGAAAAATCATCTTTCAAAAAAACTAATTATTTTTTATAACTTATTTTTTTATAGTGGTTGTGTTTAATAACTGACTTGTAAAATTCCTGAAAACTGAAGAATAGGTGAGCCATGAGGAAATGGCTGTAGAAACCATGGCACTTACCTTGAATCTTACTCTGGGACATTGTCTCCAGGGTGAAAAATCTTTGGGGCCCACACTATAGAGACAATTCAGACTATTTTTCTGTTCCCCAATAAGATCAAAGAATTCATCCTTCTTAAGTGAGAGTCCCATCAGATCAAAGCAAAGAGAGTTTCAGTACATACTAAGTCACAGCATCTTTTTTTAAGTAACAAAACCATGGCAGGGCTCCATGCCTTTCCTATCCATCTGTTTGAGAATGAGAGCCAAAAGGTGGGAAGTTTTTCAGAGGATGTGTATCAGTACATTTATTCGAATAGAAGGATGAAATCAGACTCTTTCTGATAAAGATTAATTGTATTGTTAGAATGACAATTTTCCCAACATCAGTCTATTCAATAAAATCCGATTCGTTATGTGAACAAAATTTTTTTATGAAATTTGAGAAGATATTTCTCTTGTCTTTCTGGATTAGGAAAAAAGCTTTTGGCCTAGAAAGTTTTATGAAGGAAGAACAATGATAGAGTTATGAAAATCAAATTGGATGCTACACATGCAGTGCCTTGCCCAGAGATTGCTTAATAATTACTAGCTATTTTATGTATAAATTAGGCATTAAATAGATACAAATGATATTTATACTATATGTGCTTGGGATAACATATTATAGTACAATGAATATCTAAATACACACTACAGTTCTGTGAAAAAGGAATATTACCACTCATTTTGAAGCTGTTAATTGTGCTCTTCTTAGATTCACGGGGTCGCAAAGAGTCAGACACGACTGAACGACTGAACTGAACTGAACTGAACCTCATTCTTTAGACCATCCTGTTGAGAGGTAAGTACTATCCTGATCTTGTCTTTGTTGTCACTTTACTTTAAAAAATATAGTTTTTTTCACATATATTTGTATTCCTAGTAATTTATTGGGTAACTTTGGAAGATTAAGCTTTATTTAAATGGAATCATGCTTATGTATTTTGTTGCAACATGCTTTTCTTTGCTCTGTAAGATTTTTTTCTAAGACTCAATCATGTGTTAGCCACGTGCTGCGCTTAGTCACTCAGTCATGTCCAACTCATTGTGACCCCACTGACTGTAGCCCGCCTGTCTCCTCTATCCATGGTGATTCTCTAGGCAAGAATACTGGAGCGGGTTGCCATGCCCTCCTTAGGGTGTCTTCCCAACCCAGGGATCAAACCCAGACCTCCTGCATTGCAGACAAATTCTTCACCATCTGAGCCACCAGGGAAGCCATTTTCAGTTCAGTTGCTAAGTCGTGTCTAACTCTTTGCGACCCCATGAACCGCAGCACGCCGGGCCTCCCTGTCCATCACCAACTCCTGGAGTCCACCGAAACCCATGTCCATCGGGTCAGTGATGCCATCCAACCATCTCATCCTCTGTCGTCCCCTTCTCCTCCTGCCCTCAGTCTTTCCCAGCATCAGGGTCTTTTCCAGTGAGTCAGCTCTTCGCATCAGGTGGCCAAAGTATTGGAGTTTCAGCTTCAACATCAGTCCTTCCAATGAACACCCAGGACTGATCTCCTTTCGGATGGACTGGTTGGATCTCCTTGCAGTCCAAGGGACTCTCCAACACCAAGAATCTTCTCCAACACCACAGTTCAAAAGCATCAATTCTTCTGCACTCAGCTTTCTTTATAGTCCAACTCTTAAATCCATACATAACCACTGGAAAAACCATAGCCTTGATTAGATGGACCTTTGTTGGCAAAGTAATGTCTCTGCTTTTAATATGCTGCCTAGGTTGGTCATAACTTTCCTTCCAAGGACTAAGAGTCTTTTAAGCCATTTTCGCCAGTTTATTATTTCATTGAGGGATATCTCAGAACTTACTTGGTTGAATTATTTGTTTTCAGTAAGAATGTTTTTAAGTTTTTTCCTCTTATCAATAGCACATCTATGAAAATACCTATCTCTTCCTGCTCACATGCAAAATTTTCTCTAATTTATTGACATAAGGAATTGAATTGCAGGGTCATATAGTATTTGCATTTTCACTAATATAAAATAATGCTAAAATATTTTCCAAAGTGTTTGCATACATTTAATCCTCACCACATGTGTATAAATGTCCTGTTTTTAAAATTTTCTATATCATCATTGATACATCAATTTTTGAAATTTATTTCAGACTGGTACCTATGCAGTGTTTTTTTCATTTTGTTCTAGACTTATATTTTCCTGATTACTAATGAGTCTGAGCATCTTTTTGTATGTTTTTGGCCATTTTAGTTTCTTTTTCAGGGAAATGAAAAAATTTTCAGGTTTTTTTTTTTTTTGACTGAAAAATGTCTTTTTTTAATGCCCTAATACTAAAAGATTGTTTTTCTAACTAAAGAATTTTTGGTTGACAATAATTTTCTATATCTGGCTTCTATTGTTGTCATTGAGAAGTCAGGTGTTGGTCTAATTGTTTTTCCTTGAAACATTATCTCTTCTCTCTCTCAAGATGCTGTTAGAGGTTTTTTATTTGGTGTTCTGCAAGATCTAGTTGCAAATTTCTTTTCACCTAAGCTTTCTGGAATTTGTTTGGCTTCCTGAATCTAAGTGTCTCTCCTCATTTCTGGAAAATGTTTGGACGCTACATATTCAAATATAAACTTTTCTCTATTTTTGAAAATTATTTGATGTTTAGACCCTATCATTCCATCCCTGATCTCTCTAAATCTAAATATCTCAGTATTTTCCAGCTCTTGACTCTGTGTGCACTGAGTTTGGGATCATTTCTTTCGAGTTATATTAAGAATTCATTACTATGTTCTTTAAGTGGGTTTAATCTGGTGTTAATCTTGTCTAAAAATATTTATACTTCTTTATAAGTTTTGAAATTGTATATTTTCTAAAGTTAAACTATCTTAGTCTCCTAGGAGAAACCCAACTTGTTCATGAAGCCTTAACAATTTTGTCTATTCTTGGATTTGATTTACTAATATTTTGTTTCAACTTTCATGTCTATGTTCCTTGTGATATTATATTGTAATTTTTCTTTCTTCTACTTCCCTTGAACATTTGTCTATAAACAGTGTGCTGGACAGGGTTTCTGAACCTCTGAACTATTGACCATCTGAATCAGATAATTCTTTGTTACTGAGAGCTATTCTGTACATTGTAGATGTTAGTAGAACCCCGGACTCTACCAGAAAATGTCAGTAGTTCCTTCCCCCATCCTCCAGTTTTAATAGTCCAAAAATTACTCCAGACAAACCAACTCACCCATGGGGAGCAAATTTGTCCCAGGTGAGAATCACTGAACTGTCAGGGTGCTCAGAAAGAATAAAGGCCATTCTATAAAATGTGTGGCCTGTGTTCTTTCAAACAGTCAAGGACAAGGAAAACAGGGAATAACTGTGAAACTGCCAGATTGGAGGAAATAAAATCAACATGATATGCATTTTCTTGGATGGGTTCCCAGGACAGGAGGGAAGATAAGACATTTTCATGAACGTTACAGAACTTTGAATGGAGTCTATCTATTGGATGGTGATGTATCACAGTTGATTTTCTGGCTTGAAGAGTTGTATGAGGATAAAAAAGAGTGTCTTTGCTTTGGGGATGTATATATATATATATGTGAAGTGATCATGCATCATATATAAGGCTTGCTTTCATTATTTTTTTCAGAAAAGACTTCTACCACCACAATTACTATTACTACTAGTAATAGAGATGGGGGAAGGAAAGAGAGACAGAGAGAAAGAGAATAAATGAAGTGAAATGTTTACAGTAGAGGAATTCTGATAAAGTTGGTAAGGGAGTTTTTGGCAGTGTTTTTCAATTTTCTGTAAGATTACATTATTTTTTAATAATTTATTTAAAAGACTATTTTTGGCTTTTTTTATTATGCTTTGAAGAAGGATGTGTAAAGCTTAGTAGCATTTACTGAGATTCAAAAGAAGGCTGAAGGCATATGAAAAAGTATACTAGCAATAAACACATTTTAGAAAAAAAAATTATTTCTTAATTGAAGACTATTTGGATGTGTACTGGCATCAGTTAATGCTGATTATGGTTAATTGTTTTCCATTTTATATTCAATCTCCCACCCTTCATGATATGATAAGCCATCTCTGAGACTCCCAAAGTACCTGCACGCATCAAATAGAAAGGGGCTGTAAAGGATGAGAAAGGAATGTGATGTAACAGAAGCTGAGAGGGCAGCCAAAATCACACACTAAGATATTCCAGCACAAGCGGCAGCACAAATGAAATGAACTATTTAAAAGAGAGACATACCTCAATGTGACTAATTGATACTTGTATATTAGAGGAAAAACTGGATGAAAAAGAATGGAAATTAACTCATAATCAAACAAAAATATTATAGGCCTTGGGAATGTGCTTTCAATAAGAGTTCCCCCCTGCTGCTGTTTCCTAAATTTTAACAAATGAGATTTTCCAAGACAGTCATTTTTTTTTTTTAACTTTTAAAATGTTAATTGGCTGTATGTGGAAAATGGGTTTCAACATAAACCATAAACTTGTCTTAGTAATCCTTTTTGGAGGCAATTTTGAAAAATCCACTCAAGTAAAGTTAGAGATAGAACACTGTGCCTTAGACATGAAATACTGAATATAAAGTATATATACAGATAGAAGAATGAGAATAATGATGAATTTATTTTTATATACCAAATGCCAGTTGGTGAAAATTACCAGACTCTTGGCTCTGAAACAAAAGTTTAGTGATATTAATTCTAAAATCAAACTCCTCTGATACGCTTTTTTAAAAAAGCACTAATGAAAAATCTTTACCAGATTGCGGGTATAAAGCTAAGGGGTCAGTGGGCTCTGGCCTCTGATAAGCCAGCGATCCAACGATGATTTTGTCAATATTAGCTGATAACTTTGGGAATGTTACATTACCTCTCTAAACTTCAGTTGATTCAACTCTAGATAGAATGAACACATTGTCTACTTCACGGGGTTACTGAAAGGACAAAATAAAAATATGTGTAAAAACTCTTCTTACAAGATAATTCACAAATTGCGTACAAATCTCACAAATATTGGCTATTAGTTTGTGAAGGTATTCGGTTGAACAAAAATTCTGTTTAATCTTAACAGGCAAATGGAGCTTTTGTCCCCCAGTTAGAGAAGTAGTATATTGAATTCATTCACTCTGGGGTAGAAATTTGCCAGTGTTTATTTTTTTGTAGAGTAAGTTCTGGTGGAGGAAGGTGACTGAGGGCCTCCTAGTATCCAAGGGAGATATGATCACTTACCTTTGCTGATGGATATCACTCCAGGCAGCCTGGAACAATCTTAATATATTGCTCAAATATCCTCAAACTTACTTTTCTAGACTTTATTACTCCACACAGTCATCATTTTCTGTTTTTGACTGCATTGAAGCTGTTTCCACCTTCCGCACACATGCACCTTCATTCCATTATTCACAATAATCCCCCTACATGAAGCCTTCTCTTCTCCCCATTAGCTTTTGAATTCCTACTGTTGTTCTAGGTGTGATGTGTGCCCCTTCTCTAGGTAGCCTTTCCAAATCCTAGCAGTGGGGATTTACATCTCTCCTCCAAGCATACTGCCAGAGCACGTTTAGGTCCACATGGTTCCTGCCAGGAATGAGGAAGGGTAACCTCAGGAGAAAGCATGTTGAAACATAGAAGTGACTGCATATCTACTGTATGGGAAGACAAAGAGATGCAATGAGCCTGCATAAGAGGCTAAGTAAGTGTCAGAGTTCATAGTTACAATGCATTCTTCCTCTCTTGGACCCAGGATGTGAATTCAGTCATCTGATGGGTACCACCATGAAGTCAGGAATCCACATGTGGGCATAATAAATTACATTTCAGGCAAGATCATGACATCCAGTCCCATCACTTCATGGCAAATAGATAGGGAAACAATGGAAACAGTGAGACTTTATTTTCTTGGGCTCCAAAATCACAGCAGATGGTGACTGCAGCCATGAAATTAAAAGATACTTGCTTCTTGGAAGAAAAGCTGTGACCAACCTGGACAGCATGTTAAAAAGCAGAGACATTACTTTGCAACAAAGGTCCATCTAGTCAAAGCAATGGTTTTTCCAGTAGTCTTATATGGATGTGAGAGGTGAAATATAAAGAAAGCTGAGTGCTGAAGAAATGATGCTTTTGAACTGTGGTGTTGGAGAAGACTCTTGAGAGTCCCTTGGACTGCAAGGAGATCCAACCAGACCATCCTAAAGGAGATCAGTCCTGAATATTCATTGGAAAGACTGATGCTGAAGCTGAAACTCTAGTACTTTGACCATCTGATATGAAGAACTGACTTATTTGAAAAGACCCTGATGCTGGGAAAGATTGATGGCAGGAGGAGAAGGGAACTACAGAGGATGAGATGGTTGGATGGCATCACTGACTCAATGGACATGAGTTTGAGCAAGCTCTGGGAGTTGGTGATGGACAGGGAGGCCTGGCGTGCTGCAGTCCATGGGGTCGCAAAGAGTCGGACACAGCTGAGAGACTGAACTGAAATCTACTTGCCGCCTTGACCCATCCTTGTATAATACTGATCATGCTTGCTAAAAAAGACTCTATTGTGCGTTTTCCTTCAATATTACCTCTACTTTTCTTGCCTAGCTCTTTACTAAGTGTTTATGGATAACAGCATCAAGAGCACGGGAGCTTAGTTGCTCAGTCATGTATGACTCTTTGCGATCCCATGGACAGCAGCCCGCTGGCTCCTCTGTCCAAGTGGATTCTCCAGGTAAGAATACTAGAGTGGGTTGACATGTCCTCCTCCAATCAAGAGCAAATAATAGGCATTAACAGCTGAGTATCAGTCACCATGCTAGGTACTTTATATGCACTGTTATATGTAAATAGCCCTCATGATAGCTACATGAATTGAATTCTATTATTAACCCTAGTTTACTGATGAAGAAACCAGGTCTGTAAGAGATTTCTTATTGCTGATGTCATTTTCTAAGAATTATTAAGAATTGTGTGTTTGGCTAATTCTAAAACCTGAGTATTAGTTATCAGATGATTTTGCTATACTATTTATCCAACAGAATCAAGTTATGTTAAGGTTATGAAAATAAAATTCAGGGAAAATTTATTGTACAATCTTATTACAGGTATTTTCCAGTAAAAGTGCTTAGTTAACATTGTTGGTTTAAGGGCATGGGTTCCTTAAACTATAGTGGTTAAAATCCCTTTAATGGTTCATTAAAGCCATTTTACGGTTAAAATTCCAAGGTTAAAATGGCCCATATTTGATTCATGTGCAAAGTCTAATGCTTCCCAGGTAGTAAAGAATTTGCTTGCCAATGCAGAAGAAACAAGAGAGGCCAGTTGGATCCCTGGGTGGGGAAGATGCCCTGGAGTAGGAAATGGCAATCCACTCGAGTATTCTTGAAAGAGGAGCCTGGTGGGCTGCAGTCCATGGGGTTGCAAAAAGTTGGACACAACTGAGAGATTGAGCACACAACATATATACTCTAAAATTAAATAGAAAGGCTGTAACTATTCATTGCCTATATTTTATAAAAAAATAATTAAAGTCAAATTTTGATAGTTTTGGATTTGTCTACATATGGGATCAGGAATTTAGATATATCCATATTTGTTAGTTAGTAAGATATTTCCATTTATGTTTCAAGTAAATTCAGTAAACTGTATTGATTGATGGCATGTCATTTAAAATATAAAGCCACACAGCATGGGTGGCTATAATTAATAACACTGGATTTGATATTTGAAAGTTGCTAAGAAAGTAAATCTTAGGGGTTCTTATCATAAGAAAAATAATTATAACTATATGTGGTGATAATACTTATTGTAGTAACCATTTGAAATATATACAAATATCAAATCATTATGTTGTATACTGTGTTATATGTCAATTTGTCTCAATTTTAAAAATAACATAGTTGTGACAATTTAGGGTGTATGTGCGTGTGTGTGTGTGTATTGCCATGGAATATAATAAGTCATATAGCAAATACTGTAGGAAAAAAGTGAACGAAAATATTTCCTACTTTATCCCATTGTAAACCAGTTTTAGAGTTAAACCTTAAAGGTGTCATAAATGGAGCAATGCCCAGAATCTTAGCCTAATCTTACAATAGCTTGTCTTTTTTGAGATTTTTCCAGGCTTTTCATACTAACCACACTTCATTTCCCTGAATTGTTGGTATACGTGTACTTTTAATAGCTCCTTAAAATAATCCAACTAGCAGGCACACAATTGATTAGTGTCAATAGAATCTATCTTATAAAAGCATGATTATACCATTCAAAAATAGGCATTTGATATTCAACTCATGGAGTACCATTAAGCCTTGATATACTAATATTGTATAAATGTGTGACTGAAATTTCTGCAGCATTCACTAATTATTTTATTGTCTATTAAAAATTCTAATGAATCACTTAATCAATTAGGTATACATACTATAACTTGAAAAAGAAAATATTATGGCATTCTTTGGGGATATTGCATTCTTCCACATTAGATTACATTATTTCTAATTACTGTCTAGGTAAGTTTTTTATTGTTTTTTAGTTGCTAAATCATGTCCAGTATTTGCGGCCCCTCACAGACAGACTCCTCTGTCTGTGAAATTTCCCAGCAAGAATATTGGAATGGATTGCCCTTTCCTTCTCCAGGGAATCTTCCTGACACAGGAATTGAACCTGAGTCTCCTGCATTGCAGTCGATTTCTTTACCTCTGAGCCACCAGGGAAGCCCTCCAGATAACCAACTTTAAAGCTATACATTGAATTAGCTCTGATGAATTGTGCTATCCACTTCAGTTCAGTTCAGTCTCTCAGTCATGTCTGACTTTTTGTGACCCCATGGACTATAGCACACCAGGCCTCCCTGTTACCAACTCCCAGAGCTTGCTCAAACTCATATACATCGAGTCAGTGATGCCATCCAACCATCTCATCCTCTGTCATCCCCTTCTCCTCTTGCCTTCAGTTTTTCCCAGCATCAGGGTCTTTTCCAATGAGTCAGTTCTTCACATCAGGAGGCCAAAGTATCAGAGTTTCAGCTTCAGCATGAGTACTCAGGACTGATTTCCTTTAGGATGGACTGGTTGAGTTTTAAGCCAACTTTTTCACTTTCTTCTTTCACTTTCATCAAGAGGCTCTTTAGTTCTTCTATGCTTTCTGCCATAAGGGTGGTGTCATCTGCATATCTGATGTTATTGATATTTCTCCCAGCAATCTTGATTCCAACTTGGGCTTCATCTAGCCCTGCATTTGGCATGATGTACTCTGCATCTAAATAAGCAGGATGACAATATACAGCCTTGATGTACTCCTTTCCTGATATGAACCAGTCTGTTTTTCCATGTCCAGTTCCAGCTGTTGCTTCCTGACCTGTGTACAGATTTTTCAGGAGGCAGGTCAGGTGGTCTGTATTCCCATCTCCTTAACAATTTTCTACAGTTTGTTGTGATCCACACAGTCCAAGGCTGTGGCGTAGTCGATAAAGCAGAAGTAGATGTTTTTCTGGAACTCTCTTGCTCTTTGATGATCCAATGGATGTTGGCAATTTGATCACTGGTTCCTCTGCCTTTTCTAAAACCAGCTTGAACATCTGGAAGTTCACGGTTCATGTACTGTTGAAGCCTGGCTTGGAGAATTTTGAGCATTACTTGGTTAGTGTGTGAGATGTGTGCAATTGTGCAGTAGTTTGAACATTCTTTGGTATTGCATGTCTTTGGGATTGGAATAAAAACTGACTTTTTCCAGTCCTGTGGCCACTGCTGAGTTTTCCAACTTTGCTGGCATATGGAATGCAATACATTCTTAGCATCAGCTTTTAGGATTTGAGATAGCTCAACTGGAATTCCATCACCTCCACTAGCTTTGTTTGTAGTGATGTTTCCTATGGCCCACTTGACTTGGCATTCCAGAATGTCTGGCTCTAGGTGAGTGACCACACTGTTGTGGTTATCTGGGTCATGAAGATCTTTTTTGTACAGTTCTTCTGTGTATTCCTGCCACCTCTCCTTAATATCTTATTCTTCTGTTAGGTCCATACCATTTCTGTCCTTTATTGTGCCCATCTTTGTATGAAATATTCCCTTGGTATCTCTAATTTTCTTGAAGAGATCTCTAGTCTTTCCCATTCTATTGTTTTCTTCTTTTCTTTTCATTGATCACTGAAGAAGGCTTTCTTTTCTCTCCTTGCTTCTGTTTGGAACTCTGCATTCGGTGGGTATTTCTTTCCTTTTCTCCTTTGTCTTTAGCTTCTCTTCTATTCTCAGCTATTTGTAAGGCCTCCTCAGACAAGCATTTTACCTTTTATCATTTCTTTTTTTGGGGAATGGTCTTGATCACTGCCTCCTGTACAATGGCATGAACCTCTGTCCATAGTTCTTTAGGCACTCTATCAGATCTAATCCCTTGTATCTACTTGTCACTTCCACTGTATAATCATAAGGGATTTCATTTATATAAGTATTAGAAACCTGAAATAGGAATAAAAATAACATTTATTATTGGGGATAACTTTTCATTTAAATTACAAAGCAAAACTGGGTTTTGCTGACTCTGATGAACTCTCCCTGAATGAAAATATTAATTTATTTGAGCAATATAGCAGTGTTTGAAATAGAGGGCTGGTGTGCATTTTATATGTGTAGTTTACCTACTGTCATCATCAAACAATGGCTGTCAGTTTGCCGAAATTAATAACAGCAACCAAACCACCAATCAAGAGGCTAAGAGAATACTCAGTAGATTAAATGCCAGAAATCAAAATTTAGGCATATCATGTTCAAACAAAGAGGATTTATTCAGAAAGTCCAGAGGATAGAAACAGCTTACCTAAAGAGGAACACAGATAAAACCTGCATCAGAGTTCTTGTCGTTTTAAGTATATCTTCCGGTCCTTTCTCTGTGTGTCTACTCTTGATAGCCCCATTACATGTATGTTATACTTTTTGTAATTGTCCCATACTTCTTGCATATTATGTTTTATTTATTTGTTTATTTTTGTCATTTGTCTTTCTTTTTGCATTTCAGTTTTGTCAATTTCTAGTGACATTTACTTCCAGCTCATTGTTTCTTTTCTTAGCTGTGTTGAGTGTACTGAGGAGTCCATGGAAAGTAAGCTTCATCTCTGCTAGAATGTTTTTGATTTCTAGTTTTTCCTTTTGATTCTTTGTTAGAATTTCCATCTCTCTGCTTATCTTACCTATTGGTTCTTACCCATTGTCTATTTTTTCCATTATTGCTCTTAGCATATTAATCATAGTTCTAAGTTCTAATCATTGTTCTAAGTTCTTGGTCTGGTGATTCTAAAATACTTGTCATGTCTGGAGTCTGGTTCTCATGTTTGCTTTGTCTCGTTAGAATTCCCTTTTCTTACCTTTTAGGAAGCCCTGTGATTTGTTGTTGTTGAGAACAGACATATTGCATTGAGTAATAGGAACTGAAGTAGCTAGGCTTTTCGAGTGAGGCTTCCTGTTTGTCTGACTAGGAGTCAGACTGCATTTACCATTTACTGTAGCTGTATATGTCAGAGACTAGTTCCTCTAAAGTCTTTGTTTTCATCTCCCCTATTGTCTTTGGGTTTATTTTTAGGTTTCTTTTTCTTAAACAAAATCTGAGCCTCTCAGTTCATTCAGCTATGATCCCTTGTTGCTATTCAGGAGTCCAGCTTATGTGATGTTAGAAAGTGTAGGGGGGAATTAGATCTCAGTCTTTCAATAGGTTTGTGTAGTGTTAGTCATTCAGTTGTCTGACTCTTTGTGACCCCATGGACTATAGTCCCGCTCCTCTGTCTATGGAATTCTCCAGGCAAGAATACCGGAGTGGGTAGCCATTCCCTTCTCTAGAAGATCTTCCTACCCAGGGATGGAACCTAGGTCTCCTGCATTGCAGGCAAATTGTTTACCATGTGAGCCACTAAGGAAAACTTAGATCTCGGTCTTTTAATGTTTGTACCCCTGAGTTTTAACCTTCATAAATATTTTTCAGCTTCATCTCATCCCTTTGGTAATCCAAGAAAGCTAGTAGGGGTTTATATGCGAAATTTCCCTTCCTACAAAGAATGGGAGGGAGGAATTAAGATTACTCTCATAAGGTATGTGGACCGCCCATGAAGTGGCATCTCTAAGCAAACTTAGATTTGTTGTAAATGTATATTGCAAGCTCCAAGACGGTCACTAATAAGACTAAAAATTTAATATGCTAAGAGAAAAAAATGGAATCATATAAAATGCTCAACTAAAATCAGAGAAGAAAGCAAAAGAAGGTAAAAGTTTAAAAAAGAATAAGTGTAATGAATACAAAGCATGACAATAATGGTTGATGTTAATCCAACTATATAAATAATCACTTTCAATGTGAAGGTCAAATCATTTAAACTAAAACAGAGCCTGTCAGAGTGGATGAAAAATAAGACCTACCTATCTGTTGTCTACAGGAAACCCATCTGTTGTCTACAGGAAACCCATGTTTAGTGGAAAAAGTGATACTATGCTAACACCAATAAAAACAAAGCTACCCAGGTACCTTAATGGGTAAAGAATCCGCCTGCAATACAGGAGACACAGGAGAGGTGGGTTCGATCCCTGGGTTGGGAAGATCGCCTGGAGAAAGGCAGGGCAACCCACTACAGTATTCTTGCCTGGAGAATCCCGTGGAGAGAGGAGCCTGTTGGGCTACAATCCATAGGGTTGCAAAGGGTAGGATATGACTGAAGTGGCTGAGCAGAGAGTAACTTAATTTCAGACACAAAAGCAACTCAGAGCAAAGAAAATCATCAGGAATAAAGAGGGGCATTATGCAATGATAATGTGCACAATTCTTCAAGAAGACAAAACGATCCTCAACAGGTATGCCCTCCGACATGAAGGTTCCAATACTCCTCTTTCAGTCATTGGCAGGTCCAGCGGCAGAAAATTATTAAGACACAGGAATACTATGCAGATCCTCAGTATCCTGTGGATCTAAGAGCTCAGATACAGCATTAGCCAAATGGAAATGAAAGGCCACTACCCGGGCAGTAGTATCTCCGACCTTGTCAGGATCAGCCTCTTGTTTTAATAGGAGAGAAGAGATGGGAGATAGTATATATGGAAGTGGTATCCGTAATATAATACTTCACATCTTAGCTTTTGTGTTGGAGATTGAGGAAATGGAATGAATAATGTAAACACCTAGAGTTTTGAAAATTGCTTTTGTTTAATTTATTCTACTCCTTTACTGTAGCCTCAGTGATTTCAGTCCTTGGGTGAAACTTTTGAATCATGGTGTATAGTGCCAAAAAAGATAGATAAATAGTTTCTAGATCATTTGAGAAAATGTCCTGAATCAGCCAGTTGTCAATGGGATGAAACCATAAGGATGGGGGTCTTGCCGTTTTTATATTTTTCTCACTTATCTCTTGAATATTTGCATAGCAGTGTCTCCTCTGGTGTTCTGTATACCATGGGCAGTCAGACTCCCTATGTTCTCACTCTCTGACCATCACAAGTATTAGATACTGAAGAAATAGTTGATTACATGTGAAACTGCTTGGACCTATGGCATTTATGACTGCAATAGCAACTCGTAGGCCGAGTTGTAGGCAGAATGACTGAGAAATTTTAGCTGTTTCACAATCAATTCTAATCACTAAGATTGAAATAATCATGAGGAACCTTGAACTGCTTGATAAGGGAGGTGAATAACTATTTTGGCCACCCAATAATTTGCGCATGCAGGTAAGGTCTGTAAATTATAGTTCTGGTCTGGCTATTCTTTTAACTGTTCGATTTAAAAATATCTCCCAAAGGACTTAAAATTTTCTAAAGCAACTGGCATGACTTGCTTTAACATGGAAAATTTTTAAAAGTAGACACTTTAAAAATATATACAGGCTATAAAAATACTCAGGACACACATCTGAAAGTGTATTCTCTAGAAGATAAATTAGTGTTTTGAATGGGGTATCCCATTCCTAAGCCACAGGGTGCCAGGCAATAACCCAAACCTGTGACTGGTCTCTGGATGCTGCATAAAGCCTTGAGGGTAGTAGGATTTTGGAGAAAGTTCAGATAAACACATGAATTGTAGGGGAGATGAACTCCCAGGCACACAGCTTGTGAGAGCCTTTCTAGATGCAAAACTGTGCCATGCAGTATTGCACAAATGAGTCAGTCTGACTTCTGCCGTTAGGTAACTGAGTATGAATTAAAAGAAGAGACATTTTTATCAAAAGGATGTTGAATAAAGAACTGGTAATGAATGAGAAAAGAAGCCAGGATGCTATCTGGAGGTAAATAGAAGTCTGCTGTATGAAGTCCAACTAATAGTAAAATAAGTATGTATATTTCCCAATAATAACACTTACTATATTCTTTTAAAGACTTCACTGAAATATCAAAACACAATCTTAGTTTTCTACCATCCAAAGCATTACTTTGAAAGTCAAAATATACTTTCTTAATTCTATTTTGGGTTCTTACATTTTATTTAGTACTCTGATTGCTAAATGTTTGCTATTTACATAATGTTATCATGGTTAACTGCCAACTTGTGATTGATAAAATTACAGATAATTTTTCATGACAGATGATAGGATTATCCAGATGTGGGATCTAGGAAGCAAACCAAACAATAAGTTAAAAATATCAGATTGAAATCATTTTGTGCATTTGTATTTTTAACGGGCAGTCTCTCCTGTGTTTAGAAGCTTGATGCCGGAGTCAGAATAACCTGTTAAAATACAAACAACAGGGATACTGAGCAAGTTGCTTCCACTGATTAGCTGAGGTGTCTTCATTTATACAAGGTTATAATAGTTTCTACGTCATAGGATAGCATGAGGCAGAGGGAAGATAATTCTGACATTGCCAAGAAAACATTCTAAGGGCAGAAAGTAAGTGTGGCCCATCTTTGCTGTAGTCTTTTCTCAGTTCTTTGTATGGTTCTTGGTTTATAGAAGATATTCAGTTATTCAAACCATTAATGAATGGATATGTTAGTTTACTGCTTGTGATTGTCTTAACACTCAAAATTCAATTGCTGTTTTATCTCATAATGACATTCAGACCTGCAGTCCCCTTTTTTCCTTCAATCTATTGGCTGTGTAGTGGTCATTAGCTTTCCCTATAGTGGTTGGATTCATTGTTCAGTCTTCTGAGACACTCTACACCAACATCTGTGATTCTTTATATACCTGCATTTCTCGTGCATCTTGCCAGTAAAACCTATAGTAGTGGAGGGGGCATAACATTTTTAATTATATCCACAGCTGCCCCAACAAAAGCTAGGGCACAGTGGCCCTTTAATAAACATTTAAATTTATGTTGATTGTTATTGATCCAATCCTTCTAAAAATTCACCCAGGCTTCCAGAACTCAGCTTTCTCCATTTTCTTCCATGTTTATACAATTGCTTTCAATCCTTTCTGGCTTCCCAGGTGACTCAGTCATAAAGAATCCTCCCACAATGCAGGAGACACAGGTTTGATCCCTGGGTCGGGAAGATCCCCTGAAGGAGGGCATGGTAACCCACTCCAGTGTTCTTGCCTGGAAAATCCCGTAGACAGAGGAGCCTGGCTCCATAGGGTCACTAAGAGTCTGAAACAACTAAAGCAGCTTAGCCTGCATGCACACGCATGCCCTTTCACTGTCCCTCTCTCCCCAGTATGTCCCATAAAGTTCAGTATTCCCTGGAACTCTATTATTGATTGTTTTATTTTTCAGTTTTCTTTCTCTCAGGGAATAGATGTTCCCACCTGTTTATTCATTATCTACATTATTCATGATTCATTTATATCTTCTGTTTATAATGAAAACCAGTATTTAGTTGGGCTTCCCTTGTGGCTCAGCTGGTAAAAAATCCGCCTGCAATGAGGGAGACCTGGGTTTGATCCCTGGGTTGGGAAGATCCCCCGGAGAAGGGAAAGGCTACCCACTCCAGTATTCTGGCCTGGAGAATTCCATGGACTGTATAGCCCATGGAATCATAAAGAGTCAGATGTGACTGAGCGACTTTCACTTTTACCTCATAGACACATATGTCTAATTTGAAAATAACAGTCATATTTCTATTTTGGGCTTCCCTTGTGGCTCAGCTGGTAAAGAATCCGCCTGCAATGTGGGAGGCCTGGGCTCGATCCCTGGGTTGGGAAGATCCCCTGGAGAGGAGGAAGGCTACCCACTCCAGTATTCTGGCCTGGAGAATTCCATGGACTGTATAGTCCATGGGGTTGCAAAGATTCGAACACGACTGAGTGACTTTCACTCACCCACTTACTCAGTATTTGGGTAAGCTCCCAGCTTTCTGTGAGACAGTTCTGAGGTGAGGTCCACAAAGTGTCAGAAGATTCCCAAGAGAGACTGAGCCCCGGGTGTTCAGAATCGTCATCACATGCTTTCTGGCTTCCTTCCCCTTGCTGTCTGCTTTCCCATTCATTCACAGTGTTCCCTGGGATCATGTCCCCAATATATTTGCTTTTACTCAAAGTGTTGTCTCCAGGTCTATTTTTGGAAACCAAAATTGAGATAAACACACAATAAGTGTTTATTGAATGAATGAGTTAACAGAGAAATGAGGTAGTCCAAATATTTTAAAACTGTACTGTCAATACTGAACAGTATGACCTTAAACTACCTTAGTGATTTTCTCACTTATGATTTTACTTCATACAGTTTTACGAAACGCGTTGTTTTTTGAACATGTAACCTCCTTTCATGACATGGCTTTTGTGCATATTGCATCCCTTCTCTTCAGAATGATCTGTCTCACAGTTACCTCCTAGAAAATGCACTGTATCTTAAAACCTAGCTTAAATGTCCCGTACAATGCTTATCTAGTGCTTAATCCATAGTAGATGGTTAATAAGTGCTTTTTGAAAGATAGAATAAATTTTTAACTGAAACAGTCTTCAATGTCTTGATGCAGAGCCATGTCAAGTGGAAACACATTAAATAAACCATATATCCTGAGGCTGGCTTAACCAAATACTTGATACTTTCATAGGAAAAGTCAAAATTGAGGATGAAAATGAAATTGAAAGTGTAAGTGTTAGTCGCTCAGTCGGATTCAACTCTTTGTGACCCCATGAACTGTAGCCTGCCAGGCTTCTCTGTCCATGAATTCTCCAGGCAAGACCACTGGAGTGAGGTGACATTCCCTTCTCCAGGGGATCTTTCTGACCCAGAGATTGAACCTGGGTCCTCCCACATTGTGGGTAGATTCTTTACTTTCTGAGACACCAAGGAAACCCAAATGTGATTGAGATGACTTTAAATATGAAGTATTATTTGTATATTTAATTTAGAAAATTATTTTTAACATAGATAATCTCAAAGAAGAAATGTAGCCTTCTATTTCCCCACCAGATAATTTTATTAATTAAAAAATTAATACAAATAAAAGTTCAAACATTGAACCCATATGCAAAAGTATAATATGTAGAGTATATATCCTCTCCATTCTGCCTCATCTTCCTAGAAGTAACTGTCATTAGGAATTTTTTAGTCATTTTCTGTTATAAAATAAATGCATATACCTACATACATGTATCTATTCAAGAATTCTTTTACATATCCCCTAAAGAATTACACTATTACTTTGTTCCTACATTTTGCTTTTCCCCTTAGATTTTGGAATATTGATAATTTTCCATATTTTTACATATAGATTTATCCCACTGTACTTTATGATTGCACATTATTCCATTGTATGGATGATACTTTAAAATCCTTTCTTGATGAAAACTTTATTTCATAGTGTTAATAAATAGTATTAATAAACACTATTACAAAATACCATTATGTTGCAGTAAACATCCTTATAAAAACATCTTGAAAAACTTTTGTGTGTATATTCTTAGAATAAATTCCTTGAAATGGAATATGTAGGTCAAAGCATATGTGTATTCTAAAACTTTTGACCAGCAGAGCTAAACAATAATCTTTCGTTTTATACTTAAGCTGAAGAGTGCCTTAGAGGCACTTTGTACAAACCTGCCAGTTGTTCTCACAAGCTTTTTGAAATTTTCTCTAAATGTAATATTGTCCAAATGGATGGGCCTGCTGTTTATTTTTCCTAACCTGTTTCATATGTACCATAAAATGCTTCACTCTGCTCAGGGTGAATATGCTTTTTTTGTTTATCCCCTCTTGCTTAATCATAATTTACTGCTTTGGTAGCCTTCACTTACCTCTCTACCAGAACTAGAAGCTAAAAGATTTTAGAGTGGGATGTTTCATGACCATATGCTGCCAGTCGAGGTCAGAAATGATTCATGTGTGAGACTGATGGAATTGCTCAAGTAAGTAATGTCTACGAAAAGCATAAAGGAAATCATTTTAAGGCAAGTTTGGACCCTGTTCCTTTTTCCTGTTATCAATTTAATACTAAATCTCTCAATCTCTTAAAAATCAATTTTTCCAAAATCATTTTATTTCATATTACCATACATAGTACATCAGAATTAGATATATATATTTTAGTTCTAATTAGTTGATGTTGGCCTGTTATACAATTTTTTCAAAGCCTTCTGTACTCCATATAGCATAGCTTCTTCCTGCTTGTTTTCTTATAAAACAGCTACAATTATAAATATAATGAGTAACTGTATAAATTTTGAATCAGATTTTATTTGTATATAATTTTGAATCAAGAATTCAGGCCATTCTAATTTTAAGTTTTCTCATTATTCTGTGACTAAAACAGATGAAATACTTGTGTTTGGGCATGTAACTTTGACTCATTTTACTGATAAGCATGCAAATTATATTAGAAAAGAAACCAAGGCTTTGAATGTATTTTGTTACTTAACACATATCAATATTTATGTGTCAATACTTTCCTAGGCAATAAAACTACTTTCAAGCAGACAAAATTTTAATCTTATTTTGTAGATTTTTTTTTCCCTTTTCCATGTTATGTCCTACAGTCCTGGCAATGCACAGATAATTATGGCACCAATATTAGCCTGTTCATAAAAATTCTTACATGTATTCATGCTCAAAACAAAAATCTCAAGAGAACTCTTGTGTTTAACTTGTTTTTGTGGGGAAGGAAGCAGAACTTTTAGAATTTCTATTTGAAGTGTTTCTAATGATAAATTTAAAATTCTATATTCAGTCAGCCTATATTTTAGTTTTCTACTGTGGGATAGCAATTCTAACACTCAAGTGGCTTAAAATGACAAGCACTTTCTTATCTTTCCCACTCTGTGGTTGACTGGGCTCAGCTGGATGGCTTTTCTGCCCCAAGTCATGAGGGGAATGAACTGAGTTAGAGGGTCCAAGATGGCACCTCACACGCCTTGCAATTGGTGCTGGTGTTCTGTAAATAGAAGCACCTCAGTTCCTGTTCCCTTGTTATTTCTCTGTGAATTGCTGACTGGCTTCCAAAAAGCAGAAAGTGGAAGCTTCCCTCTTCTTAAGACCAAAGCTTGGATGTCCCGAATATCACTTCCATTGCATTCTACTTGCTGGATCAAGTTTTGTAGCCAATCCGGAGTCAAGGGGGGGGCAAACACATCCTATATCACCTGAAGTCAGGGGTGGTCATCACATACAAGAAGGGGAAGAATTGTGGGGAGCTACCGTTAGAAACTAGTTATCATAGCCTATTTATGGAGCTCTTGGTTGAAGGAAGCAGGAGTTGGTAGACAGAAGGAAGGCACATGTAATCATTGCAGACTCCCTAAGGATTTTAAAACTTTATGGTCTCTATGATGAAACAAAATTATAGAAAATTAAACATAACTATGTTAGGAGGAAAATGCTTCTGTAGATTACCAAATTTTCCAGAACAGATTTTTTGGGGGGATTTTTTTTTTTTTAAACTTGGGGCATAATTGCTTTAAAATGCTGTGTTAGTTTCTGCTGTGCAACAAAGTGAAATCAGTTATGTATATATCTATGCCCGCTCCCTCGGACCCCCCTCCCACCATCCCCATCACACCCGTTTAGGTTGCCACAGAGCACCAAGTTGAGCTCACTGCCCTGTAAACAGGTTCTGTTTTACATATGGCAGCGCTCGTGGGTCAATTCCAATCTCCCAGTGTATCCCAACCTCGTTCCCCTTTCTTGGAAAATTTTTTTTCACGTGGAGGGAACATTAAAGAATAAGCCTTAACTCTTGGCCTAAACTTATTGTTTAAGTAGTTTGGGCTGCTGAAATAGAAATACCATATACTGGATGTCTTAAATAACAAACATTTCATTTCTCACAGTTCTGGAGGCTGGAAAGTCCAAGATCAAGGCTTTGGTAGATTCAGTGTCTGGTGAGGGCCTGTTTTCTCATTCATTGATGTCCATATTCTTGTATCCTCAAAAAGTGGAAGGAGCAGAGGAGCTCTCTGGAATGTCTTTTATAAGGGCACTCATCCCATTCATGAGTGCTTCACTTTTATGAACTAAGCATCTTCCAAAGATTCTACATCCAAATATTAATACCTTCAACTCCACGATTGTTGTTCAGTCATGTCCGGCTCTTGGCTACTCCATGGACTGCAGCACACCAGGCTTCACTGTCCTTCACTGCCTCGCAGAGTTTGCTCAAACTCATGTCCATTGAATTGGTGATGCTATCTAACCATTTCCTCCTCTGCTGCCCTCTTCTCCTCTTGCCTTCAATGCTTCCCAACATCAGGGTTTTTTTCCAGTGAGTCAGTTCTTCACATCAGGTGGCCAAAATATTGGAGCTTCAGCTTCAGTATCAGTCCTTCCAGTGAATATTCAGGGTTGATTACCTTTACAACTGACCGGTTTGATCTCCTTGCAATTCAAGGGACTCTCAAGAGTCTTCTTCAGCACCACAATTTGAAAGCTTCAATTCTTTGGCACTCAGCTTTCTTTATGTTACAACTCTCATATCCATATATGACTACTGGAAAAACCATAGCTTTAACTATTCAGACTTTTGTGGGCAAAACAAGCTGTCTGCTTTTTAATACACTGTCTAGGTTTGTCATAGCTTTTCTTGTGAGTAGCAAGCATCCTTTAATTTCACGGCTGCAGTAACTGTCCGCAAAGATTTTGAAGACGAAGAAAGTAAAATCTGTCACTGCTTCCACTTTTCACTCTTCTATTTGCCATGAAGTGATGGGACCAGATGACATAATCTTAGTTTTTTAGTGTTAAGTTTCAAGTCAGCTTTTTCACTCTCGTCTTTCACCCTCATCAAGAGGCTTTTTAGTTCCTCTTCACTTTCTGCCGTGAGAGTGGTATCATCTGCATATCTGGGGTTATTGATATTTCACCCAGCAATCTTGATTATCGCTTGTGAGTCATCCAGCCTGGAATTTTGCATGATGTACTCTGCATATAGTTAAATAAGCAGGGTAACAATATGCAGCCTCTCACACACCTTTCCCAATTTTGAGCCAGTGAGTTGTTCCATGCCCAGTTCTAACTGCTGCTTCTTGACCCACATGCAGGTTTCTCAGGAGACAGGTAAGGTAGTCTGGTATTCCCATCTCTCTTTAAGAATTTTCCACAGTTTTTTTGGATCCACACTGTCAAAGGCATTAGTGTAATCAATGAAGCAGATGTTTTTTCTGGAATTCCATTGCTTTCTCCATGATCCAACAAGTGTTGGCAATTTGATCTCTGATTCCTCTACCATTTCTAAATCTAGCTTGTACATCTGGAATTTCTCAGTTCATGTACTGCTTAAACCTAGCTTGAAGGATTTTGAGCATGACTTTGTTAGCATGTGAAATGAGCACACTTGTATGGTAGTTTGAACATTCTTTGGCATTGCCCTTCTTTGGGATTAGAATTAAAACTGACCTTTTCCAGCCCTATGGCCACTGCTGAGTTTTCCAAATTTGCTGACATATTAAGTGCAGCACTTTAACAGTATCATCTTTTGGGATTTTAAATAGCTCAGCTGGGATTCCATCACCTTCACTAGCTTTGTTCCTAGTAATGCTTCCTAAGGCCCACTTTACTTCTCCCTCCAGGATGTCTGGCTTTAGATGAATGATCACACCGTCATGGTTATCTAGGTCATTAAGACCTTTCTTGTATAGTTCTTCTGTGTATTCTTGCCACCTCTTCTTAATATCTTCTGCTTCTGTTAGGTCGTTACTATTTTTGTCCTTTATCATGCCCATCCTTGCATGAAATATTTGCTTGATGTCTCCATTTTCTTGAAGAGATCTCTAGTCTTTCCCATTCTATTGTTTTCTTCTGTTTCTTTGTATTGTTCACTTAAGA
Organism: Cervus canadensis; assembly: GCF_019320065.1. Lineage (NCBI taxonomy): Eukaryota > Metazoa > Chordata > Mammalia > Artiodactyla > Cervidae > Cervus > Cervus canadensis. Next base: position 43,256,744 of record NC_057408.1, on the reverse strand, counting down.
AGGCCTTGTTATCTCTCCTTGCTATTTTCTGGAACTCTGCATTCAGTTGGGTGTATTTTTCCTTTTCTTCCTTACCTTTCATTTCTCTTTTTTCCTCAACTATTTGTAAAGCCTCCTCGGACAACCATTTCACTTCTTGCATCTCCTTTTCTTTGGGATGGTTTTGATCACTGCCTCCTGTACAATATTACAAACCTTCATCCGCAGTTCTTCAGGCATTCTGTCTACCAGGTCTAATCACCTGAATCTATTTGTCACCTCCACTGTAGAATCATAAGGGATCTGGTTTAGGTCATACCTGAATGACCTACTGGTTTTCCCTACTTTCTTCAACTTAATTCTGAATTTTGCAATGAGGAGCTCATGATCTGAGCCACAGTCAGCTCCAGGTGTTATTTTTGCTGACTTTATAGAGCTCTGTCTTCAGCTGCAAAGAACATATCTGATTTCTGTATTGGCCATCTGGTGATGTCCATGTGTAGAGTTACTTCTTGGGTTGTTGGAAAAGAGTGTTTGCTATGATCAGCATGTTCTCTTGATAAAACTGTTATCCTTTTTCCTGCTTCATTTTGTACTGTAAGGCAAAACTTGCCTGTTATTCTGGGTAACTCTTGACTTCCTACTTTTGCATTCAAATCTGTTATGATGAAAAGGACTTTTTTTTTTTTTTTTTGGTGTTAGTTCTAAAAACTGTTGTAGGTCTTCACAGAACCAGTCAACTTCAGCGTCTTTGGCATCAGTCATTGGGGCATAGACGTGGATTACTGTGATGTTGAATGGTTTGCCTTGGAAATGAACCAAGATTATTCCGTCAATTATTATTCCTTCAGGATTAGATTTCAATGTATAAATTTTGAGGTGTACAAACATTTAGTCTAAAGGTACGATAGTACCCATTCATTATTTTATGACTATTGTGATAAAAGTATATTTGAATTTTAATTTGTTAAAAATAATGTGATGTCAAGGTTTTGTCCTATACAATTATGTATTTCTTCATTATTTCATTGTATAAAATTAATTAGTTAATTTGAGAATTTGATTTCAAACTTCTAGCTTATCAATTTAAGCCTATTAAGAGAACTAGACATCCAGATTGGCTAAAATTAGTATTTAGTTAAGGACTTAAAATATCAATAGAGGAATGCATTCAGGAGAGAGGAGATGATAAAAGTGATGTTTAAAATTTTATTTCACCTATATTTCAAATGGGAAGAAATTTCTCTAAGACTTTAACTGTACCTATAGAGGGGAAATGTTTACCTTCCAAACTGAGAAAGCATAGTTTTCATTTAGAAATTAGCTGGTTTTCCTGTTACTTCTGTGTGTATGTGCATACTTGGTCTTGTTCAACTCTTTGCAGTCCCATGAATGGTAGCTCCTCAGTCCAAGGAAATTTCCAAGCAAGAATACTACAGTAGGGTGCCATTTCCTCCTCCAGGAGATCTTCCCAGAGATCAACCCAGCAATTGAACCCGTGTCTCTTGCCTCTCCTGCATTGGTAGGCAGATTGTTTACCACTAGCACCACTTGGGAAGCCCCATGTTACTTCCAATTAGGTAAAAAAAAACTGAGGAAGCTACTAGCATGGAAGCAGAGAGTTGGATCAGACTTAACAGAAATGTAGAACAGACCTTTGACTAAGTGAGATGCTGTAAAATAGGCAAGGGCTTACTTAGAACCCAGTTAGAATAAAAAGAGCAAGCAAAACCCAATGTAAGCAGATAAAAGGACATAGTAAAGATCAGAGTGAAAATCAATGAGAGAAAATACTTAGAGAAAATTACTAAAACTAAAGCTAAGTTTTCAAGATCAGTAAAGCAATAAACTTATGGCCAGGTTGATTGTGAAGAAAGTGAAAGTGAAAGTCACTCAGTCGTGTCCAACTCTTTGGGACCCTATGGACTGTACAGTCCATGAGCCAGAATGGTAGAGTGGGTAACCTTTCCCCTCTCCAGGGGATCTTCCCAATCCAGGGATCGAACCCAGGTATCCTGCATTGCAGGCAGATTCTTTACCAGCTGAGCCACAAGGGAAGCCCAAGAGTACTGGTGTGGGTAGACTATCCCTTCTCCAGGGGATCTTCCCGACCCAGGAATCAAACTGGGGTCTTCAGCACTGCAGGTGGACTCTTTACCAACTGAGCCAGCAGGGAAGCTCTATGAAGAAAGGAGGCAACATAAAAATGACCAATATCAAGAATGGGAGCAGTGATAACACTACAGATAATAGAGATAATACAGTTTAAAAAAGGCTTCCCGTTTCTGGTCCAGCATATAAGGAACTCGGAAGTTACACTCCCTTCTAATACTTAAAAAGCTGGACAAACTAAAAAATCAAGAACTCTGCTAAGATCCATCAGAGAAGCTAGGTAACAGGGAAGCCACTACCCCTCAAACTAGAGAGACAGACATTTGAGTACAGAGATTCACAACTCATTGGAACAGAAACCCACAAGGAAGAATCTCCCAGGAACCTGTAGGGGGTTAGGAAAATCTGAACTATAATTGGGGAGCCTGTGACAAACTCTGAGTCAAAAATTCCAGGGACCCATCACAGAGAGACCCCCGTACTTTTTAAGTTTTTCTTCCGGGAGTTCTATCTGTTGGTCACAGTGAAAGTCAGATAAAAATACCCTACATTTCCAGCAGCAAGAGAAGATAAAGAATCTTTTTAAAATATTCCATGGCATTGTGTTCTTAATAAGGCTTGCCTTCAAAAGATATTATTTCATCATACCTGATCTTACTAGGGTTTTATCAGAGCCTAAACTAAGGAGAATGCAAATTCAATTCAGTGAGAAAAAGCTAATTTTCAGTAAATGGTGCTGAAACAATTAAACAATCATGTGCAAAAAACTGACATTGATCCATCATATGCTCTATAAAAACTGGCTCAAAATGAGTCATAGACTTAAATGTAAAGCCTAAAACTTAAAAAGAAAAAACAAAGAAGATTTTTGTAATTTTGGATTAGACATTTCTTATATATGACACTAATAGCACAATTCATAAAGGAAAAAAAAATTGGATTTCATTAAGTCAAACACTTTTTTAAAACAGAATCACTTAACAGAATGGCAAGACTAGCATCACATTTAGGAAAATATTTAAATCCTATCTTTGACAAATTACCTGGATCTGGTAATATTTATAGGAATTTAAAAACTCAATAATAAAAAATACAACTAAAAAAGGCAAAAGATTTAAATAAACACTTCAGAGAAGATCCACGGATAGTAAATTAGCACATGAAAAATTGCTCAACATCATTAGTTAATCATTAGAATAAATGCAAATTGAAAACATGAGATACCACTACATATCTATTAAAATAACTAAAATTTAAATGACTCCTTGTAAACTAAAAATAAGTCAAGAAATTTTTAATCAGTCTGTGGATATGGTGTGAAAGTTGTCTAAGGTATGTCAGTTTGTGAGTTTTTACCAAAAGCCTATTTTTTTTTTTAATTTCTTTTTTAACCCAAGGAAAATTGCTTTACGATGTTGCATTGGTTTCAGCACTCTGTGATGATTTAGAGGGTTAGGATGTGGGGAGGGAAGGGAGGCTCAAGAGGGAGGTGATATATGTATAATTATGGCTGATTTTCCCAGAGTCTATTTTTTGAAGCATCAAAACTTTCATGGTATTATTACCTAGCATAATCCTTTTTTGTAGCTTTATATACAAGGTGGCCCAATGGTAAAGAATCCACCTGCCAGGCAGGAGATGCAAGAGACATGGGTTCAATCTCTGGGTCAAAAAGATCCCCAGGACTAAGAAATGGCAACTCGCTCCAGTATTCTTGCCTGGAAAATTCCATGGACAGAGGAGCCTCATATGCTACAGTTCCATGGGATCTCAAAGAGTTGGACAGGATCGAGCCCACACACAGGCACACACACATGTCTATCCTACAACTTTTAGCAGATCCTTCAAGCAAACTCAGAGAGGAGCAAATATATTTCATAGTAAGATTAAAAGCTGGCAATTTATTACAGTAACCTAGAATTGAGGAGACTAAAACCTCTATTGGGATAAAATACATAATTATTTCATAACAGCTTGATCAATATCTCCTTTAAGGATGTATTGAAACAAGGACATTAACAAAGCTCCCAAAATCTCCTACACCTTCCCATTAAATATACAAACTTAATCCTGGGAAATCTGAGTTTGTTTTGACAATACTCTCAGCTAATGAAGAAATATCTAGAAAAAAGATCTTAATTATTTCTAGCCTTACTCCTTTTATAACAAATCATTGTGATTATTTCGATGGCTTCTCGGGGAGATCTCAAAAATAACTGGAGGTATGAAAGCTATCTTAAAATTTTACTTTCTCTTTTTCTGTGATCCAATCTTGAAAAGGCAAAATCTAAAAGACCTGTCAGAATTGACTAGGTCACTTGATGAAGTTAAGTTCATGGATGCTGGGAAAACAGTTCAGTTGAGTTCAGTTCAGTTGTTCAGTCTTTGCGACCCCATGAATCGCAGCACACCAGGCCTCCCTGTCCATCACCAGATCCCGGAGTTTACTCAAACTCATGCCCATCGAGTCGGTGATGCCATCCAGCCATTAAAACAATATGTAATGATTAAAGTGTGGTAGATTTAAAAACTAAACACAGAAAAAGAAGCACAATTGTGAGAAACTTTAGCTCTTATGTAAATAAGAAACTATTTGTTTTTTTTATTAAGCATGAGTATGATAAAATAAGTAAGAAGCAGCAAAGATTATTCTGGTAAAATATGGAAACTGCTTTCTGGGCAAATTACATTGCATGTTAAAAAATAACCTTTTACTATCTTTTATTGAGAATTCTAAAATCAGTTTATTTTCTTAACAAAGAAAAAGCCAAATTCTAGTTTTGCATGACTGTATTATTTGGCATTATAAGTTTAAGAGTTTCTCTTAAATATTATTTTGTAAATGGGCCTTTAATATGGAGAGAATTCTGCTAAATTTTTAATACCTTTCATAGCTTCTTTTCAGGCTCGGTGAATACAAACTAAGGCACAAAGAATTCCCTTTACTCAATCCTTCTAAGACCTACTAGAGTTTCTAAAGTTTTCTGAAGTTTTGTTGTTCAGCATTTTTTTCATATTGTGGGACAGACTGACACTTTACTGTAGTATAACAACTCTCTTTTTCCCTTGAAAAATAAAACCATCATTATCTTTTGCACACATTTTTATGTCTCACTTACTATGGATTTTAGTATAGTCACAACAACCTATGTTAATTTTTACTTTTAATCTAAATAATAATTTCTGTTTCATGGATAAAAGCTGGAAGATGGATCATGGTGAATAGTTCCCCATACAAAGGCTTTTGCAGATTAGCACAACTCAGGAGACTCTTATCATGACTTTCCACAGGTGATAGCATTCTTTTTATGCCTTCTTAAAATGGCAGCTGTGAATACTTTTATTAACATGACTAAAGATATAACACTCTATAGCATGTAAGCAGTATAAACACAGGAAGTAGGATACAAGGTAGAATTCTGCTTAGTCATCATTATTTCATAGCTTTATTTTTCTTTAAAAATCATCCGAATATCCAAAGCATATTCACTATTTAACTTTATTCAATAGTAATTCAATGGACACAGAGGGGAAGGGGAGGGGCTGATGAATTAGGAAAATAGCATTGATCTCTATACCGACCATGTGTAAAACAGGCAGCTAGTGGGAAACTTCTGTATCACACAGGGAGCTCAGCTCAGCTCTCTGTGATGACCTAGAGGGGTGGGATGGGGCATGTGAATGAGGCTCTAGAGGGAGGGGATATATTTGTACATATAGCTGATTCATGTTATTTTACAGCAGAAACTAACACACCATTGTAAAGCAATTATACTCTAATGTGCTAAGTCACTTCAGTGGTATCCTACTCTTTGTGACCCCATGGACTGTAGCCCGCCAGGCTCCTCCTCTGTCCAGGGGATTCTCCAGGCAAGAATTCTGGAGTAGGTTGCCGTTTCCTTCTCCAGGGAAATTTTCCGACCCAGCGATCAAACTCATGTCTCTTTATGTCTCCTCATTGGCATGTGGATTCTTTACCACTAGTGTCACCTGGGAAGCCATATACTCTAATAGTAAAATAAAAAATACACTACGGAAAAATAAAAATAATTTTAAAATAAATAAAATGAGAAAAAAATAGGAATTCAAGTTTCAAGATTTTCTAAGGATCTTAGAAATTATGTTTAAGTTGACAGAAAACAATTAATTTTATAAAAATATTGATCAGAAATATGATTCAATTATGTTTTCATAATCTTAAACATTATTGAGAAATAATGCTATCTCTTTTAATCCATCAATGAATAGAAAGAATTTAGTAAGCATAGATTAACTAATTCATTCAAAGACTTGTCCTAATTGTGTGAACCTAAATGGGTAAAGAATCTGTCTGCTATGCAGGAGACATAGGAGACACAGGTTTGATGGGTTTGGATTCCCAGGAGAAGATTCCCCTGGAGAAGAAAATGGCCACCCACTCCAATATTCTTGCCTGGAAATTCCATAGACAGAGGAGCCTGGCTGGTTACAGCTCATGGGATTGCAAAGAGTCAGACATGACTGAGTGACTAAGAATGCAGGGAAATACTTAAGATGTTTATAAGACAGAGGTTCTATAAGATAGCTTCCCACCCCCCACGCCCCTTAAAAGACTAGCATAGCAAGGAAGGAGCTTGGAAGTCTCTACTCCATCCTAACAGCAAGTGAGAAGCTGAACAGACTGAAAAATCAGAACTTATTTTGGATCCGTAAGAAAGGGAAGATGCAGGACATACCACTCCCCTGAAGACGGGAAAGACAGAACAATTAAATCAAAAGGAATCATATACCTAAGTGTAAAATGCAAATCTATAAAACTCCTAAAAGAAAAACCTGTATGACCTGGGGTTGTGATGCCTTTTTAGCTACAGTACCAAAGACACAATCCATGAAAGCCTTAATTGATAAGCTGGACTTCATTAAAATTAAAAACTTCTGCTCTGCAAAAGAGAATGTCAAGACAATGAGATGACACAAACTGAGATAAATATTTGTAAAGGATACGTCTGATCGAGGACTGGTATCCAAAATATACCAAACTCTTAAAACTAAACAGTAAGGAAGCACATAACTGTATTATAAAATAGGCCAAAGACTTTTAACAGAGATCTCACCAAAGAAGAGATACAGATGGCAAATAAGCATACGAAAAGATGCCCCCCTCATGTCATCCAGGAAATGCAAATTAAAATGAAAATGAGAAATCAATACACAGCTATTGAAGTGGCCAAAATCTGGAACACTGACACCACCAAATGCTGGCAAGGAAGTGAAGCAACAGGAACTCTCATAAACTGCTGGCAAGGTCGAAAAAATAGTACAGACACTTTGGAAGACAGTTTGACAGTTTCTTACAAGACCAAACATACTCTTACTATATGATCCACCAGTCACACCCCTTGGTATTTACTCAAAGGAGTTGAAAATTCACAGAAACTAGCACACAGATGTTTATAGCAACTTTATTCATAAATGCAAAAATTTGGAAGCAATCAGATGTTCTTCAGTAGATGAATGGATGAATATAGTATAACACATTTAAACAATGCAATATTGTTCAACACTAAAAAGAAACGAACAATCCAGCCATGAAAAACATGAGGGAACCTTCAATGCATGTTACCAAGGGAAAGAAGCCAAACTGAAAAGGCTACATATTGTATGATTCCAACAACATGACATTCTGGAAAAGATAAAACTATGAAGACCATAGAAAGGTCAGTGATTGCTAGAGGGTTGGGGATAGAGATGAATAGATGGAGCAAAGATTGATAGGGCAATGAAAATGGTCTCTATGATATTACAATGATGAACATATATCATTACACATTTGTCCAAACCAAGGAGCATACAACACCAAGAATGAATTCTTGTGTAAGCTGTGGACTTTGAATGATTATGATATGTTAATGTAGGTTCATTCTTGGTAAAAAAATGTACCATTCTGGTGAATTATGTTGATAATAGAGGAGGCTATGCATGTATGGGAGCTTGAGACATATAGGAAATCTCAGTACCTCCTCCTTAACTTTGCTGTAAAACTAAAAATGTCCTAACTAATTCTTAAAAAAGGAAAAAAAAAAAAGCTAGCATACTTAAAATAATAGACTAGTTCCAGTATTTTCTGTGAATTTTTGGTATATTTGATTTATATAAGCACTTTTTAACCTCTACAAGGCAATTTCAAAAGAGCTCCTTCAATTTAAAAACTATTATAAATCATCTATTTTATTAGAACTTTCCAGATGTAGAAAAATGTTTTACACTTTCACAAACATGTGCAGTCTTTTCTAAATTATAGAAAAGACCATGTATATTCTACCACACTAGCCACAAATTACAAGTAAACATAAACTCACAAAAAATCTCCAGATCTCAAAGATGGCTATTCCCAGTGAACATAAATTTTCATTCAATTTGAAATCATAAATAGATATACAAACAAAATGACTAACAAACTAGATTCTCTGCCTTCTCTCACTCTAAGGAATATGGTTGCAAACATCTATTCAACAGTTCATCAAACGGTCAAAACCAAATCCTTAGTTATTGTTATCACAGATGTGGAATAATTTATCACCTGTTTGAATCAAAAGCATAAATAAGACACAGAATCACAGGAAGAATAAAAACAAAATGAAAGTACAATATTAAAATTCCTTTGACACTCAGAGTTTACCCTGAAAGGCAAGAAAATACCCCTTTGCTCTTTGTATGTGAACACTTCTTTGGTGACGATGATGCTGATCCAAACATCTCATCCTCCGTTGTCTCCTCCTCTTGCCTTCAATCATCACTGACTCAATGCACAAGAGTTTTGAGCAAATTCTGGGAGATGATGGAAGACATGGAAACTTGATGTGCTGCAGTCTATGGGATCGCAGTCAGACACGACTGGTGACTGAACAACAACTTCTTTAGCAACAGAGTTTACTGGGCTGTATCAGGTGGATCTACTGAACACTTGGGCATCTTAGTGGAAGTTTCAAAAACCAGTAAAGTATAATTTTTAAATAGTAATATCATTATTTTTATTCAAATATAAAATGAACATATTCAAAAATGTTATTTACCTTATTAAATAATGACTAAAGCATTATAATGTTAAAACCGATCAAAAAGACTTTTAAAATGTGTTGGTATGTCTATGTGTAAGTATTATATGTATGAGATATATATATATGTATATATATATATATGTATGTATGTGTGTGTGTATATATATATATATATATATATATATACACTTCCCTGCCAGTCAATATTTCTATACCAGTCAATAATTATAGTTATTATATATACATTAAAAACAGTCAGTCCTAAAGGAACTCAGTCCTGAACTATTCCTGAGTAGTCCTGGACTGATGCTGAAGCTGAAGCTCCAATACTTGGCCACCTGATGCAAAGAACTGACTCATTAGAAAAGACCCTGATGCTGGGAAAGATTGAAGATGGGAGAAGAAGGGGATGACAGAGGATGAGATGGTTGGATGGCATCACCAACTCACCAAATTATCTTCATCTCTGCAAGACCAGCATCTACAAGTTAACTTGAAACTTCTCAAAATCTCTGATATTTAAATAATGGTAAATAGTGAGTTTATAGCTTCCCAGGTGGCTCAGTGGTAAAGAATCCACCTGCCAGTGCAGGAGGAGCAAGTTCAATCCATGGGTTGGGAAGATCCCCTGGACCAGGGAATGTTAACCCACTCCAGTATTCATGCCTGGGAAGTCCCATGGACAGAGGAACATGGTGGGCTACGGTCCGTGGGGCATAGAGTCCGACATGACTTAGCAACTAAATAACAACAACAACTAGTGAGTTTAACTAAGTATATATTCTCCTAGATAATCACTGGATGGTCCTTACTCCTGAAAGATTTCAGAAGGTTATGCCATATTTTAGCCTTACTTTAAAAATGTGTGCAATTTATCATAACACCTTAAAGAAAGTAAAAAAAAAAGATAATTTACAAGCAGAGATAATATATTTATAACTTATATCATTGATAAAACTTCATGTCAGCTGAGCCACAAGGAAAGCCCAAGAATACTGGAGTGGGGAGCCTGTCCCTTCTCCAGCGGATCTTTCCGACCCAGGAATTGAACCGGGGTCCCTGCATTGCAGGCAGATTCTTTACCAACTGAGCTATCAGGGAAGCCCAAGATAATATATTTACAACTTATATTATTGATAAAACTTCATGTCAGGAATTTATAAATAAAAAATTTAAATTAATGGAAAAAATCTACAGTTCACTAGAAAAATGGGCAAAAAGTTTCACAAAAGATAAATTGCATTTGGTCAGTAAACAGGTGGGGTATGTTCTTCCCTTTTGAGGATCAGAGAAATGTAAATCAAGATTACATGTGCTCAGTCATTCATTCGTGTCTGACTCTTTTGTAACCCCATGGACTGTAGCCTGGCTCCTTTGTCCATGGCAAGAATACTGGAGTGGGTTGTCATTTCTTTCTTCAGGGGATCTTCCTGACCCAGGGATTGAATCCATAACTCCTGTATCTCCTGCACTGCAGGCAAATTTGTTACTGCTGAGCCATCAGAGAAGCCACCCAAATCAAGACTATCAAGACTATAAATAGATGCTATTTTATACTCATTCCATTTGCAAAAAAAAAAAAACAGCGATTAGTCTGATATTACAAAATGTTGGAGAAGCTATGTCTTTAAAATATGCTTTGTTAATCTGTAAACAATCATTTTGTAAAACACATGGTCACTATCTTGTAAAGGTAAATGTTCACATGCCAAATGACTATATGGTTGGACTCCTAAGATACCCCTAAGCAAAAACACTGCACATATATACAAGAAGTCATGTTCAAGAATGTTTTTTTTTTAATTTATTTATTTTTTCAGTGGGTTTTGTCATACATTGACATGAATCAGCAATAGAGTTACACGTATTCCCCATCCTGATCCCCCCTCCCACCTCCCTCTCCACCCGATTCCCTTGGGTCTTCCCAGTGCACCAGGCTCGAGCACTTGTCTCATGCATCCCACCTGGGCTGGTGACCTGTTTCACCATAGATAATATACATGCTGTTCTTTCGCAACATCCCACCCTCACCTTCTCCCACAGAGTTCAAAAGTCTGTTCTGTACCTCTGTGTCTCTTTTTCTGTTTTGCATATAGGGTTGTCATTACCATCTTTCTAAATTCCATATATATGTGTTAGTATGCTGTAATGTTCTTTATCTTTCTGGCTTACTTCACTCTGTATAATGGGCTCCAGTTTCATCCATCTCATTAGAACTGATTCAAATGAATTCTTTTTAACTGCTGAGTAATATTCCATGGTGTATATGTACCACAGCTTCCTTATCCATTCATCTGCTGATGGGCATCTAGGTTGCTTCCATGTCCTGGCTATTGTAAACAGTGCTGCGATGAACATTGGGGTGCACGTGTCTCTTTCAGATCTGGTTTCCTCAGTGTGTATGCCCAGAAGTGGGATTCCTGGGTCATATGGCAGTTCTATTTCCAGTTTTTTAAGAAATCTCCACACTGTTTTCCATAGCGGCTGTACTAGTTTGCATTCCCACCAACAGTGTAAGAGGGTTCCCTTTTCTCCACACCCTCTCCAGCATTGAACATAGGCAAAACACTCCGACATAAACCACAGCAAGATCCTCTATGACCCACCTCCCAGAATATTGGAAATAAAAGCAAAACTAAACAAATGGGACCTAATGAAACTTAAAAGCTTTTGCACAACAAAGGAAACTATAAGTAAGGTGAAAAGACAGCCCTTAGATTGGGAGAAAATAATAGCAAATGAAGAAACAGACAAAGGATTAATCTCAAAAATATACAAGCAACTCTTGAAGCTCAATTCCAGAAAAATAAATGACCCAATCAAAAAATGGGCCAAAGAACTAAACAGACATTTCTCCAAAGAAGACATACAGATGGCTAACAAACACATGAAAAGATGCTCCACATCACTCATTATCAGAGAAATGCAAATCAAAACCACAATGAGGTACCATTACACGCCAGTCAGGATGGCTGCTATCCAAAAGAATGTGTTATTAGACATTTATCAGTCTTTAATAGAAAAACAAGAGAAAATGCAGTCAATAAAAAGTAAACAGATATATTCAGACAGCCATAGAAAAATAAGAAAAAATTTAGTCAATAAAAGAGTAAGTAAACAGATATATTCAGGCAGCCAAATATTATTCAACAGTATAATAAATACACTTAGCTATGTGTAGCAATATGGAATGTAACAGAATAATGTTGATCCTAAAAATTCAGTCCTAAAAAATTATACTAGGGCTTTGTTGTTGTTGTTTAGTCACTAAGTTGTGTCTGACTCTTTTGCAACCCCATGGATGTAGCCCACCAGGCTCCTCTGTCCCTGGGATTTCCCAGGCAAGAATATGCAGTGGGAAGCCTTTTCCTTTTCTAGGGGATCTTTCCGACCCAGGGATCAAACCTGCATCTCCTGCAGGTGAATTTGTTACAACTGAGCCACCTGGGAAACCCTTCTGAGGGCACTGTTCACACTGAATTTCATCTAAAAGTCTTCAGATGGAAGTCTCAAAATGAATGATTGAGTCCCTTGACTATTGTGTTTGCCAGTACGTAGGTGTGGATGGCCTCAATGAAAATGCTATCTGTGGAGTTTTGAAAACAAAGCCTCAGTCGATTAGACTCAAGAAGGAATGGAAGATGAGGAGATCTATCCTGTCTGTGCAAACAATTCTTATGAAGCATTTGCTGTATTAGAATGCAGATAGATTTCAGAGCTAAATGTGGTTGTGGGCTCAGAGACTTCTTGTTTAATGTAGGAGAAATTACAGTATGAGTTTATATTGATGGAAATGAAGCCAAGGAGATTGTCCATAATTAAAGGGGCAAAGTCCTTGAGGAAGTAAGTAAGGATGGCTTTCAGTAGAAAGGTGGATCTTAGGACACAAGGCATTCATCTGCTACAACTAAAGGAAAGCACTCATAGATACATATATAGACTGGTAGATTTGATAGGCAGAAGTCACATATAGATGTGAGAGTTGTACTATAAAGAAAGCTGAATGCTGAAGAATTGATACTTTTGAACTGTGGTATTGGAAAAGACTTTTGAGAGACCCTTGGACTGCAAGGAGATCCAACCAGTCAACCCTAAAGAAAATCAGTCCTGAATATTCATTGGAAGGGCTGATACTGAAGCTGAAACTCCAATACTTTGGCCACCTGATGAGAAGAACTGACTCACTGGAAAAGACCCTGATGCCGGGAAAGATTGAAGGTGGGAGGAGAAGGGGACGCCAGAGGATGAGATGGTTGGATGGCATCACTGACTCAAAGGACATGAGTTTGAGCAAGCTTCAGGAGTTGGTGATAGACAGGGAAGCCTGGCGTGCTGCAATCCGTGGGGTCACAAAGAGTCGGACACGACTGAGCCACTGAACTAAACAGAAAAGAAAGCGCATTTTTGATTACTGAAAGTGATGAGGGGGCCAAAGGTTGTTGATGTTTTGAGGAGAGAAGTTTGAAAAAGATGTTTAAAGAAAGGGAAAGAAAATTGACTACTGGCTATCTATGAAGAATGATGAGAACAGGCATTTAAGGTTTGTATTATGGTCACCATGACTGTGTTTCATATAGCCATGTTCAATTGTCCAAGTACTGGTAAGGGTTAAAAGAGAACTAACTTTTCCCAAGCTTGATGTTGACCTAGCTAGTACCATGGAGGGAGAGGGTCAAGGGGGTTGAACCTGCATAGGAGGGAATGATTTATAGATCATGTGAAACAATGTCAAATTCCATGGGCCCTCATAGGCTACTAGAATTTTGGCTTTAATTCAGAGTGAGACAGAGAAACACAGAATGGTTTTGAGCAGAAGAGTGACATAATTTCAATGTTTGTTAGTGGTTATAGAAGAAAGAGCAGGAAGAATATGTGTTACCAGGGGCCATGTCTCCCCCGCGGGTCTTTAGGCCATTGAAATGCTGGTATTTTTTTTGTTATTATTAAACATGCTTGTTTCATTCATGAATTCAGTAAAAGCTAAGAGATCTGAGCACATTAAAGAAACAAAATGAGAAACAGCAGTATTTTATCAGGCAGTGTGCATTTAAAATATAGTAACAACTATTAACTCCACTGTAAACTTATGTATTAATGCATCCATTTTAGAGAAGAGGAAACCAGGGCTCAGAGAGTTAAAAGTGACCTCATTAAAGTCTTTCTCAGCTCAGAGATGGCAGAACCAAGGTTCACACCTGAACATGAACTAAGAGGAAAAGAAAGGAGGAAATGCTTAGATTTAAGGAAGGTAGAGAAAACTATCTACCTTCATTGTCTACCTTGAATAAAATGTCATTTTTGTTGGACAGGACTTTGGTTGGTGAGGAGAAAAGTTGCAGAATCTAAGCTTTGTAATGCATAGCATAGACGTGTCTTATTACAATAAACCTTAGTTGCTATGATGATGATGATGATGCTATTTCTCAGCTTTCTGTGTTCCTATTAGTACCTGGTACTGTTCTAAGCAACTCACATGAATCAACTAATTTAATCTTCACAGCATGCCTTTCAGATATGGAGCAAGCAAGACCCATGGAAAGAAACCAGAAGCCATCTGTGTATTCATACAATCCATTAAGTCGCCCTTGAGAGCAGTTTCACACTGAATAAAAACTTAGAAAGTCCCATCATTTTTCTGGTGACTCTCAGACTGTAAAATCATTTGGCTATTTAAGTCTCAGAATATCATCTCTATTGGACATAGGATGGCAGTTCCATTATATTAACACTTCATTTATCAATGAACTTGAAGGCAACCTCTTTCCTTCCCCACTATGGCAATTCTCAGGTGAGCTGCCTGCCTTCAGTAGGAAGGTGCAACTGGATTTCCTCTGATTCTCATTTATCTCCATTGCTCTCTAAGCTGCTTTCTGACCCTTCCTTGGTTGGGGTGGGTAGTGAGACAGGAGTTTAGGATGGTTCCTGCTTCCCCCAAGGGCTTCACCGAATGGCTCAGCAGCAAAGAATCTGCCTGCCAAAGAATCTGTCTCCAATACAGGAGACGTGGGTTCAGTCCCTGGAAGGGGAAGATCCCCTGGAGAAGGAAATGGCCACCTACTCCAGTATTCTTACCTGGAGAAATCCATGGACAGAGGATCCTGGTGGGCTACAGTCCTTGGGGTCGCCAAGAGTCGGACACGACTTAGCAAATGAAAGACAACTGCTTCGCCAGTACTGGCTTTGTGTTCTCTGAGTCTGGCTGGTGTATAAAGTTCTTTCATAAGATACCATGTCAGGTTCTCTGTGATTCTCCTGATGATTCTTTCTGATTGAAATGCACTTCTTTCTGTACAAATTTCTAATTTAACATTCTTTCATACCTAGAGGTGGGTACTAAAATTAGCCTCTTTTTACAGATGGGGAAACTGGCCCAGGGACTTTAAGTAATTTTCCCACGTTCATACAGCCAGAAAGTGGTAGAGTCACCCTCATTTCTGAGCTTAATTTCAGAGATGTGCTCTTAACTGCTAAGCAAAATCCTGTACCGGAAGGTGAGCAGTGGCATCAGGAAAGATTGTCTTTTCTTTGTGCTGCTTGGTCGCCGTCCTGCTTTCTCAGATACCAGCCTGTTCTTTGCCTCAGAGATGGGTGGTTGCTGTGTTTGCTTGGGAACGCTGTCCCTGACTGCCTGCTATTTATCTAGTTCCCCCAAGCCTTCTGTCTTTCAGAGATCTCTTCCCTGCCACCAGGAAGGGTTTGTTCATCCCCTGCTTCCAGAAATCTGGGAAGCATCCCAGGAAATGCCACAAATAGACTGCAGGTGGGACGCAGCAGTCTTTTAAAAGGGGGAACAAGAATATCATATTCACACATAAAATCTGGAAAGCAGTTCTAACAAAGTTCCTCTATGTTAGGAGGGGTGGTTTTCTTGTCGCCTGGCAGTTGAAGACCCTTCCTCACTTGTCTGCATTCAGATCTAGCTAGCTAGCTACCTAGCTCTCGAGAGGTTGACTTGGGTACCAGGTGTCTATGAGATGAATTTAGGAGAGCTGCCAAGGAGACAATTCAACCATCACCCTGAGGAAAGAAGTCCCACCTGCTGTCTTGATTGTGATCTTCCGTGTAATAAACATTGGAAAAAATCCCTTCTTACTAGAGAAAAAGTTTTCATGTGCTGCTTTCAGTGTTAGGAGCCAATTGTGAGCAACGCCCAAGAGTCTCTGAAAGGTGGATATACTGTTCTTTAGAGTTGCCCCAATTACACATGCACCCATCTGACGAGCAAGGTTGAGAGGAAACCTTGGACTTCTCTAGATGGGAACTTACTGAAAAGAATCAGTGGACTAAAAGACCTGAATTAGACCCTCAGCTGCCCCATTTTAGATGGCACAGGCGCTCTGAGATCTCATTTAGTGGAGCAAAGACTGACGGCTATGCACCGTGCTTTTTCTAATATGCTTCGTTCTATACCAGATACCTTGTGCATTTTGGAAGTCCTATTGGACATCATTGCATATGATGTCCATTGCATTGGACTTGGTTGCATATATGAATTCCAGCATCTTAAGCCAGACCCAGAGCTGCAGGAGACAAACTTTAAGCTGGTTCACACAGTCTATCCTAAATGTGCCAAGGATTATGCACTTCTTCCTATAAGTACAGATTCAACTCCTCTGCCTGGAGAACCCCATGGACAGAGGAGCCTGGTTGGCCACAGTCTACATAGGGTTGCAAAGAGTCAGACACAACTGAAGTGACTTAGCACGCACGCATGCAAGGCTTAAAACCATCCTCCACTTTTGATTCTTAACCACCTAAATTCACTGCCATGCTAAAATTATTTTTCATTCATTTCTTATACCAACCCTATTTTTAGTGACCTGTCCATTCATCTTGTTTATGCCTTTTCACTCCGATGGTTTAATGGTTTTTCATGTGATCTGCTGCGTTAGTTCTTTTTCTTGGCTACTCTTTCTGTCTTTGATTATTAATTCTACAAGAGCTTCTCAGGTTGTGCCGTGGTAGAGAACCCAGCTGCCTTTGTAGGAGACACAGGAAACCTGGGTTTGATCCCTGGGTTGGGAAGATACGCTGGAGAATGACATGGCAACCCACTCAAGTATTCTTGCCTGTAGAATTCCATGGACAGTGGAACCTGGTGGGCTACAACCCATGGGATTTCAAGGATTGCAAAGATGGCAAAGAGTCGGACACAAATGAGCTCATACACACAGATTAATTCTATAAACACTCTTAAGTAACACTTGGTTTGATCTTTGTTTATCACACAGATCCCTCCGGAATTGCCCCCTGTGCCTATACCAGTGGGAACTTAGGCGGGAGAAATAGTAGAGCTGTCCAGTCATACCAGGGCACAGAAGCAGGTAGATGCCAGAATCAAGTCCACAGTGTGTGCTGAGAATTACATCAAACTGCTTATCAAAGCAAAGGGGACCTTAGGACATGATCAGAAGTTTACCTGCAGTTTAACAAGACAATTGTGAGATACGGGGTGAGAGACAGAAATCTAGAAAAGACCAGGGCAAAGATACAGTGCAATTGGAAGGGGCATGCTGAGCTTGTCTGGATAAATATTGGAAATTTTAATGGAAGTGGATAAACATAAATTGCCTGGACCACTCTGGACCTACAGTGAGATTTGGCACTCTAGCTGATACTGAGAAATCAAGTGAGGGGAATAAGATGTTAAAGCGTCTTGAGAAGATGGAGTTCAAGGGTACAGAGATAGACATGATGTTTATCAGACTTGACCACAGTCCTCCTGTTGCATCAAGAATGAGCAGAGGGAGGGCAAGATGATAACATTTGTGATAAACAGCTCAGGGGCCTAACTCACACTAATCTGAGGATATAGTCGTGGATTTCAAATACTCTGGAAAACATCTGCCAACTGTACAACCAAAAACTTGAACTGTGTTCTCCTTATTGACATGAATAAGTATTTGTGTTTCTTCTCTTGTTCTCCTTTGAGAAAACTTTTTGGTTACTAGTTTTTCTTTTCCTTTTCTTTAATTTTTAACAGTAAAGATATATATGATTCAAAAAAAAAAGATATATATGATTCATCTTCATTATGAAGAATTCACACAGTAGACTAGAATACAAAGAAGGAAATAACACTCCTAAAATAACCATTGTTAGTATTAACTTTCAGATGTTCTTCTTTCCATATGTGCAGTTAGAAGAGTAGATACATAAAGAGATCATTTGATAGGGATAAAAAATGTCATTAAATAGGATCATACTTTGAATGCTCATTTGATAAGATATTCAACTTATTTTGACTTCTTTATTAAAACTAACAAGGAAAGTGAAGAAATTGTAAATATTTTGGTCAACATTTCCTATAGATCTCTCTAATTTTATCAAAAATATGAGAACAAATAAAAGGTTGGAATCACTGTGTTTTATTTCTTGAAACACATACTTCAATTTAAGAAAGGCTTTGAATTCTAGTTCCATATCTTTGTTTTCTCCATTATGCCTGGTGAAATGGCTAGTGATCGACGTGTATTTACTGAAGAGAAATGAAACTAAACCTATAAAGAATAATGTACTGAATATCATTTTATTCTTAAGCATGAAAATTAATTTTATCTGTATGATTTCCAAAGTAAGATACCTCATATGTCAGTTATGCAACTCTGTCATCTATAATTTAAGAACTTAAGATCCAAATAGATTGACTCACTATTACAAGACATATAACCAATTAATAGCAGAGTCACTGGGATCTAAGCCTTCTTGCTCACAGGGCAGTGATCAATTGGAGCATTGCTTTGAAGCAGCTGAAAAAACAGAAATGAGATCTTAGCTATACCTATAGCTTGTTCTCTCCCCTTTTGTCAACCACATGTAATATGAATTCTTCCTATTTCATCATGTTTAAAATGAAACTAACACACTGCTTAGTAAAGGGTGGTAAAATAAAGCCAAAGCTCAGAATCTTTTTCATCCATTTTTTCTCCCATTTTTTCTCTGTTAATAAAAACAGATGGGGACCAGCACTTCAAACTTATTCATAAGAAAGAAGTGCAACCTCTCGCCATAAGAATAAAAAAGTGAGGACCACAATAAACATAGATATTTGGTGAGGCCGCAGGGGACTCTAAACCCACCCAGTCTTCTCATTGGAAGTGGCAAATCAGTAAAATCCTAGCAACTTTCATAATATTCCAAAATTTGAAGAATAATAGATGGGATAGATATTCTCTGATGTAGAATCGGTACAAAATATATCTGTGAGAGGAAGCAACCTTGAAATGAGAACAATTCAGATTATTAAGATGAGGTTATATCATCTTTATTTGTCTAGTATATTTCTGAAGAGTCTTATTTTGAGAACTCATCTCTTAATGCCTACCCATGTCAAACTTAGGCACTTCAAGGGAAACAGTTTCAAATTTACTTCCCTTTCATGTGTACCTTAAAAGTCTCTAATGGTTAGAAATATTAAATGTAAAATTTTTAAAAATCTTGTTATAAAACAGATTATGCAAATACATCAAACTGACTTTTAATCCTTATATTTGTCAAAAATAGCTAAGTAGAGTATAAGCGAGTGTCCCAGGTGGAGCAGTGGTAAAGAATATGCCTGCTAGTGCAGGAAACCCGAAAGACGCAGGTTTGATCCCTGGGTCAAGAAGATTCCCCTGGAGGAGGAAATGGCAAACCACCCCGATATTCCTGACTGGAGAATCCCATGGACAGAGGAGCCTGGTGGGCAATGGTCCGTGGGGTTCTAAAGAGTTGGACGTGACTGAGCGCGCGCACACACACACACACACACACACACACACACACACACAGAACATAGTGGTTAAGAAAACATCATTTGGAATTATGTATTTGGCTTTGACTCACAGTCACCCATTAATTATTAGCAACAAAAGCTAAGTCCAGTTTAGTAACTTCTATAAGGTTCTGTTTTAGAAGAGCAATGGCTTTCTTTTGGTGATGTAAGAACAAGGTGAAATGATGTAGCAATTAATACAGAAAGCAGTATTTAATATGTGCTCTGCAAATGATGGTGATTGTTATTTTCTCGACTTGGAATTTCAATATAGTCAATAAAGATGCATACAGAAAAAAAGCAAAAACAAAACCTTCTCTTTCAACAGTTTACACATAGATCAAAAAATTGTATTGGCTAATTTGACATATTCAAATGAAATTGACACTAAAATGTCCCCAAATTTTGTCCTGTCAGATCCTCACTGTTATCAGTTGCAGGGAGTTTGAGACGGGAGATTGAGTTTGAGCTGTTATGGAAGTCTTCTGGAAAGATAACTATTAAGATGATTTATTTATAATTGTTCATTGTAAACACGGTTAATTTTAAATATTTTCAATTGACTAACTTTGGAGTTTGAAATACAATACACTTTCAGTGAAATAAACCAACCTATTTTGAAGAAGGATACCATTAAAAACTCCAATAACTCCTATCTGAAATTTCTTACCAACTGTGTGTGTGTTGGTCACTCAGTCGTGTCCGACTCTTTGTGACCCCATGGACTGTAACCCACCAGGCTCCTCTGTTGATGGGATTTGCCAGGCGAGAACACTGGAGTGGGTTACCATTTCATTCTCCAGGGGATCTTTCTGACCCAGGGATCAAACCTGTAATGTCAGCTTAATAGCAAAATTAATATTTTTTAAGTAAGTGTAGTTTCTTTAAAGTAAATGTAGTTTCTGTATCTCAGGAATGTTTTGAACATTACATTATAATGCCATTTTCATTGTATTACATTAAAGTCAAAGAATGAAATTTTTGAGTGTTTATGAATTCTCTCACATTTTAAGCAGATGCCAGTATAGTTAATTTCAGAGGTTTATCATTTTCTAATGACACTGAATTCAGTGCAGATTTAATATCCATTTATGCTAAGCATGTTTCTAAAGGTTCTTTTCAAATATGCTTTTGTCTTAAAATTTTTTTCATGTCTCAGATAATGGATGTGTTTTTAGCTCCTTTAAAGTTCTTTTTATATTATGAAAATGTCTATCCCAAATAAATTTCTATTCCAATGAAGGAGAGAATTGGACAGATAATCCAAAACTACTGTGCATCAATGTGGATTTTTTTTTAAATTAAGATTTTATTTTTCTGAAACAGTTTTAGGTTCACAGTAAAGATTTCCTAAACAACCCCTGCCCCTGCATAGCCTTCCCTGTTATCAATATCCCCACCAGAGAGGTACATTTGTTACCATTGAGGAACCTACATTGACGTGTCATCATCACCCAAAGTCCATAGTTTACATAACAGTTCACTCTTGATGTGGTTCATCCCATAGGTCTGGACAAATGTGTAATGACATGTATCCATTTATCCGGCACTTTCACTACCCTAAAAACACTCTCTGCTTCTCCTATTCCTTTCCTGTGCCCTCAACCCTGGCAAGCACTGATCTTTATACTGTTTCCATAGTTTTGCCTTTTCAAGCATGTAGTATAGTTGGACTCAGGCAGTATGTAGCCTTTTTCAGACTGACTTATTTCACTTGGTAACCTACATTTAGGGTTCCTCTATGTCTTTTCATGACTTCATAGTCCATTCCTTTTCAGGATATAGGATGGTAATATTTCAAAGGCCTTATTAGTTTGAGTGAAGTTTAAAATTGTTTATCATTTTAAACTTAATTTCATTAAATATTTCTTAAAACGTGTTGGGAAGGAGAATTATAGTACAATGTAAATCTATTTTTTTAGAATAATTCATGATGTGAGTAATACAAAAAGAAAAAGATCAAGACTTGATTTTTTTTATCAAACTTTTAGGTGACTGATGTCTTCTAAATGGTTGTGAATTATTAAAAAATCTCTTTACCTGAACATATTAAATTTTTGAAAAACAGAGGCAATAAAATTTTTCCTTTGCCACATAATGTTTACTTTTGGAAGATATAGATTAAAGTTATATTTTTCCCTCGATAGTATGGTTACGGCTTCATTGTATGTAAACACTAGCAGAAGAATCACGGTAGAGAGAAATTTTAGCTGAAGAGACAAGAAGGCTACTTTGAGTCCTGTAAAATAATGCTGTATTTTAAAATAGACCATTGTTCCTGTGATTGAAGGGTGGTAAGAATATGCCAGCTAGAGAATGTCTCATTGACACAGGATTGTTTTGAGCTGATTGTTACAGAAGCAGCAGACACAGGAGAAACTTTAAAAATAATGATTATTTTTTTGTAGAGAAAATTTCCATTTTTAAAGGAAATCTCCATTTGTAAATGTCTCCATCTCTGTACCAGGAAGAGAAGGATGACTAGGCTACAAGAAAGCTTCTCAGTGGAGAAGGCCACAATTTAAGTCCATTTAGTAAACCTTCCCACTTGGCCCTAGAGGTAAAAAATTTGCCTGCCAATGCAGGAGACGCAAGAGACTTGGGTTCAATCCCTGGGTCTGGAAGATCCCCTGGAGAAGGGCATGGCTACTCGCTCCAGTATGCATGCCTGGAGAATCCCATGGACAGAGGAGTCTGGTGGGCTATAGGCCATGGGGTTGCAAAGAGTCAGACACAACTGAACAATTAATACTTTATTTTACTTACAGTAAACTTCCCAGGAGGCACTAGTGGTAAAGAATCTGCCTGCCAGTGCAGGAGACTCAAGAGACTTGGGCCAGATGCCTGGCTGGGGAAGATCCCCTGGAATAGGCAAATGGCAACCCACTCCAGTATTCTTGCCTGAAAAATTTATGGACAAGAGGAGCCTGGTGTGATCAGTCCATGGAGTCACAAAGATTCGGACACGACAGAGCACATAGTACGTCTTACTCTTGTTTACTATACTTTCCTGGTTGCTTTCCCACAACTGGCCTCCTATATACTCTCCTCTCTTTGGCTAAAGATGGATTTAAGCCTAGCGTTCTAAGGGCTTCCCTGGTGGCTCAGCTGGTAAAGAATCTGCCTGCCATGCGGGAGATCTGGGTTCGATCCCTAGGTTGGAAAGATCCCCTGGAGAAGGGAACGGCCTCCCACTCCAGTATTCTGGCCTGGAGAATTCCAGGATCACAAAGAGTCGGACTAGACTGAGTGACTTTCACTTTCCAAGTATTCTAAGCCAACTTTGAGAGTTACTGATTTTCCCCTGAATATCTCCCATGTATACATTATATATACACGTTAGTAAACTTCTGTTTGCTTTTCTTTTTCAACCTGTCTTTTATTACAGGGCTCCCCATAGAGAATTTAGAAGGTAGAAGGAAAATTATTTTTTCCTCCCCTACAGTTCAACTACTTCAGTTGAAATCATTTTTAAATAAACTCTCCAAACAAGTAAGAATAAATGTCTTTTAAAAGCTTATGGCATAAAATCATGTCATAAACTTATAGGAGATATTAATAAAATCAAATAATCATTTTATTAAAATTATTTCAACAGAATCATTAAACATAAGGAATGAACTACATAGAAATATTTGATTTTATCACAGACTACTAAGGAAAAAATAATTTACTTTTCCAAAACTACGAGACTTGTATTTGATAGTTTCCTAATCCTCAAAGTTATTTATTTATTTTTTTTTCAAAGTTATTTATATCTAATAACTCCATGTAACAAATCTTTTAATTTCAGTTTCATTGGGAGGGGAGGATATTTGGCTCTTAGTAAGTATGGTGTCAAGTCAGATTTCTGAGCATTAGGTAAACTGAGGTACGTGTTTGTCAGTCATGTCTAACTCTTTGTGATCCTGTGAACCATAGCCTACCAGGCTCCTCTGTCCATGGGATTCTTCAGGCAGGAACACAGGAGTGGGTTGCCATTTCCTTCTCCAGGGGAATCTTCCCTACCAGGAAGATCAAACCCTTGTCTCCTGCATTACAGGCCGATTCTTTACTGTCTGAGCCATTCGTTAAGCCCAGGTAAACTGAGAGTCTAGACATTTTCTGGTATCTTCTTGGATTAGTTATCACTTTTGTTTTGAAAGTTTTCCAGGAGAAAATAATGCTGATCATACTTCCTGGTAGGAAACTGGGAGTTTGTCCACATTTGTTCAGGCATTAAAACGGGTCCAAAGTTCCTTCCTAAAGGAAAGCCTGCAGTTGAGTTTTTGCTTATGGCAGAAGTGCTATTCCAATGTTCTTTGCCCCCTTACTCCAATGAGAACCTTGATTTTTTAGTGGGCATTTTGCCCATGAGCAAAATTATTTTATTTCTTAGAAGCACTTGTGGATAAATATGGTCAATAACCAAGCTTTGGCCATTGAGTTGTAATTGGAGATATTGTGTGCAACTTCTAAATTATTTACTTCTTGGACCCCTGTATTGTTCCTTCCCAATGACTAAAATGCAAAATTTATGACCAGAAAATGAGACAATACACTATAAGTGGTCAGAATACCTTGGGAGCCATATGAAAAGAGAGCTGCCACACTAATACCAGACTGTCTAATAGGAGTTTCTTTTCTCTAACAGAGAAAGAAATTTCTATGGTTTAATTAACTATGAGTTTGTTTGTTTTTTTCTTTTTCTTTTTTTACAGTCGCATACACTCAGGCACTTCAGTCATGTCCAACTTTTTGCGACCCTATGGACTGTAGCCCATCAAGCTCCTCTATCCATGGAATTCTCCAGACAAGACTACTGAAGTGGGTTGCCACTTCCTTCTCCGGGAGATCTTCCCGACCCAGGGATCGAATCCTCGTCTGTTAAGTCTCCTGCATTGGCCAGCATGTTATTTACCACTAGTGCCACCCGCTGACGCTGGTGAACTTAATTCCTACTGGATCTGTCCAGTTTCTGCTCTAAATTTCTGTTGAGCTGGGGCAAGAAATATTTGTCCTGCATGTTTTATATACATATATGTAATGATAAAACTGCAGAGCTTAATGAAAGATACAAAAGAGATAAAATAGACATGTACAGATTTCTCTACCTGCAAATGTTTTAATAGGTCCTATTAAACTTTGCTTTGTTCCTTGACTTATCTTCTAACCAGTGGCTGACATAAACTTGGTTGAATATTTCAGATTCATACTCCGCTAACATTCATATTCAGGGCCCATTATGTGTTAGGAAACTTCTGATCCTTAATCATTTATATTCCTCACAATGACCCTGCAGGATATGTGGGATTTTTGCAGTTTTACTGTGAGCCACTTCCCTAGTGGCTCAGACAGTAAAGAGTCTGCCTGCAATGCAGGAGACCTGGGTGTGATCCCTGGGTTGGGAAGATCCCCTGGAGAAGGAAATGGCCACCCAGATCCACTATTCTTACCTGGAAAGTTCCATGGACAGAGGATCCTGGTGGGCTACAGTGCACTGGGTCACAAAGAATCCGACACGACTGAGAGACTTCGCTTTCAATTTCACTAAGAAGCTCAAAAGAAATAGAGTGTGTTTAAGGTGTTCCTGCTGGTGAGTGGTGGAGCTCATCAGTTTGGATTGGAATGTGTTCCTTCTATAAGATGCAGAAAAGAGGTCATTCAACTTTAAAGAAACTGCCTGCGTGCCAAAGATGCGGGTTCAATCCCTGGGTCAGGAAGATCCCATAGGGAAGAAAATGGCAACCCTCTCCAGTCTTCTCGCCTGGGAAATACTATGAACAGAAGAGCCCGGAAGGCTCGCAAAGAGTCAGACATGACTTAGCAACTGAACAACAACAACAGCTCTTCTTGAACTTTCAAATAAACATCTAAATGCCGTAAGATGTAATCATTTCATTCATAGATGACATTTTTTAGAAGTTCTTATCTACATTTTATTGAAACAAAGCAATGTGCAATACCAACCACAAAATTATTTTACTCTTTGTGGTCATATAATGCATACAGTCCCAATTTCTGATTAAATCATTTCAAGAATGTTTGGTCAACTAATGTGTGTGTATGTGTGTGTGTATATTAGTTGCTCAGGTGTGTCCAATTCTTTGTGACCCCATGGACTGTAGCCCGCCGGGCTTCTCTGTCCATGAAATTCTCCAGGCAAGAATACTGGAGTGGGTTGCCATTCCCTTCTCCAGAGGAACTTCCTAACCCAGGGATCGAACCCTGGTCTTCTGCATCACAGGCAGATTCTTTACAGTTTGAGCTATAGGGAATTCTGTCAATTAATATGTCCCCCTTATAAAAACTTTCCTGCCTGGGTGTAATGTCTCCAGCTGCTTCATCGTTCATTATATTATGTGACCTGAATCCCTCACATTTCTAGTTTTTCTGATGTAGACTCAAATCTTACTTCTTTCATTGTGTTTGGCTGGGTTGCTTATTTATTTAATCAGTTCACATTTAACTTCTTATAAGTATGGCAGTACCCACTCTAGCATTCTTGCCCATGGACAGAGGAGAATTCCATGGACAGAGGAGCCTGGCGGGCTATGGTCCATGGGGTCGCAAAGATCGAACATGAATGATGCAACTTAGCTCAGCACAAGTACTCTAGTTCCATAGAGAGTCTCCATTAGTAAACACAGGCTACGATCTAACCTGAAAAGTAGCAAAGAAGTAGGACTTTTAATAAAATGTTCTTTAATGACCACTGTCATGTCCAAGACAACACATGGAAAGTAGAGTGTCTGTGTTAATTTTTTCTTAGATAATAGATATATGCTTATAATTTGAGTATGATAGAATTGACTGACTAAGAGAAACTGTTATTTCTAGACCTGATTCCTACCTGAAGCTTTGCTTGGTTACCTCCCAGTTGCCAAGTATCCTTATTCCAAGTGACCAGTGCCAAGTAAGTTGTTTCGCAACTGCTAGTAAACCAAGTACTGCTGTACTATATCATTTGACACTTGTCTTTTAACTCGTCTTTTCCACAGAGTGTTTTAGGTTATCCTCAATACTTTCCAATGAAGGTTTGGTATATAGGAACCACTGGTTGTTTTCAGACTTCTATGAAATCAAGTGCAAAATAATTAAATATAAATGCATAATTAAATATACAAATAAGCTCATGTTCCACCTGCAGTCATGTCAGTCCTGCCTAGCATATTTATATCATAAATCCGTTTCATGACTTCATTTCTCTCGTCACCCATGTGCATCGTATTCATATGTCAAATTCACCTCAGGACTGTCTTCTATGAGGTCGTCCCTCTTGTGGTTCTAGCTTTCAGTAACCACTTCCAGGCCTGGGTCCTATAGACTTACCAGGTAGAACTTCATTACGTTTTGTAGTTTATTATACTCTACTTTTTATAACTATCTGCTTCCCATTTTATTGAGGTGCTGGATTCAGACAACTGGGAGATTTTCTGAACTCCCACTCTCCAGGCCGTGCTGTCTCTCCTCATTTCTGTTTCTCCATGCAATCATTTATTAAGTTTCGAGAAGATTCTTCCTCACTCTGCCCTGATGCGTATGTCCTTTGTTCACTTCCCTCCTTATTTCTGTGGTGTCTTTCCTTTCTCTCACCTCCCTCACGTGTTGATCTTTCACACTGCCCGTGTTAGATTTCTGGAACAAAAGTCTGATCACATTGCTTCCCTGCTTGAGGTTTATACTGGCCCTCCTATCTGTTACCACAAACATCCAAATACCTGTTATCATTCAGGCTCATTTCTTGCAACACCCTCACTGCATTGCCCTACACTGTAGCTTTCTAGTCACATTACCTGCTTCAGTACCTCCATGGGGACTGGAAGGAGTATTTAGGAGGTAGACTCATAGGAGGATGGATCACATATTTTACATTTTTATCTCATTTAATCTTTGCCCAGCTTTAAGAGGGAAGTATAATCATTATCCCCATTTTAAAAGGAAAAAATAGAGGCTTTGAGAGGCTACATAAGCTGCCCAATGTGGCAGAAAGAATAGGTGGATAAAAGTAGAATAAAATTCAAATCTTCCTCAGCCAAAGCTTATACTTTTATCCCCCATGTCTCTGTGCTTTTCTGGAGGCTGTTCTCTTTGCTCAGAATTTCTTCCTCCCTACTTTTTATCTGTCTAATAAACTACAATTACCCTTCTCAACTCAGCTAAAATGCCATTTTCTGTGCAGCTCTCCTAAGCATCTCTTATTTCCATCTCACCAGATAAAGGCTCCCAACTTTGGGCCCTACAATTCCTTATATCTACCGTCTGTAAAATATGCTGTATCATACGATAATGATTTATTTAGTCATCTTGTCTTCCTTACCAGATTTAAAGGATGGTGCATCTCCCTGTGTTGTTTTGTTTTCATAAAACTTACCACAGTGCTTGCACCCAGAAGCATTTTGTGGTGAATTTATTCACTAATAGTATATAATTTAACTTTAAAAAGTTTAAGAATCTAGAAGTGATCTGCATAAGTGCTCTTCAGTCAGATGGACCTTCAACACTGCTCCATAATACTAGCAGTTATTTTCAGCTGTGAAGTTAAGTTCTCTCCTTGGAGGAAATAGAATATCAGACTACCAGTAACATGTACAGCTTGGCCAATTTATTAGTATGAATTGGATTTGGGGAAAACACTGTTTTCTGAATACTAATTAGAGAATTTAAATGGTAAGCATATGCTTTTAAGCAGGGGAAGGTCTCTAACATGTTGACTTACAACATAGTTCTCAAGGTTCTCAAGTTCTCTTAGTTCTCAAGTCAAGTTCTCTGACTTACAACAAAGTTCTCTTTATGTGTGTGCTAAGTCGCTTCAGTCATGTCTGACTCTTTGCAACGCTATGGACTATAGCCTGCCAGGCTCCTCTGTCCATGGGATTCTCCAAGAATACTGGAATGGGTTGCCACGTCCTTCTCCAAGGACTCTTCCTGACCCAGTAATTGAACCTGTGTCTCAGTCTTCTGCATTGACAGACACCCAGGTTCTTTACCACTAGCACCACCTATGTATTATACCCTAAGTAAAGATATTAAAAGGAGCAATGGCTATAAAAGAATAAGAAACAGCAATATAAAGCTCAAGTTCATTTTGGGGGTATATTAAGGTCCCATAAAAAAAGAACTTGATTAACAAAGTTACAAATTATTTCTCTGAAAAAAAAAAAGTCACCAAGAATATAAAAAAACCTTTTCTAAAGAATCAAATTAATTATATAATATTATGATTGAAGTTAATAATGCTCACTTGCCCTGATCTATATACTGACATGAATGTCATGAATTTGGAGTTTATTATTCAGGAAATGTCCATACAAATCTTAATGTAGCAGGTTAAAAAATTTTCCAGCAATTTTGGAAGAAATACATAGTGCCTTTTCCCCCTTAATGGGAATTTAGTATGTATAAATGAAATAATAAGGATCATTTTGTTTAATTACCAATTATATCTTTTCACTTGTTCAATGAAATACTTCCAAACATTGTTTACTAGTGTTGCTTGAATGTTTTAGCAGAAATCTAACATCGCTACCAACATAATCATTTCTGTCCATGATGTCTAGAGCATAAGCTCAATGTATGTTCCCTGGAGATGGCATCTTTTGATTATATTCTTACATAAAACTAGTATATTGAAGAGAAAACTTTCTAAAACTCAAAACTTTTAGACTGTGTAAAGGCCACCCTCAGTCTGGGTTGAGATTTACTTTTATAGCACTGGTTATTAGATTTCTTAGCATACTGCCTTTCTTTGTGGTTTTAAAAGGCAGACTATGAATATGATGAACCAAGGGCTGTGGACATATTAAAATGCTTTTATATAAAACCCCATTCCAATTCCTTTTCTGAACTGGCTTTTCACAACATTCCTTGTTTTATTATTTTTGTTCTTATATATCTTGCCTTTTTAGAGGATATTTTACAACATTTATGCACGCGCTCCTAACACCCATGTAGGTCACATTTCTACTTCCCTTAATATTCCTTGCAGACTCATATTTATAGATAAGTTCTTCATAATGCAGTTTATATGATGATGGGGGCAGAACAGTCGTGACCCTGGCTTTCATTTTTGTCCAAGCTTCAAACTCTAGAATTCATTGTATAGAGAAATATTCATTTCCCCTTCCAGCTCCTCAAGCCAATGAGAGTGATTAAATGAAAGGAATTTCCACCATTGTAAATTATAGTTTTACCTAATTAGTGACATCACATAACATGATAAATTATGAATTTAGAAGATCGTTATTCGGTAAATGAATGCTTGTCAGTTGCTCTGACGGCAAATTAATCTTGGAGCATCTAAAGAAGGCTTAAAGTAACAGCAGCAGAATTGCTGACATCACTGGTATACAGAATCTCTCTTACACACTGGTGATTCTGCCCGTCAAAGTGTCATAGTGGTTGAAAAATGTCCTGATTCTGGGGGGGAAATGTGCATATTTTGGAAGCTGTTA
Organism: Cervus canadensis; assembly: GCF_019320065.1. NCBI lineage: Eukaryota > Metazoa > Chordata > Mammalia > Artiodactyla > Cervidae > Cervus > Cervus canadensis. Next base: position 43,226,430 of record NC_057408.1, on the reverse strand, counting down.
GAAATTAGAAGGGAGTAGCAATTATTCTGTTCTGAAATTCCAGTTTTATAGATGGTAAGATTTATATATGGTACATTTTGTTATAATTAAGTTATAATTAAGAGTAAGACAACTTCACTGGTAGCTCAGTTGGTAAAGAATCTGCCTGCAATGCAGGAGACCCTGGTTGATTCCTGGGTTGGGAAGATCTGCTGGGGAAGGGATAGGCTACACACTCCAGTATGCTTGGGCTTCCTTTGTGGCTCAGCTGGTGAAGAATCCATCTACAATGCAGGAGACCTGGATTCGAGCCCTGGGTTGGGAAGATCCAGTGGAGAAGGGAAAGGCTGCCCACTCTAGTATTCTGGTCTGGAGAATTGCCTGGACTGTATAGTCCATGGGGTCGCAAAGAGTTGTACATGACTGAGTGATTTTCACTAAGAAACACAATGTTGTAAATCAACCATACTTCAATAAAAGTAAAAAAAAAAATCGGACATTTGTTTTTTGATTTTCTCTATGCTGTTCAGTATTTAGAAATATCGAAAGTACCAAAAGCTAGAGGAACCTGCTTAGACCTGAACCCTCTCAGGTGGGAGGAAGTAAATGTCATGTGCTCATCTTCAAAACAGTCTGTCCTTCAGCATCACTGTCACTGACAAATAGACTTTTGGTTCAGCGTCTGGGGTGTCCCATAGACCTTGGTTGCATTGTTTACAGCATCCTGTTTGGACAGACAGCTTAGACTATTCTTTGATAAACAGTTGCTATTAAGTGGACCTGACTTGACCCCATGGTCTTTCATTTGTAAAATAGCCTAGCACAGTAATAATCTGCTCTAAATTCTGCTCTCTAAGACAATAAGAAATAATTCTGATCTCTGAAACAGTAGCAATTTACTAAGGCAAATTAGTAATAATTTTCCATAATTTTGACTAGAGAATTCAAGATGGATTGGGTGTTGGGAACCAGGAATAAAGTTTCAGATAAAATTGGATGCACAGTTCAAATGAGATTCTGACAATACTGGATTCTAGAACAGTTTTATGTGTTTACAGCTTTCTGCCCCTTATGTATCTTTGCAGTGGTATCATTTTTCTTATTGTTCATTCCATGATTTTCATTTTGATAAAATTAAATATCCTTATATAGAGAATATCATGAAAATGGTTGCATGATGAACACTGAAGTGATCTGAGTAAACATTCTCCTTTATCATCTTAGACTTAAAGATGAATGTCAGATTACAGATGTTTGTCTGGTCTGTACTGTTTTACAATAATTATCCAGAAGAGTTTTTCTTTCCTCACTGTCATATCTTACCTAGATCTCTCTTTTCAACTTCTTAAAGTGCATTTCCACAGGGTTTTGCATCAATTGAGGCAGCAGTGTATGTTATATCACCTGCGTGGACAACGAAAATTCCCTTAAACTGGGCCAGTTTTCTCGTCTGTAAAATGGGAGTCATGCCTTCTTGTATGAAGTATTCTTGTGAGGATTAGAGATGACATATGTAATAATATTATTCCTCTTCACAGAGGCGGCGACACATATGAGAAACAAAAATGTTCAGAAGGGTAACATGAAAGAAAATTTCTGATCTTAGAAGATCAGTACTAACAGGTTTGCCTATTTTCTTCTCTTTTGAAATGTATGAGTCAGTCACCTTTTCCTAAATGTTTATTCAGTAGCTACTGCTTGTGTTCATTAGCTAATGCCAAAGTCTCAGTGTAGACAGAATAAAACCCTTATTTTTCACCCATATGTCTGCAGATTGGCTGTGGTTCAACTGGTCTAGGATGGGCTCAACTGCTTGGTATTAGGCCATTGGCCAGATTTAGATCTGCTCCAAACACCTCTTTAAACTCAGGAACCAGCAAGCTATCTGGGGCATATTCTTTTCACAGAAATGGCAAAAGGACAAGTTTAAACATGGAAGCTCATTTCAATCTGGTTAATATTTTATTGCCTAAAAAAGATGGATGGTGCATTCCTAAGTAAGAGAGCAGGGGAGGATAGAAGTGGGGAGTATGGGTGAGGTATCTTCTTAATGGTGGTCCTAGTCAGTTGTCATCCAGTGTAGGCAAGAACTTAAATGGCTTCCAGTATTTTATTTTTAAATATACATTCTATTTGTATATCATACACACTGAGCAGTTAATGAAATACTTTTAAACTCCAACTTATAGACCTCAATGAGGATAGGTCAGTGAATGGGGAAATGTGATGAAAAGAAATTTTACTGTGTGTGATAATCTCCACTTCAAATTCTGGTTTCTGTCATTCCTCAAATGACAAAGGTTGCAATAAGACAGTGCCCTGTCTGTTTTTAGGGCTCTGTGTGTAATGGCTCCTGATTTTCCCTAAGAAAAAGCTTGTAGGAATTTTATCAGATATATGCATGCATATATATATATGCAGCTTATATATTGATAGCTTATATATATATATATATATAGCTTATATATATATACATATATATTGATATATATGTATATACATATATGTAATTTCTAATTATATATATGTGTGTGTGTTAGTCGCTCAGTTGTGTCTGACTCTTCGCGACCCATGGACTGTAGCCGGCCAGGTTCCTCTGTTCATGGAATTCTCCAGGCGAGAATACTGGAATGGGTTGCCATGTCCTTCTCCAGAGGATCTTCCCAACCCAGGGATCAAACTTGGGTCTTACACATTGCAGACAGATTCTTTACCATCTGAGCCACCAGGGAAACCCATACACACACACATACACACACACACACACACACACACACACATATACACATATATATATATATATATAAATTATTCCAGAATTGTTAGAAAATAATTTAAGTTACTACCAGTAAGAACATAATATTTGATTTCAGCATGATATTTTATTAAAATTTATGACTGCCATCTTTATCATTAATTATTCTTTTTGCTGTCTCAGTTAAACTTTTTTTTAAGTGGCAAAATATACCAAGAGTTAAAAAGCCATTTTTTGGCCTAAGATTTGGTGATGCTCTTCATTTCAGTCTATTTTTCTTATGTCTGTCGTTTTGTGAAATATACAATTAGTACTGGAGGGCACCGAAATGACAACAAACAAGAGAACAGACTGAAATGACATTATTTTAAGAACTTGTGTATAAATGAGAATGATAAGTGTAGTAAAAGCAAATAAATCTGGAATGATTTAGTTTCTTCAAATACAGAATTTGGAAATCAGGGCAAAAATTCTTATGGGAAAGAGAAAGGATTAGATGAAGTTGTTTATATATTCAATTCTTTATGTGCTGGAAAAGTGAGTAAGGAAGTAAAGTTTATGATATTAAAAATGGAAGACGTTATGAAAATAACTGATTATTTTATTCCATTGAGAACCAGAGGCTACTTTGAAAAATGTACTGTATTCTTTTATGGAAATGAATACAATCTGTGAAATTGTAGTTGTGTTTGGAAGAGGAATTTTGTTTTGAACTCTCTGAGGTTCCAGTGTAAAAAGAAAATCAGAGTCTAAACATCTTCAGAAGTTTTCTCTCTTCATTAAAATGAAAAACTGTGACAGGGCCCTAACCTGAATCGGATGGGTCAAGAAACTGTAATTCCAGTCCAGAAAACCATAAACACTTTATATTACTGGCCATTTGACTATAGCTTCACAGGAGATAAAGGAAAAATTGTGCTTCTCGAGATAAAAAGTAAATCAATCACACATAGAATATTATTTATTTCTTATTTTCTGTCTTTGTGGTGATTTATCTCTCATAATTTATTTCTGCAAATGAAGTAAAAAACTGTGCTGGGATACAGACTCTCTTAAGAATTTTCTCAGAAACACACATATGCTGAGAGCAAGGTATAATACTTGAAAAAGAGTTATTGTTACAACACTTTGAAAGAAATTCTTCATGAAGATAAACAAAGGATGCTAAATAACAGCCCAAGCCATGTTGTTACATGATTTATAAATTCATTATTAAATATTGATATACACTCATGTTTATATTACATATGCATGTGTGTGAGTACATATAATTTAAATATATGATCTCAAAACAAAATTCTTAAAGCTGTCAACTTGTTTGAATGGAATATCACCTTAATAGAAGACTATCAAGATACCTCATTAAGACACTTATTGCAAAACTAATGGTTTAGTTGTTTTTATTTTTCTGAAACTCTATAGGCTTTTGAACATGGTCTAATTGAAATTAAATTTGCCATAAACCTGATGCCAGAAATTAGGATAAATGGCCAGTATTGTATAACTTTGGGCTTCCCAGGTGGTGCTAGTGGTAAAGAACTTGGCTGCCAAGGCAGGAGACATAAGAGACATGGGTTCAATTCCTGGATTGGAAAGACTCCCTGGAGGATGGCAACTCACTCCAGTATTCTTGCCTGGAGAATGCCATGGACAGAGGAGCCTGGTGGGCTGCAGTCCATAGAGTTGCAAAGATTTGGACACAACTGAAGCAACTTAGCACACACACACACACGGTATAACTTTGGGGAAATTATTGAAATGATTACAGCTTCATCTGTCCTTTTTCATACTTTATCAATTTATAAGTGAAAATAGTTTAGATATAGGATGGTGCATAGAAGAAAAAATCATCTTTCCCCATACTACATCTTCTCCTCTTTCTTTAACAGGTCATTTCATTCATAGCATTTGTAATCGATAATTATTCATTTGTTTCCTTATAGCTTTTTTTCTCTCCTACTTATATCTACACTATTAACACATGGTAGACATTCAATAAATATTTGTGGAGTGACTAAGGATTCCTGGAGTGAAACTATCAAGTTGTACTGTCTACGTCAGGTTGGGGAGGGATACCAGATCTATTAGGCTTCCCTGATAGCTCAGTTGATAAAGAATCCACCTGCAATGCAGGAGGCCCCGGTCCAACTCCGGGGTCAGAAGATCCGCTGGAGAAGCGATAGGCTACTCACTCCAGTATTCTTGGGCTTCCCTTGTGGCTCAGCTGGTGAATAATCTGCCTGCAATGTGGGAGACCTGAGTTTGATCCCTGGGTGGGGAAGATCTCCTGGAGAAGAGCATGGTAACCCACCCCAGTATTCTTGCCTGGAGAATCCCATGGACAGAAGAGCCTGGTGGGCTACAATCCATAGGATCGCACAGAGTCAGATATGACTGAAGTGACTTGGCACACACCCGTACATGTCCGTCCCAAAGCCCATAACTATCCCTTCCCCCATCTTTTGGTTTACTCAGTTACATACCATCAAATAAAAGATTTAAACTCTTGAAACTGACAACCATGCTTCTTTACCTCCCTCTCATGATATATAGGTTAACACATTGCTTTGAGATAGGGAAGGGTAGATTAAGTATTATGAACGAAGAAGGTATTCTTTGGGGGTTCAAAACAAATAATTCTAGTAATAATAACATTATTAAGGGTTGACATCTATAGAGAAGGTACTATGTGCTTGGAATTACACTAAGAGCATGGCAAGAAACAACTCATTAATCTTCCCTACAAGCTTATAGTCTAAATTATTCTCCCAGACACATAGATGCAAAGGTTATTACTAGCCCAATTTCATGCTTTCAGCATGTACTAGAGTCTTTTGTGTAATTCTGTCTCCAAGATGAAAAGAAGATAATAAGATAGAATCTCTATTTGATCTCTAGTGTGTCCAACACTGAAAACCACACAATGAGGTACTTTTTCATACTTTCCATATAATTTTACTCAGTGGCAGTGGGATTCAGAGAGTTCATTCTAGAACGGGCGGATGAGAAGGATGGAACAAAATGAAATAAAATAAATCATTTAAATTGGCTTGATAGCTGAGTGTATTTGCATATTTGAAACCAGGGAGATATATTGAAATAATACTATACAGGTGACACTCAATTTTTTTTTTAAATGAAGTTAAATTATTGGAGATATGCTCCATGGAAAATCAGTGTGGTCATGAGGTGAAGGTGGAGTTAAATGGGCTTCCCAGGTGCCGCTAGTAGTAAAGAATCTGCCTACCAATGCAGGAGTTATAAGAGACTCAAGTTTGATTCCTGGGTTGGGAAGATCCTCTGGAGTAGGAAATGGCATCCCACTCTAGTATTCTTGTCTGGACAATTCCGTGGACAAAGAAGCCTGGCAAGCTATAGCCCATGAGGGTCACAAAGAGTCAGACCCAACTGAGCACACAGCATAGGGTGGAAAGGGAAGGTAAGCTATGGTAAAACCCAAGAGAAAAGTAATAATAAGCTCAGTTAGTGTCACTTTCTATATAATAGAGATGCCAGTCTTCCTGTGAAATGGATTCTCCCTGGGCCTCTCACCTGCTGTCCATCCTCTGATGAAAAGCTAGTGTCCTGGTATCCAATAGCGTGGTCTCCAGAGTCAGACACCACACTTTCATGCCATCTATGAAGTTTACTAATGTAATTTCCATGTCAGATTTTGTGTTAGGACACAGATTCTTAAAATAATCCCTCTTTTGTAAAGCATATCATGGTGTAAACTATTAAATATTTTTCATTTGTATCCACATGTCAAAAAAGGACACAGACATAATAACATGGTTAAATGTCATCATGCTGTGGCTTAAGTATAATTCTCAGTCTGATAAGAATAATTACATATTTGTTTAAAGTAGAATCTGTCCATAGATCTCCAAGTCCATACAAATGTAAATGAATCATGATTTCCTTAATTCTAGATTTTCTGCAATTTGGATGGATTAATTTTTCTTATTAACTGAATGTACGGGGCCTTCATTTTGATATGATATTCTTATTTGTCTGATGATTACTTCAATCCTCCCTTTTTTTTTTTTCTTCAATTACATTTAAAAGGTGATTTTAAAATGGTGTTTAGAGTGGTGCTTGTGATGATGATGTGATGAACAGCCACTGAGGATCTATTGTTCTGGAAGAATTATCTCCATGGTGAAGAGAGCAGGGTTGGGAGGAAAACAATATATGTAGACATCTCGATAACAGCATCAGTTCCACATTGTCCAAGTCTTGGGTACCATTTTGCGGGGGTGGGGGCAGGTGGCATCCTCTTTAATGTTCTCTACCATTAGGAATTTCAAGGATGCTCTTGGTTTTCAGCAGAGAGGGCATTCTCAGCTCTGAGACTGAACCTAAAACAAGACAAACACTGTGAGCCTGTCTGATTTATGTCACTGCTCCTTTTTCAAGGGTCTCTTCCACATCTTTCTCCTATATTTCACAGGTCACTGTCCTGACCACTTGCATTGTCCTGCTGGCCACTCTGTCTATGACCCTGATAAATCTAGTAATTACTACAGTTGGTGAACATTTGCTATGAGCTAGGTTCTCTGCTAAGCCCTTTATGGACATCATTTTATTTAATCCTCACGACAATCCAGAGAGCTTGATATTATTATCCCTGAGGAAATTGGAGTTCAAGAGGCCGAAGAGTTTGTTCAAAATCATCTAGTCTTCGGGTGGCAAAGCTGGTATTCAAATCCATTTGGTCTGACCCTAAGCCGGGGCTACATTTAAAACTCAACTAGGATTTAAGCGTCATGGATAAACGTGCCCAGAAGTCAAGACAGAACCTAGTTGCAAGCAAAATAAAAATAGGCTAAGACAAGTTACAGTTTGTGATTTTTCCTTAGAGACAAATTCAACTGAATAGGGAGCATCTCGGGAAAAACTGAAGCTAGCAAGATTTATCTTCAGCTTTTATACTGATTTTCATTGTCTAATCTCCTTACGCTCCTGTGACAGCTAGTGACCTCATGCTGACCCTGTGTTGCTCCTGTCATGATGAGTAGTGTTAAGTAAACTCATTTTATCTGAATTGTAAGTGACACAAGGCTTTATCCCTTTCAGGGAAATTTGCATTTTTAAGAGAGGATATTAAGAAATCATAGGGGTCAATTTAAATGAATTAATCTTAAAGAATGGGATTTTGAGCCTGTTACTGATGGGTGAAAAATGCATTTTAGCTCTGGGCCACTTTTCCGTGGCTTTTCAAGTCACACCCTCTTTGTGACTGGGCAGTGCACTGCTGTGATAGCCAGGATGGTGACTGAGGCTGGATATTCACTTTCTTTTTGTTCACTTATGGAAAACATGTTTTATGGTCAATTATTAGTATTACTATTGCCTTTGGCCATCATTGTTATGATCTAATATGTGATTTTAAGTTTCATATTAGACATAGAAATACTCACTGGGTAGTTCTTAAATTGCATGGAAAAGTACTTAATTCTTCGTTTTTTAGAAAATAATAGTCTAATGAAGATACATAAAAAAGTGTTTAAATGCACATTTGACAGTTTAACTTATTTAGAATGTATTGCTTACAGTGTCTTGAGATTTATAGATGGGACCATCTATATAAAGGCAAAACCAAAATCTATCTATCTGTATAGGTATTTTATCTATATGTCTATACAGTTTATATACCTATAAAACCAAAATGAAATTCTATTTATATATTTGTATCAAACCCTATTAGATCCAAAGTTTATATTAGTATTTTTGATGCCTCAAGAATTTATTGAGAGCAAGAATTCACTCATGTGCAACCTGTTTATGTTAGAACTAGGTTAACAATCAAATGTATGATACAAGCTAGATTTTCCCAGTAAAGAAGGTTTTGCCAGGTGAAGACAGTAATGTAGCTTCAACTCTGTCATGGTAATAATCTCATTGAATCTATACATAGAAAGAGGGAATAAAAGGAAATCATCAATCTGTATTTTAAAGAAACATCATGTGTTTTATGCCAATGAGAGTACATGCATTTTCATTTGATTAAAGGAGGAGATTTCAGTCCCTCAGAAATAAGCCTGGAAAAAAATGCTATTTCAAAAAATCAACAAAAACCATAAACTGCCTCTATGGCTGTGTTTCTGATTAGATAAGTACATATCACACCTAAAGCAGTGGAAACACAGAGGTCCAATATGCATGAGTTATCACCCCACTCAACCAGCACCTATCAGATCGAGTGATTCGTTCCAGGTCAGTCATTGTATATAATACCACTGTTAGTAATAGATGATGTCACGTGATCAGAGAATCTGAGTCTGCAAAGAAAAATCAAGGTTTGCTTTTAAGACTTAGTGAAAGGGAAAAAAAATACTTTTGGGTGGAAATTGCTAAGCCCACTGGCAATGAATCCGATTCCTGCCTTGGTGAAAAAATAATTGGTTCAAGAAAAATGTGATTAGATTGTGTCCCTCTAGAAATCACACAGGATTGAACTTTTCCAATTCAGTCTTTATAGTAGACTCATACTAGTCTCAGAGACCCCGCAGCCATCCACATGTGATTGTTCTATTCACAGCCATAATAGCCACGACAGATGCTGTGGACCAAGCTCAGGCTTCTCAGATTAATTGCCATGTGAGTGGCTTCCACAATTGGTAAGTAGCAGGTTGGTCAGGAGAAATGGCAGAGAGAAAGACTGGATGGAAAGTGTGACATACCTATAAATATGTATATATATACATATATGGTCCTATATGGAACTTCCCTGGTCGCTCAGATGGTAAAGCATCTGCCTACAATGCAGGAGACCCAGGTTCGATCCCTGGGTTGGGAAGATCCTCTGGAGAAGGAAATGGCAACCCACTCCAGTTCTCTTGCCTGGAAAATCCCATGAATGGAGGAGCCTGGTAGGCTACAATCCATGGGGTCACAAAGAGTTGGGCATGACTGAGCAACTTCACTTTCTTTCACTTTCTGTGGTCCTATAATCTCTTTTGTAACTATGGAACAATACCAACAAGGAAGGAGGAGAAGGGGACAACAGAGGATGAGATGGTTGGATGGCATCATCGACTTACTGGGTATAAGTCTGAACAAACTCTGGGAGATAGTGAAGGATGGGAAGCCTGGGGTGCTACAGTCCATGGGGTTGCAGAGTTAGACACAACTTAGTGACTGAACAGTAACAACCAATGCAGAAACCCAGGTGACTCAGTGGTGAAGAATCTGCCTGCCAATGCAGGTGACACAGGAAACATGGGTTCTATCCCTAGGTCAGGAAGATCCCCTGGAGGAGGAAATAGCAACCCACTACAGTACTCTTACCCTAATATCCCACAGACAGGGAAGCCTGGTGGGCTCCAGTCCATGGGTCGCAAAGAGTCGGGCATGACGGAGTGACTGAGAACACTCGCACCAATGCAGAAGGACCAGCCACCAAGCCAAGCATGGGCAGTGGAAAGGCTGTCCACTTCTCTAGCTCATGGCTTAAAGCCTTCCACAGTCTTGTTCTACAGTCCCTCTCACTCACTAGCCACAGGGACTCTGTCCCTGTCGACATAGAACCAGAGAACAGGAGGGATGTGAACAGTGGTCCAGCAGGCCCTGAAATTACAGAGGGAGGTCGAAAGACCTGACCATGCCCTATTCCTTCAGACTCCATCACCAGGCAGAAAAAGGAGAGAGTGAAGGGGTGGAGAAAAACTGGGAATGCTTTTCAGTAAGTTTCCTTTCTGGGGTTTGGAATAGAAACATATTCCTCTCTGTGGAAATATGATGAGTGTGAATGATTTTCCCCTCAATGGAAAGAACACTCAGAGTCTCGCAATTTGAATGTGAATCCAACTCTGCTACTTACCAGCAGTTTTGCCACATGCAAATTATTTTCACCTTAGGCCTTGGTTTTCTCGTATGAAAAATGAGAACAATAATTTTCTCATCATAGAGGTTTTCCAAGAATTAAGAAGCACTGGTGAAATGAAGGCACCCCAAAAATGGTAGAAAATATTACATTTTCTAATAGTAAAAATGATCTCTTTGAGCTTCAGTTTTTTTAATCAGTGAAACGAACATAAAGTACATCTTTCAAGGGTTTGTTGGAAAATTATGTGAGAGCATGCAGAATATGAACGTGCTCTGACACTCAATAAATCTTTAAAGAAATCCTTGTCTTTTGAGAAAGACTGTGCTAGAAAACCTACAGCTTTTCCTTCCTAGGAGTATCCTTGCCCCCTCTCACAGAGCATTTTACATCTGACATTTCTGCTCACCAAAGAGGTAGGTTTTTTGTTTTTCTTTTCCCCCACACCAAGAATTCTCCACACATGGAGAATTCTGATATTCCAGAGTATCAGTAAATTCTGATTCTCTCCACCTGCAGTTAGCACCAGATCCACTGGTTAAGGGTTCAGTCCCTTGTGACTGCTCTCCCCTACTTCAGATGCCAATCTCAATAACAGGTCCCCAGGTTACCCACAACTTCCATTCGACTTGGCTACAAATTGGGGGTTCCTGGGAGTCGGATACAACTGAGCACAAATGCATAGGACCCCCCTACTCAGGTTAGATTAATTTGCTAGAATGGCTCATGGAACTCAGGGAAACATTTCTGTTTACCAGCTTACTAAAGCATATGCTAAAGCATACACATGAGCAGCCAAATGAAGGGATAAGGTGGGCAAGGCCTGAGAGGGTCCCAAACACAGGAACTTCTGTCCCTGTGGAAACGGGGCGTATCATTCTCCTAGTACGTGGATGTGTTTGCCAACCTGAAAACTCCCAAACTCCATATTTTTGGATTTTTATGGAGGCTTCATAATGTAGGCATGATTGAGTATTAACTTCATTTTCAGCCCCTCTTTTTTTTTTCCCCCAAGAGAATGGCAGCTGGAGCTGAAAATTCCAAGCTTTTACTCATGGTTCCATTTTCCCAGTGACCAACCCGCTACCCAGGAGCCACCCCACCTCAAGTTGCCTCAATGAAACCAAAGATGCTGTCACCCAAGAAATTATGAGATCTTCAGGATGCCTGTCATATTAGAACAAAAGATGCTCCTAGCTCTTAGGGAGTTACAAGGATTTTAGGAGCTTTGTTCCAGGATCCAGGGGCAGAAACCAATATATATTTTCTATCATCTCACATAAGCCAAGGTGGCATGAGTGGTTTTGCAAGAGTCGGAAACAGAAACTAAACCACCAACACCACCCCGCCATTGTCTCCAGTCCAAAGATTTGGGACTCTTGTACATTCCCCTCTTCCAGAGCAATACCTGATATTAGGGAGACGTTCTGTTGGATGGTGTAGAATAGATATTATTGAGTTGGCAAAAAAGTTCATTCAGGTTTTTCCATAACATCTTACTGAAAAAGCTGAACAAACTTTTTGGCCAACCCAATACACACACGTACCTATAACACATATATGTAAAATGACCCTAATGTGAATCTAAGTGTCTTCCATCAAACTCTTCAGCTGTCAACTCTAAGTATCTGTTTCTTCTATGAAAACTTTCAGTGATGAGAAAATATGTAGAAGAGATCTGGGGAATTCCCCAAAGGTCCTTTTTAGTTTCTTTGAAACCATCTGATATGCGCCAACATCTATGTCATTGAAACATAAAGTGAGCCCTCCTAACACCTGGGCTATTGAAGATGATATCTCTAGGGTTATTATTTATGTTCACTTACAGGCTACTGGCACAGGGCCCTAAAGTCATTTTCAGTCTTGGCCAAGTAGAGAAATTCCTGGGGTGAGGCCGGAGGAACTATGAATTAGGCCTCTGGACTCCCTTCCTTTTTATGAAAGGGATAGTGAAGTTGACAGCTGTAAAAAGGCCCACATAGACAGCTGGAAATAAAGGCAGAGCCAGTCAATTCTAAATCTTTTGTGCCAGGTTATTTGTCTCATGTCTTCCTAAATCTCATTTAGCTATGTTTCAGCAAATGTGAAGACTAAAATCCAGGCAAGCAAACTGGCATCTCCGTTCATCATCAAAATTTGGAGCTATATCTTGAAGCAGAGAGAGTATTTTTGAAAATGCTCAAAATGTTGTCACAGCGCATTCACAGTAAAGCATCCAAATGTATTATTTCAGCACTTGTTGTTTCTACTTTTAGTGAGATGAGGAGAAGCTGAATTCAGATGTGTGTAAACTGTCTTCTATTGTACACATTCTTGGCTTCAGACATTTCTTTTTAAAGTGAGGTTTTGTTTTACCAGCTTGAAAATCGATTCCTAATGCAGTATCACTTCTCACAGGCCAAGGCATCAGATTTTCAGTTGTAAATGCCTCCATCATTGTCAAGAAATAAAGTTAACGGAAAACATAATTGAAATCCAGGACACTGGCAATTCTAAAACAGAAATAATACTGTTAACTAATAGCTATTGAATATTTGCTATGTGTCTGGGAGTGTTCCAAGTACTTGACCATGAATTAACTCATTTTAACATTACAACAAATGGATGAAGATTATATCTCATAGTTGGATGTGTCTTACTCCATGGGAGTTATCCTTGGATTTGTATGGTTTTCTCAACTCAAGATGAGAGTACACTCTTTGAGGATTTCAGAGGTGGACGGAAGGCAAGCTTACACACCTGTCTCCACTGGCCATTCTACAGGATCTGTTCCTATTCCTCTTCTGAAAAAAGAGAAAAACACAGGAGAACCCAAGGATGTGACCAAAGATTATCAGTTCCTAGTGGATGGAGAGATCTGCAGCGAGGGCCATCATGTACCTCTTCTTACATCTCCTGCTCACCTTTCAGCATCATGCGAGCATGCTCAATTGCTTCAGTCACGTCTGACTCTGAAAAACGAGGGACTGAAGCCTGCCAAGCTCCTCTGTCTATGGGATTCTCCAGGCAAGGACATTGGATTGGATTCCCATGCCTTCCTCCACAGGATCTTCCTGACCCAGGGATTGAACCCGTGTGTCCTGTGGCTCCTGCATTGCAGACAGATTCTTAACTGCTGAGCCACCCGGGAAGCCCTTTAGGGTCATAGCTGTTGTTCAGTCACACATGCATGTCCGGCTCTTTGCGACCCCACAGACTGGAGCACATTGTACGTGACTACTGGGAAGACCATAGCCTTGACCATACGGACCTTTGTCGGCAGAGTGTCATAAGAGTTCTTCAATTTCTTGTAGGTCTTTTTTGCTGAGTTCGAATTCACTGCTAGAGATAACTGGATCTCGGGGGTTTCCTGTCTGTCTTTCCCCATCCCTGTCTTTCCTCCCAGGTCTTCTTCAAAGTGGAAAAAAAAATGAGGTGATAAGAAATGGCTTCTTGTTTTGAAGAGTTTCCTGTGTTTCCCTTAGACTAAATCCTACACTTTTGTCTCTGGTGAGAATTGTAAAAGTCTTCTATATGTTGGTTACTTAGCAAACCCAGCTTCTGGGGAAGAATGCAGTGAGGAGATATTTCTAGTATCTCAAATTCTTGATTTTTAATTTGGATTCTTTCCAAGACACTTTCCACAGCTCATGGTAGAAATTATGCCTTTGTCTCTATCAGACGGGAACTCAGAGACCAGAGACCAGCAGGGGCTCTCAAGCCCAGGATGAGTTTACCTACTGTTCCAAGAACTCTCATCCTCACAACAAGCAATAGAGGCTATGGGATGACTGATGGTATATTTGTGATAGTATTAAAATGATTTCTTTTGTTTTCAGTCATCTTGAGAGCTTCTGTGACAGTATAGTTCTCTACTTCTGTTAAGTTGTACTTTAACTATGTAACAGTTAATCAGTCTTGACATGGTCAAATGAAATTCGTAATTCTCATTCTGCTTCCCCACTTTCACACACAGATGGCCCGCTGCTCTTTTTCTTCTTCATCTCAGTACATAGCTTAGAATAGCATCTCCTGTGATCGGTAAGACCTTCCTGGTCGGATCCCGGTCCCCCTCTCTGCCGGGGTCTCTTTTTATTCCTTTCCCAGTTGTGCTCCTGTGTTCTTGTGTTCTTTCCGCCTCTTGAATATTGCAAACTTGCTCTTTGTTTTCTTGACGCTATTTTCATTTGCTGTTTCTCTGTCTCCTGTGTGGGCAATCACCAATTTCCGGGACAGGTTATTTCTTTTCTGCAAAAATGTTATCAGTGGAGCAAGGCTCTCCCTGACCCAAAGTAGCCCCACTCTTAATCCTTACATCCAGTCATTCTAGTATTTATTGTTCTCTGAAATTGTCACATCCATTTTTCATTTACATGGTAATTACTCACCTTTCTCCTACTCTAACATATATGCTCCTTTGAGGGGTGAAAATGAAAGTGAAGTCTCTCAATCATGTCCAACTCTTTGCGACCCCATGGACTGTAGCCTATGACGCTCCCTTGTCCATCGGGTTTTCCAGGCAAGAGTACTGGAGTGGGTTGCCATGTCCTTCTCCAGAGGATCTTCCCAACCCAGGGATTGAACCTGGGTCTCCCGCATTGTAACCAGACGCTTTACCATCTGAATGACTGGCTCAGACCGTAAGTGACTGACTCAGATGGAAAAGCGTCTGCCTGCAATGCAGGACTCTTCCCCTGAGTCAGGAAGATCCCCTGGAGAAGGACATGGCAACCCACTCCAGTACTCTTGCCTGGAAAATCCTACGGATGGAGGAGCCTGGTAGGCTACAGTCCCTGGGGTCGCAAAGAGTCGGACACAACTGAGCGACTTCACTTTCTTTCTTTCTTTCCTTTGAGTAGGGATTATATCTATTTTGTTAAAGATGTATGTATTCTACATTACAAGGGTTCAGTAAATATTTGTAAGACTATATACATAATTTCTATGCCATAAATATTTTGAATATGTATCACTGAGATGTCATGGATCTGTTGGGGTTTTAAAACATAACCTCCAAATTCACCAATACTTTTCCTTTCAAGAGATGAAAGCATGTATGTGCTGTCCTTAAATCTGGACTACTTTACTGCTCAGGGCTTAAGAGACTAACTCTTACTCTTTGCATTTCCTTCATCTTGAGATGCTGACTTTTAGAACCTAGGTATTACATTATGAGGAAACCAAAGTGCTCCATGGTAAGGATTAAATAGAATTTTTGGCCTCAGCCCAAGCTGAGGTTTTAGTCAACAGCCAATGTCAACTTCCAAACATGTGGGTGAGTTTTTATATCAGAAGTCAGCATTTTTTTTTTCCCTTTAAGGACCAGCTAGCTAATAAATATCTACATTATGGCTATATAGTCTCTGTCTCAGATACTCAGCTGTCCTGTCACAAGTTAAAAAAAATTAGCATAAAGTAGCCATAAACAATACATAAACAAATGGGCAAGGTTGCTGCATTAAAACCATACAAAAATATATGGTGGACCAGAATTGGACCATGAGCTATAATTTGACAGCCTATACATTAGATGACGTTACTAGTTCCATCCTTAAATTGCTTCTAGCTTTTGAGCCACTCCAGTTAATGACACATGAAGCAGAGACAGACTTACCCACTAAGGCTTGCCCACATTGCAGCTTGCTGAACATATTTAATGCTTTTTGTCATTTTAAGCCATTAAGTTCGAGGTAGTTTGTTATGCATCATTAGATGACTGGAAGAGGGTCAAAGCCAGTCTTGTTAAAATCTGGCAACATTCAGTTTTATATTATATGCTGTGTGAGAGAGAGCTTTTCTATCTATGATGTATTTCCATACATATACATTCTAAGATTCAGTCATATTTATGTGGCAGATTTAAAGTAGCACCCAAGCATCTTAAAAATCACAACATTTTAATGTTTTACCCGTATTTTTAAAAAGTATCATACTACTTTATATATACTATATGTGGACAAAGTATGGATGACAATGCACATCTTCAACTTCTTGGCTTCAAAATGCAACATTCAGAGACTTTCAAAGTAGAGTAATTGTAGAGAAATATCAGTGAGTTGATTTTGGCTATGATAAAGTTTTGTGTGATTTTTCTTCCAGAAAAATAACTGCATAAATATCCAGGTCTGTGGGGAAAGAAAATAATTTACTCATCTCTAGTCCAAAATAGAAAAATTGAAATAGTCCTTTAGAAATTTCACAACTTTTCCATGAAATGCACATTTCTATTAAGAAAATATCTGTAGCCTTTGGTGAATTTATGAAGAGACTAATACATTTCCACCCTAAGGCATATGTAAAAAAGTACAATCTTGAGAGAGAATTTTTGTAGGAAAGAGTTTTCAAATTTTAATTTTATTTCCTCTATTATAAGACTATCAGTATGGACATTTTCATTTCTTCAATAAATTAGAAGATTTATATTAAGCAAGCTAGGCTTTTAAAACTCATGTATACACATGGCACGGAATTTCTGAGATTTAAGTGTAATGTACATGTCATATGATCTCCAGCTGCATTTTATGTGGATTTCACAGATTACTGATCACTTTTCAAACTTGTTTGCACACACTCAGAATGGTTTGCCTTATAATGTTATTCCACAATGCAGAAGTGTTTCTTTCCATCATTCATAAAATTGATGTGGCAAATGTACTGGTGTGAATGTTCTAACACACTCTTCTTTCTCCAAATAGTGACCAATATAAATAGAAGTAATATCTAACCCTCAGATGTTCTGTCTAGAGAGATTAATGGCAAGTGCTTTCTTTTGTAAACTTTGGGGAAACAAAGAATCCAAAAAAATGCTCAGACACACTGTTATAAATGACAAGAATCTTGAACTTTTGTAACTAAACTAGGAAGGTTAAGAGTGGAGTAAAAAATAAAAGTGGTGTTATTTTTAAATGTATAGATTTTATTTTCTGGAAATTAGTAGGAAATAATATATTTGATATCAAATATTAAACATTTAATATTACAAATGCCTTTTAAATTCCTGACACCACACAAAGAAATGTATCATCCCACCCTAAGGCAAGGCATGTTTCTCAAGTTTCTTTAAAGGAAAATTCAAGCAACTTGGGAAATCGTGTTAGGATAACTTGATATTTTCTTTTTAGTCTGGGTCAAATATGCATGAAACGCACAGTTTAAGCAAAACCATTTGAGATCTCACCTTCTTTAGTTTTGAAGGGTCATCTTCATGGTTGTTCTGGTGCTTAAGGTTTTTGTATTTGAGAGGGAAGGTGCTAACAGAATATAGGATTTTCCTATATTCTGGAAATGCTTCCCCCATTATATTCTGGAAATGCTTCCCCACCCCCCATATTCTGGAATGCTCCCCCCCCCCATTCTGCTACTGCTTTTGTTTCAGGGGAGTTGGCAGCTGCCTTTCAGTTCTGTCATAGTTTAGGAAAATCTGCTTTGTAAGCACGTTAATTTTCTTCCCTTTAGAAAGAGCTTGCTAATCTCAGGAGGTATTGCAAAGTTTAAATTGAAGTAAATAGAAAAATTGCTAAGTTGAAAAAAAATAAAGTTCCATGCATTTTCTGATGAGTGGGAATACATCTGGCACACAATAGAACATGACATTCTTCGGCTCATTGCTTTTTGAGGATGTGTGAAAGAATTGTCACTGTTTAGTATGCGTCAGGTTTGGAGCACCAGCAGATACAGGTTTAATTACTGATCAATGTGTTACTTGACCTGTGGGTTATTTAGGAGTGGACTAGTCTTATTTTTTTTTCTTTTCCCCATAGAAATGACTCTTTCAAAAGACAACTTCAAAATAACTAGACCTTGCCCCTTATCATTTGCTTATGTCTTGTTTATTTTTCATCTTCCTTTTTAACAGGCCTGCTAACAGTAATTGATGAATCATTCAAGGTCATGCCTGAGTTTTCAATGCTATTCTTTTCACAATGATCATGCCAGTGAGATTCATTCATTGTGTATATGAGTGCATGTTAAATATGGAAGTCAACAGTAAAAAAAATGCATCATTTAGGGCCACTTGAGGGATTTAGAGCAGAAGAAATTCTTCCTAAGAAACATTTGGAAAGGTGTGACACAAGAGTATACCAGTTAGCTGGTGTGGGAACAAACGTGGCAGAAGGACAAACTAACAATACAGAGGTCAGCGAAAGACAAGCCCAACTGTGTGTTCTATTTCCCATATGGTAAGGCTAAATCCACCTAGGTCCTAGGAAACACCAGAACTTACAACAAAAAGTCATTGAAAAAATTAAACAGGAATAAAGGATCAAAATGTCAGCCAGGATTGTTGTCATCCCGTTTCTAGCTACTTTGTCATCATTTCACTTAGGGGACATTTTCAACAGAAATGTTTTTTCTTTCAAAAAATTCAAATGGCTAAGTAAATAGACTATTGGAAATTGAATCAGATTATCATTTTTAGGGAAATTACTGGTTTGCCGAAGGATGGTTTTTTGAAAGCTAATAACGTTTTTCTAAGTATTTTTTTTTCTCTCCAAAGTAGACAGTGTAACTAGAGTAAGGAATTAAAGTTCTACTGCCTTGAGAAAAGTTAATACTCTGGATGATGAATCAGTATCTTGGTCTGCAGTGACACAGAGGAAGAAAATACAAAAACTACAGAGATTTCAGTGACCCTCTAACGTTGTTTATGGCCATCTTCCCTAAACATAGGGTAACTTCACACCAATTTTCCCTATTATTAAAATCTTTCTTATTGCCTCAGTGCTTCAATATATCCCAAGTTTTCAACTAGGTCCTGCCAACTGGATATCTTGATTCTTTTCACTTGCAGTATAAAACCATTCATCTATCAATCCATCCATTTATCCATCCATTCATCCATCCTCCAATTCAGCAAATTGTATATACATAAAAGAAACACATAAAGATGCATAAGAGTCCCTATAATGAAAGACTTAACAATAAAGTTAAAAACAGTGGCATGTATACAAGTAAATTATACTTAAAAATAATATCACAATTGCCACTGGAGGAAAAGATATTTAGGAATATAGAAAAGCAAAGAATTTTACCTGAAAAAATTTGTTAGGTTTCATATAGATAGTAATGTCTAACATTTAGAATACTGGAATGGGTATTCTATCCATTCTCCAGCGGATCTTCCCTACCCAGGAATCGAACCAGGGTTTCCTGCATTGCAGGTGAATTCTTTACCAACTGAGCTATCAGGGAAGCCCTATCTAACATTTAACAGCCATTAAAACCTTGATGTTAGCTATTTATTAAAAGTGTAGAATGCATTAGACACAGTAGATAGGCCCTCTTACACTGTAGTTGGGAATGCAAACTAGTACAGCCACTATGGAAAACAGTGTGGAGATTTCTTAAAAAACTGGAAATAGAACTGCCATATGACCCAGCAGTACCACTTCTGGGCATACACACTGAGGAAACCAGATCTGAAAGAGACACGTGCACCCCAATGTTCATCGCAGCACTGTTTATAATAGCCAGGACATGGAAGCAACCTAGATGCCCATCAGCAGATGAATGGATAAGGAAGCTGTGGTACATATACACCATGGAATATTACTCAGCCGTTAAAAAGAATTCATTTGAATCAGTTTTAATGAGATGGATGAAACTGGAGCCCATTATACAGAGTGAAGTAAGCCAGAAAGATAAAGAACATTACAGCATACTAACACATATATATGGAATTTAGAAAGATGGTAATGATAACCCTATATGCAAAACAGAAAAAGAGACACAGAAATACAGAACAGACTTTTGAACTCTGTGGGAGAAGGTGAGGGTGGGATGTTTCGAAAGAACAGCATGTATATTATCTATGGTGAAACAGATCACCAGCCCAGGTGGGATGCATGAGACAAGTGCTCGGGCCTGGTGCACTGGGAAGACCCAGAGGAATCGGGTGGAGAGGGAGGTGGGAGGGGGGATCGGGATGGGGAATACGTGTAAATCTATGGCTGATTCATATCAATGTATGACAAAACCCACTGAAAAAATAAATAAATAAATAAATAAAGGGAAAAAAATTAGATTTTACAATAACATAAATTATTAATACAACTCTAAAATTACTAAGGTAAAGAAACAAAGGTATAGAGAAGCTAAATAACTCCCTCCAAATTGCACTGCTTATAAGTAGTAGAAGGAGAATCCAAAACTATTAGTTTAATTTTACTGTCTGAGCCATAACTCACTATGCTATATTGTCAAATAGAAAGAAGTGGTATAGCACTTCTTTTTCTAGTGGTATAGAAAAGTAGATACCCTGAAAGACCTTTCTAGTTGCAACAATTAAAATGCAAGATCAAATATAACAGAACATCTTTTAAAATGCATTGACCAGTGGATATGAAAGGAAGGGCTCTGCAGAGACCAAAAGTTCAAAGTTTTCACCCTGGAGATCATATTGGAGAATCCATATAAAAATTTACCAACGCAGAATGTGGAGCAAGGTAATCAGCAGATGGGCTGACCAGGTGCCTCAGTGGCAAAGAATCTGCCTGCCGATACAGTAGACATGGGTTTGATCCCTGAGTCAGGAAGATCCCTGGTATAGCAAAGTAGATACCCTAAAAAGCTTTTGTTCGCTAAGTCATATCCAATTCTTTTGTGATCCCACGGACTGTAGCCCACCAGGCTCCTCTGTCCATGGGATTTTCCAAGCAACAATAATGGAGTAGGTTGCCATTTCCTTCTCCAGGGATCTTCCTAACTCAGGGATTGAACCCATGTCTACTGTATTGGCAGGCAGATTCTTTGCCACTGAGCCACCTGGTAGCCCATCTGTTGATTAACTTGCTCCACATTCTAGGTTGGTAACTTTTTTTATGGATTAGCTAATATAATCTCCAGTGTGAAAACTTTCTCTGAGCTTTTGGTCTCTGCAGAGCCCTTCCCTTCATACCCACTGGCCAATGCATTTGAAAAATTGTTCTTTTAAACAACAACAAAAATCAACAGATTACCAATAATATGTAAGAAAAACAATATTAAGTTCTAGTTCTTATCCTGAAATGAATAAGAACCATGGGAATCACTTCTTATAAACTAAGAAACAGATATGCTTTCAAGTCTGTTCTTCATTCAGGTAGTTCATTGATCAACTTTAGCCACTCTACTTTTGATGTAACTGATATCATTACCTTAGGTCAATTCCTTCTTGCCCCACCACTTATGTAACAATTCTTTAGTGGCTAGCCACCAAATTGATCCCTGACGATACTTCCTTCTGGTCTTAACATTCTCGCAGAGTCCCCTCCTATAATTCACCAGTTTATTTGTGTGATCAATGGACTATGGCAGAAGTGTTGAGATGCCCCTTCTAGATTAGGTTAGAAAGGCCACTGGGCCACAGCTTTTGCTGCTGACTCATGTCTTAAGGACATTCAGGCAGCCCTATGAGAGGACAACATGGAGAGGAAATAAGATTTCCAGCTAGTGAAGAATTAAGGAGTTTATGCAACAGCCACGTGAGTCCACCTCCTTAATAGCAACTCTCAAGGCTTTAGAAGATGCAATCTCAGTCAACATTTTGACCCTAAGAGACTCTAAGTCAGAACCACCTAACTAAACTGCACCCAGATTTGTAACCTGTAGTTATAGGAGATAATTAATATTTGCTGTTTCAAGCCAGTAGGTTGGGACAGTTTGTAATACAGTAATAAATAACCAGTCCCTATATAGTATATATAGTAGTATAGTCATATATATCCCTCTATAGTCATATAATAGCATAGCTTCCTTATTAAGTAGAGTTGAGAGCATAGATGCACTGCATTACTTATTCTGTGTTCACCTCCTTGTTTTCTTTCCTCACAACTTGCAAAAACACATCATCACATCAGATCTTCCACTTGGAGGTCCTTTAAAGCCTGTCCCTACCCCTAAGGCTCTGAATCTGACCTCATTAATATTGCAACATTGCTGTGTGCTAAGTCGCTTCAGTCAGGTCTGACTCTGTGAGACCCCGTGGACTGTAGCCTGCCAGGCTTCACTGTCCATGAAATTCTCCAGGCAAGAATATTGGAGTGAGTTGACATGCCCTCCTCCTGCGGATCTTCCCAATCCAGGCATCGAACCTGCATTTCTTACATCTTCTGCATTGGCAGGTGGGTTCTTTACCACTAGTGCCACCTGGGAAGCCCTATATCACAACATAGTATTGCTCTATTAATCCAGATCCCATACTGAAACAGACATGAGAAAGTATTATATGATACGTAAGGGGAGTCATCCTCAAACATCCTCAATATTTGGAAATTAAGGTCACTTCCCCAGTGAGTGGAATACACGCTGCCATTCCACTGTTAATACCTATCTTGGAAATGGTACACATCTCCCATGGCTTAAATAAGGCACAAGGTCAAACTCATCACCAGTGGGAAGAGGGAATAAATAGTTGATAAATAATATGATCAACCACAATAATTGCATTCACATTCCAAAATCTTAGTTGAAAGAGAATTTTAAAAATTCTGAACACTATTGTAATTCTCTCTTTCTTATCACTTTCCTCACCATGTTCTCTTTCTTTGCTCTTCTTTATCCCTTAGATTAATACTTTTAATAACTGCCTTAAGCTATGTTCATCATTTCTTCTGCATAATCCATTTGATATTGAATTATATTTCTTCTGTTCTCTGATTTAAGTAGCTTATTTTAACTAGTGTCAAATCATAAAATACATAAGGTATTTTGTGTTTGTATATAGTATTAACTTTAAACAGGTACAGATTAATTTTTGTCTTTTCTCATTTTCTTGCAGTCATCCCCTTTCTTCATAACTGAAAATAAATACAAAGTTACCTTCTTCAATTTAGCTCTTCAAATCTTAATTAATATTACACACAACTTTTGGGACAGTTGTCTAAGTTATATATTAATGCAAACATGAGAATCTCATTTTTGAAATATAATCAGAGTAATCTATAAATAAGTTCCATTCTCTGTATGGAAATTAAATTTACCTTCCTAAGTAATACATACTTCTGGCTGGGATTTTTACTAATGAATATTAAAAAAAAAAAATCCCTGTAAGTAGAATGGAAAAAACCACTTAAATATGTATTCTGGGACATGAACTTATGTTTTAGGGATTAAGTAGCTTGTTCATAGTCAAGTGGCAAAGCACAGTTCTCACCTAACTTTTTAGCTCTAGATGCTACCAGAGCTGTGTAATATATTGTCCGTTTCCCCCTCTTCCTCCATCTTCATTCCTTTCTTATATTTTCTCTGTCCTTGTCCCCTCGATTGCCTTTAAAAACAGTGTTCATTGGCTACTGTGAAGACTTTTATTGCAACAACATCTTGAAAGACTATAAAGAGGAGCATATGTCTCTACATATGTATCTCAATTTATCACAGAGCATCAGCATTAATATTTGAGTGTCAATTAGTTCTCCACACTATCTCCTTCTATGATCAGGGGCATAGAGATAATAGTAGAGGTCCTATAAGGGGGATGAGATGGCGGTAAAAAGGGGGATAAGTAGACAAACGAGCATTTTATGCACATTACATTTCTACTCGGCTTCCCAATCATATGCATTCTGTTGCCGCATGAAGATGAGTTTACCACCAAACTGTATTTGCAAAAATACGTTTAAAAGGGTTAAACATAGCCCTTTGCCAGTGAGTGATTCCTGGGAATTTTAATAAGGCTGAGCTCCTGCAATTCAGCAGATAACAGTCACCAGGGTTGCTGTGCATACAAAACTGCCTAGGGTCATGTTTTCACGGCTGCACAATTCTTGTAGAAACTGCTCCTGGAATGACCCAGCCTCAGAGGCAATACATTCACAGGGTGTTGCAGGGGTTGCTACAATGCTGAGATTCTTGCTGAAGCTATAACCTTTGGATTTGGAAAACAACTGAACTGAAAGGATGACAGGGTGACTGAAGACTTGTCAGTCTCCATCAACTGGTTACCTGGGATGACAAGAGATGAAGTTATGTGTCTTCCAGCATGCCAGAACCAGCGCTCCATTCAGAGTCCCTGAATAGTCCCTATGTAGGTAGTAGAAGAATCACATATATATATATGTATATATGCTCAGTCATGTCTGACTCTCTGCGACCACATGGGCTGTAGCCTGCCAGGTTCCTCTGTCAGTGGGATTCTCCAGACAAGAATACTGGAGTAGGTTGCCATTTCCTACTCCAGGGGATGGTCCCAACCCAGGGATCGAACTCCTGTCTTCTGTGTCTCCTGCATTGGCAGATTAATTGTTTACCACCAGCATCACTTGGGAAGTCCTTAGTGTAAAAAGTCCCAAATCAGGTCATTTTGGTGCTCAGCATCCCAATGTACAAACTAATTAGCTCCACATGCCATGGCTGAGTGCTGGGACTGTGTTCAAGTAAGGTGATGAGGTATCCAGCCTTAAAGGATACAATTGCTTGACTTTTTTTTATTACAAATACAATGAAAAAAAATAATAGTTTTTGCTCCACAGCATGGCAGTGCTTCCACTCAGGAAATGAATTTTCATATGTTGGATCTCTTATGAATTCTGTGTAATTTTGGTCCCAGGAGTCTAAGAAAAACTGCTCTTTTTGTACCACTAAGCGATGCAATGTGTAGCCTAAACAGATGGAAACAGCTTGACTTTAGCATAAGTGTTAGAATATGTAGTTTAAGTGTAGAAATCCACAAAGCACAGCTAACGGAAAGTCTACATCATATAAAAGGCTTATCAAGTTTACATTGACATAGGGGATTGTTACATTGCTATGTGAGGCTTTTTTAAAAAAATAATTTTTGTATGTATGTAACAGAATTTCAAATATTTTTTCAAATAAGAAAAAAAAACAAAAGAACTTAAAATGGTAAATAGTACAAAGTAAGTGCTTATTAAACATTAGCTATTATTATTTAAGTAATGGTAATTAAATTTTTCTTTATCCATGCAAAGAATGATTACATATCAAGTGCTTTTTAATAGCTACCAGAAACTTTCCAATAGGATATATCCTGATAAACCATCTTTCTACAAAATGCAAATCTGAAAATAGTTGGTGAATAATGATTTTTAACCTTGCAGAAAATGTCTTGCATGACGTTATTTTCATATTTACCAATCATATTTTTATTTTTTATTTTACTTTTACATTTTTATTGGAGTATAGTTTATTTACAATGTTGTGTTGGTTTCAGGTGCACAGTCAAGTAAATTGGTTATTCATATACACATATCCACACTTTTTTAGCTTCTTTTCCCATACAGGCCATTACAAAGTATTGAGTAGAGTCCCCTGTGCTATAAGTAGGTCCTTATTATCTATTTCATATATGGTAGTCTGTATTTGTCAATCCCAACCTTCCAATTTATCCCTCCCCCTCCTCTTATCCCCCAATAACCATAAGTTTATCTTTTACATCTCTGACTCTATTTCTATTTTGTAGATAAGTTCATTCATAGCCTATTTTTAGATTACATGTATAAGCAATATCATAAGGTATTTGTCTTTGTCTGACTTAGAATGTCTAGGTCCCTGCATGTTGCTTCAAATGGCATTATTTTGCTCTTTTAATGACTGAGTAATATTCTACCATATATATGTACTGATTTCCCTGATGGCTAAGATGGTAAAGAATCTGCCGGCAATGCAGGAGACCCGGGTTTGATTTCCTGGGTTGGGAAGATCCCCTGAAGAAGGGACTGGCAAACAACTCTAGTATTGTTGTCTGGAAATTCCATGGATAGAGGAGCCTGGTGGGCTACAGTCTAGGGTGTCACAAAGAGGCAAACACGACTGAGCGACTATAGGTACCACATCTTTATCCATCCCTTTACTGATAGACATTTAGACTGCTTCCATGCCCTGACTGTTGTAAATAGTGCTGCAATGAACATACAAGCATATTTAAAATACCAATAAGTAATATCTCATAATGTAACCTACCAGTAAGGTCTTTTCATGTTGTAACCATGAGATATTCTATAGAATCTACTTTGGTTTTTCTCTAAAACTAAGCCTCTCCTCTACCCATTAAGGCCAGTAATCAACAGACTGCTTTGATTCAAGTGCTGTGTACATTTTTTTAATGCCTATAGCTCTTCTTAAGAACAAAGTGGCAAAAAATTAAAAAAAAAAAAAAGATCTGTCAAGAACAAAGCAATAATCAATAAATGAATAACAAACAGTGTATGACTATGGTTCTAACACTGAGATTCAGGCATCTATGGATGGTAGAAAAGAAAGACAAGAACAACATAGTGTGAATCTACCCAGCTCAAGGGCTGTTATATAAGGAGAGAGCTCAGATGAGACACAGTGATAGGCAATGGATTATTCTAACAAATATTTTGTCTTTTTGCATACAAATGTATTGAATATTTGTATTTTATACTATTTATTTACTTATTTGTCTGTGCCAAGTCTCAGTCGCAGCACATGTAGGATTTTTAGTTGTAGCATGTGAACTCTTAGTTGAGGCATGTGGAATCTAGTTCCTGGACCAGGGATTGAACCCAGGCCCCCTGCACTAGGAGTGTGGGGTCTTAGCCGCTGAACCACCAGGAAAGTCCCTGGATATTTGTATTTTAAATGAGTGTACTCTATTATTATTTTTTTCACTAAAACCATAAATAGAACAGTAAATGAGCTCTTAACAATTGACTGGTGTTTAAAAGAAATATGTTTTTATTCTTTCCAATCCGTTACTTGTTTGGAATATTTTTTAACCATGATTTTTGATTATTTAGAGCTCCTTTTATTGGCATCAGTTAATTAAACAGTGTCTATAAATGACAAATCTTTTACACATTGGGGCAGATTTGCAAGACAGTTTTTGTGGAACTTTTTGCTTTGTCAAGTATCTACACATTATATATAGAAAGGCTTTCATATATACACTCAAAAGCCTCAACAAGTAAAATGTACATATTCTATCACATTTCTAATCACCTTCAAATCATCAGGGCCAGGGAAATTGCTTGAGCTATTTTGGATTTCTGGCTGAAAATATTGGTGTTTTAAATCAGACATCTCAGGGGTATGGGTATGTATACATGGATGGTATTACTTTTCAATTCCACTAACCTCTTACAGGGGCTTCCCAGTGGTTCAGTGGTAAAAACAAACAAACAAACCAAAAAAAAAAAAAAAAACCTGCCTGCCAATGCAGGAGATGCAGGAGATGTGGGTACAATCCTTGTGTTAGGAAGATCCCCTGAAGAAGGAAATGGCTACCCACTCTAGTATTCTTCCCTGGAGAACTCCATGGACAGAGGAGGCTGGAGGTGCAGTGCATGGGGTCACAAAAGAGTCATGCACAACTTAGCGACTAAAACAACAACAACAAACCTCTTTCTGACAGTTCACAAAATAGTTTTTTTTTAATATGTCCATATATATTTGGTTATAGATTATATCAATTTTTTCTTTAATGACTGCCACCAGCAAAAGACTCAGAATGGACTACAATTATCCACATATTTCAGGGCAATTTCTTGTCGTAGGGTGTTCTAAGGAAATATCCAGACTTACACACTACTTCTCATTGGCCAAAATATTCTATGTGATGGATCTATATTTTCATGTTACTGCTTCCTCTACAGAGAAAATCCAATCTGAAAAGCTTGTAATACAAAACCAAGAGTAAGACATTTTTGCCAAATTTGGAGGAAGAAAATCATGTAACTCTCCTCAGTCAGTCAGTTCAGTCGCTCAGTCGTGTCCGACTCTTTGTGATCCCATGAATCGCAGCAAGCCAGGCCTCCCTGTCCATCACCAACTCCCGGAGTTCACTCAAACCTATGCCCATCGAGTCAATGATGCCATCTACCCATCTCATCCTCTGTCATCCCCTTCTCCTCCTGCCCCCAATCCCTCCCAGCATCAGGGTCTTTTCCAATGAGTCAACTCTTTGCATGAGGTGGCCAAAGTACTGGAGTTTCAGCTTCAGCATCAGTCCTTCCAATGAACACCCAGGACTGATCTCCTTTAGGATGGACTGGTTGGATCTCCTTGCAGTCCAAGGGACTCTCAAGAGTCTTCTCCAATGCCACAGTTCAAAAGCATCAATTCTTCGGCACTCAGCTTTCTTCACAGTCCAACTCTCACATCCATACATGACCACTGGAAAAACCATAGCCTTGACTAGACGGACTTCTGTTGGCAAAGTAATGTCTCTGCTTTTTAATATGCTATCTAGGATGGTCATAACTTTCCTTCCAAGGTGTAAGCGTCTGTTAATTTCATGGCTGCAGTCACCATCTGCAGTAATTTTGGAGCCCCCAAAAAAATAAAGTCTGACACTGTTTCCACTGTCTCCCCATCTATTTCCCATGAGGTGATGGGACCAGATGCCACGATCTTAGTTTTCTGAATGTTCAGCTTTAAGCCAACTTTTTCACTCTCCTCTTTCACTTTCATCAAGAGGCTTTTTAGTTCCTCTTCACTTTCTGCCACAAAGGTGGTGTCATCTGCATATCTGAGGTTATTGATATTTCTCCTGGCAATCTTGATTCCAGCTTGTGCTTCTTCCAACCCAGTGTTTCTCATGATGTACTCTGCATATAAGTTAAATAAGCAGGGTGACAATATACAGCCTTGATGTACTCCTTTTCCTATTTGGAACCAGTCTGTTGTTCCATGTCCAGTTCTAACTGTTGCTTCCTGACCTGCATATAGGTTTCTCAAGAGGCAGGTCAGGTGGTCTGGTATTCCCATCTCTTTCAGAATTTTCCACAGTTTATTGTGGAATAAATCCACACAGGTGAAGGCTTTGGCGTAGTCAATAAAGCAGAAACAGATATTTTTCTGGAACTCTCTTGCTTTTTCGATGATCCAACAGATATTGGCAATTTGATCTCTGGTTCCTCTGCCTTTTCTAAAACCAGCTTGAACATCTGGAAGTTCTAGGTTCATGTATTGCTGAAGCCTGGCTTGGAGAATTTTGAGCATTACTTTACTAGCATGTGAGATGAGTGCACTTAATGGAGTAGCCATCATAGTCAACAAAAGAGTCCAAAATGCAGTACTTGGATGCAATCTCAAAAATGACAGAATGATCTCTGTTCATTTCCACGGCAAATCATTCAATATCACGGTAATCCAAGCCTATGCCCCAACCAGTAATGCTGAAGAAGCTGAAGTTGGGCGGTTCTATGAAGACCTACAAGACCTTTTAGAACTAACACCCAAAAAAGATGTCCTTTTCATTATAGGGAACTGGAATGCAAAAGTAGGAAGTCAAGAAACACCTGGAGTAACAGCAAAATTTGACCTTGGAGCACAGAATGAAGCAGGGCAAAGGCTAATAGAATTTTGGAAGAGAATGCACTTGTCATAGCAAACACCCTCTTCCAACAACACAAGAGAAGACTCTACACATGGACATCACCAGATGGTCAACACCGAAATCAGACTGATTATATTCTTTGCAGCCAAAGATGGAGAAGCTCTACACAGTCAGCAAAAACAAGACCAGGAGCTGACTGTGTCTCAGATCACGAACTCCTTATTGCCAAATTCAGACTTAAACTGAAGAAAGTAGGGAAAAGCACTAGACCATTCAGGTATGACCTAAATCAAATTTCTTATGACTATACAGTGGAAGTGAGAAATAGATTTAAGGGACTAGATCTGATAGACAGAGAGCCTGATGAACTATGGATGGAGGTTCGTGACATTGTACAGGAAATAGCGATCAAGACCATCCCCATGGAAAAGAAATGCAAAAAGGCAAAATGGTTGTCTGAGGAGGCCTTACAAATAGCTGTGAAAAGAGGAGAAGCGAAAAGTGAAGGAGAAAAGGAAAGATATTCCCATTTGAATGCAGAGTTCCAAAGAATAGCCAGGAGAGATAAGAAAACCTTCCTCAGTGATCATTGCAAAGAAATAGAGGAAAACAACAGAATGGGAAAGACTAGAGATCTCTTCAAGAAAATTAGAGATATCAAGGGAACATCTCATGCAAAGATGGGTTCGATAAGGGACAGAAATGGTATGGACCTAACAGAGGCAGAGGATATTAGGAAGAGATGGCAAGCATATACAGAAGAACTGTACGAAAAAGATCTTCATGACCCAGATAATCACAATGGTCTGATCACTCACCTAGAGCCAGACATCCTGGAATGTGAAGTCAAGTGGGCCTTAGAAAGCATCACTATGAACAAAGCTAGTGGATGTGATGGAATTCTAGTTGAGCTATTTCACATCCTGAAAGATGATGCTGTGAAAGTGTTGCACTCAATATGCCAGCAAATCTGGAAAACTTAGCAGCGGCCACAGAACTGGAAAAGGTCAGTTTTTATCTCAATCCCTAAGAAAGGCAATCCCAAAGAATGCTCAAACTACTGCACAATTGTACTCATGTCACACGCTAGTAACTCTCCTACCTATACATATATCTGATGTATACCATCTGTGTCTTCTAAGTAGATGTTTTATTTGGAATGTCTTCTTAATAAGTCTTAATTGTAAATTTACTATTAAATATTTGCAATATACACTTATGTTTTCTTAAATGATACAGGATAGAAAGTGAAAGAAAGAAAGTAAACTCACTCAGTCGTGTGTGACTCTGCGTCCCCATGGACTGTAGCCTACCAGACTCCTCTGTCCATGGGATTTTCTAGGCAAAAATACTGGAGTGGGTTGCTGTTTCCTTCTCCAGGGGATCTTCCTGACCCAGGGATTGAACCCAGGTCTCCCACATTGTAGGCAGACACTTTACCCCCTGAGCCACCAGGGAAGTCAAAAGATACAATATACATAATATATATTAAAATTTTGGTTAATATGTCCCAGTGTCCCATCAATATCCATATCTTATACCCTTTCATTATAAAATAAATCGATCAATGTATTTTTGAGATATTTGTGTGTTATTTACCCAACTTTTTCTGTATAAAAAACATAAGTTTCAAAAGTACCTAATATAATAAGAGATTTTAATTGCTAAAATGTCATATATAGGGAAGTATTTCATTTCTGAGAAACTAATCTTGTTTAGGGTTTGGGTAAATGTATAATAACTCAAGTTTTAAAACTGATTAGAATGTTGGATTTGCATAAGAATTGACTACTTGAATATTATAATTTTCCTTGAATATCCATTATACACATTCAGTAAATCTACATGTAGCATATGCTCTACTAACAATAGCTGACCACAGATTCAGTTTCTTTTGCATTGAAAATAAACATCTTAGCTTGGTAGGAACTTTTCCCCCATAAATACTTTTGGCTTCCCTTGGCATTTATGCAGCAGCAGCAGGAGACCATTATTCAGTGACACATTCTATCCCACTGACATTATCACTCAAAGATGGTCGATTTCATTTTCAAGAAGGTCCCAGAGAGCCACAGAGAAGTTACAATCAATCACACAACCAGGATTGCTAGCGAAGTCACATTCCTGGCAGAAAGAAAATGTAAGAAAAACACAAATGTGTTAATGCATATTGAAATTTCACATTTAGTTCCTAAAGAAACGATGAATTGTAGCATGTCCTCATATTAACCATATCATGATGTTTAATCCACACTGGTTTTTTTCACTGAGATGTATGTATAAATAGCAAAATGAGTTTAAATGCTTTGCCTTGTTGTTGTAGAATTCAGACTGGCCAGGTGCTTCGAGAAATGGGGCAGGGATTATAATATAGGAGTGGAAATAAGTGGAGAGCTTTAAAGTTAATCCAGTAAAGCTAGATATGGATCAGACTAGGTTTGAGAGATAGTTAAATGTAAGTAGAAAGTGGGTTGGAGCAAGTGGCAGGTATCAGGGGTCAATGAAATAACTACTAGGATCAAATAGGGCTGAAGTACAGCAGAAGATGAAGAATAGAGTCAGGGATCCAGGCCACTAGGCTTGAAAGAGCCTTAGACAGAGGTAACCCAATCCTGTAGACAGTTTTTAAGGAGGAATTTCTCTGGACATTGTGAGATTCTCTACATAATGAGCTCCAAACTCGTTTACTGCATCAGATCCTGTCTTTCTACCTCTCTTTTTGGGAAACATTCCTATGTGTCAAGGAGCCTTGAAATTACCTTTCTTTCCCCCAAGACTTTTAGTTTCTGTGTCAGAAGTTGGGATTATATCTTAAGAACTGATGTGGAATTCCACTGGCCTGTCTATATCAGTCATGTGGATTAAGCAAGCTTATAGAGGTCTTCTTCACCTCTTCTTATGCAGTGGAGCATCAGAAGTTGTTAAACCTTTTCATACAACTCCAGGTTCCTCACACATTTCACCGGGAAGGAAACCAAAACTAAGGAAAATCAAAGAGCTGAAGCCATATCTGAACTCATTAATAAGGGAGCTGACACTTAGCAACCTGGCCTCTTGAAGTTGAGGCCAGTGACCTTTCTGCTTTATCAAATAGCTTATCCATATAGTCTGTTTTACTCAATGCAGAACAGAGAACCATCTAGTCAGAGGGCACTTGACAAAGGTACTGTGGAATTCAATTGTGAAAACATTTCCTGTGAAACGGTTATATTACTCTTTATAATGGAAATGGAAGGCCATCAAGCTTGGTTAGCTGAATAAAGAAACTGCATTATCACGAAGTTCTCCCATTGCTCTCCACATAATTGTCAAGAGTTCAAAATGTCAGACTTTGCTATGTTCCACATTAGATTTAGGGCTGAATGAACTTTTTATGTCTATTAGGATGCATATAATTTTTATCCTCCTCTAAAGAGTCTCCAAAGAAACTGGCAGCACATAGAGTTAGTAATATTTACCAATAAAATAAGCACAATGAGATCCATATATAAGATGAATAACACAGATATTCAAGTTCTTAGACAATTTGTCCAAACGTTTAGGAACTGTGTTTCTTGCTATATAAAGTTTGGGAGAACTGGATGAGGACTGAGTACTAGTTAAGACAGAGATGTTAGTTCCAGATTTCCTGGCTCAAATCCTGCTTCTGCTGCTTATTAAATGTGTGTTCTTGAGTGCATGTTAGGCGCATTGATCTTTCTGAATACAAAATAGGGCTAATTATAGACTCCTTCAGGTTTCTCTGGTAGCTGAGGGAATCTGCCTGCAATGCAGGAGACCTCAGTTCAATTCCTGGGCTGGGAAGATCCGCTGGAGAAGGGATAGGCTACCCACCAAGTATTCTTGGGATTTCCTGGTGGCTCAGAGGGTAAAGAATCTGCCCGCAATGCGGGAGACCTGAGTTCGATCCCTGGAGGAGGAAATGGCAGCTTACTCCAGTATTCTTGTCTGGAGAATCCCATGGATAGAGGAGCCTGGCAGACTATAGTCCATGGGGTCACAAAGTCTACATGACTGAGTGACTAACACTTTCACTTACACCTCATAGACTGTAGCTCAAGGAGTTGTTCTGAAAATAAAATGAGTTAATATATGAAAACCATTTAGAACAGTGATTGGCCTATAGTAAGTATTTTATTTGTTGTAGTCAATCCTAATACACATTCTAGATCTGTAATTTGGAAATTCTACAAATGCATCCTTTATGGTGATTTTTCTTTAAAATCTAAATCTTATAGTAATAGAGGCTATTATTTTGTACTTTTTCAAAACATAACAGCTAATTTATTCATGATTTATAATAAGAATTCATTACATTCTACTCGACCCTAAGTATATGTAACTTTAAGTCAGTGATGACCAACTACCCAGAACAGATAGATATCTAACTCTCCTCCCCACCTCACATTGGCTTTGTATGTCAGAAACACTCACTGATAATGGAAGGGATTCAAGTGTCTTCATGAAGGTAGAATTTGATACAATTTGGAGGTGAATCTGACATACCTCTCTACTAAACAAGGGAGGATGATGTCATCAAATGTACTTGAGAACCATCTTCCTTGGTGGCACAGTGGTAGAGAATCCTCCCGCCAATGCAGGAGACACAAGAGATGCAGATTTGATCCCTGGGTCAGGAAGATGCCCCAGAGAAGGAAATGGCAACCTACTCCAATATTCTTGCCTGGAGAATCCCATGGACAGAGGAAGCTGGTGGACTACAGTCCATGGGGTTGCAAAGAGTGGGGCATGATTGAGAAACTGCCACACATACCTGAGAATCACCATGTTAGAGTTATTTGCAAAACCAAATGCAAGCAGAATATGTACAAACTATCTCTTCAGTTAGCGAGTTTAATTTAAAAAAAATCAATAAGTAGATGTGACAAGTCTTTCCTCCTCTCAATACTATTTGAGTAGGTGGAGAAGGAGCCACTGAAGTGACCCACTGGACAAGGGCCAGTGACTTTAGAATGGACGTGATGGTGAGATAAAGGGCTGTTAAAAATCCCGAGTCAGCAAGGTGTTTCCAGCACAACTTCTCACCAGACTTGGTCAATATATCTGTTACAATAACACGTCTTGATTTATACTTAATTTCATTATGCAGGTGCTTTGACCTGCTTGATACTCTCCTCCATCGTCACAAGTCTTTCCTCTATTATCTCACACGTTTCTGGGCAATTGGCCAACATCAGTCATCCAACAAGTGTTGATAGAGCATCCAGGTGGAGCCAGGCACTGCAGTGAGCACTGGAAACAATTAGAAAAAGACATTGTGTCTCCTTTAAAGAACATACAGTCTTACCTGGGTTATGAGCAAGCTAACAATCAGTTAAACTACACTGTAATTACTACTGTGTTATTATTTCTGAATGAGAAATACCTTATGGGGGTTTGGATGTCTAACCTGAAATGAAAGAGAAGGTAACCTTCTAGACACATGGGACAGTAGTGTAGAATCTCTGAAGTAATATTGTGCTGTGTTTAGTCACTCAGTCCTGTCGGATTCTTTGCAGCCCCATGGACTGCAGCCCGCCAGACTCCTCCATCCATGAGGATTCTCCAGGCAAGAATACTGGAGTGGGTCACCATGCCCTCCTCCAGGGCATCTTCCCAACCCAGGGATTGAACCCAGGTCTCTTGCATTGCAGGTGGATTCTTTACCATCTGAGCCACCAGGGAAGCCTGAAGTAACATTAGGCATATAAATTAGAGAACAGCCAGTAATTTATTACATGTCTACAGTTTAGAATGTCTAAACATTTAGAATGTTTGCAGTTTAGAATACGGAGTGAGGTTTAAGGAAGAGACTACAGAGCTTAGGTCAGGAAGAATTTCAAAACCATGATTGGAAAATTTCCTAAATATTGAGACGTTTAATAGGGTGATTGATATAATCAGATTTGCATTTTATTGATAGAAGTATAATTTTAGTTGCCATGGAAAGACTGAAGAAGGACAAGACCATAGACAGTGACATTTGTTAGAAAAGTATTTCAGTCATTGGTAAAAACAGAAATTGGTGACTGAACCTAGAGTTGTAGTTGTACTAATAGAGATGAATGAATGAATGAAACAGAAATATTAAGAGGGTTGACAAACTATAAGGAAGAAAGAAATCAACTGATCAAGCAAAAGATCTCTTTTTTGAATAACTGAATGGAATATGGGTTCATTACTGGCTTAGGAGACAAGACAGGTTGGTGGGTAAGAAGAGAAGAAAGAGCCAGCTCAAGCTGGGTTAAAGGAGGGACTGAAAAATTATGACAAAGAGACAAACCTGTTTGAATGCTGAATGGAAACACCTAGACAGTAAGATGTTTTTACTACAGGAGAAAGAAGGTATATTAATTGCAGTTGCAGCAAGAGGAAGATAGAAACTTTAACAAGAGGGAAGAAACTTTAGACAGGAAAACAATTATGACAGAAGGAGTGGCAACATGATGAAAATGTTGTCATTGAGTCACTGAGTTTTGTCTGACTATTTTGTGACCCCAATGGACTGTAGCCTGCCAGCCTCCTCTATCCATGGGGTTCTCTAGGCAAGAATACTGGAGTGGGTTGCCTTTTCCTTCTCCAGGGGATCTTCCCAACTCAGGGATCAAACCCAGGTCTCCTGCATTGGCAGATGGATTCTTTACCACTGAGACATGTGGGAAGCCTATGCCTGATGAATATACATGCATGACAATTGGCAAGTGAGGTGAGAAGTAAGTGGAGTCCTTTTCTGATGGTCCTATTTTCCTTGTGAAGTAGGAGACTATGACATTGGCTGTGACGAAGAAGGAGGTGGTAGAGTAAGAGATTTCATGGAAGTGAAGATAAATGGAATATTGACTATGGAAGCATGAAATAGAGTGAAAGCAAGCCAGTGATCGACAAGACATGGTAGGATGCGTGGGTCCCAGAATGATACTAAGATGAACACTGAAGATCCTGTTTGAACTGGAAACCATGGATTTGTAATGCCTCTAATTCTCAAGTTTCTGCAGTTTTTTTTTTTTTCTCTAGATTTATTCAACATTCCTTGTATAACAGTTGAGAATTCAGACAATTTGAATTTTCCAGAATTGTGATTTTTGCCAGTTGAGTACAGTGGAAGGATGAAGAATTAACAAACAGATGTATATGTGAAAAGTCATTTATAGAAATTAAAGAAAAGAGGGCTGTGATCAGAGAAGAACAAGTTTGGGATTTTTCAGTTAATGAATCCTAGACATTTTCTTTAAAATAAAGTTAGATAATTGAATGCTGCCATATATGCAAATGGTTATGGTACCATGCAAAACAAAAGCGTACACTGGCAATGTTTTTAACAATGTGGTGGTGGTTTAGTCGCTCAGTCGTGTCCAACATTTGGGATCCCATGAACTGTAGCCTGCCAGGCTCCTCTGTCCATGGGGTTCTCTAGGTGAGAATACTGGAGTCGGTTGCCATCTCCTTCTCCAGAGGATCTTCCCAACTCAGGAATCAAACCCAGGTCTCCTGCATTGCAGGCAGCTTCTTTACCAACTAAGCTATGAGGGAAGCCCTCATAGCTTAACAATGTACTGATCTAAACTAATGAAACGAATGATGTCTAAAAGTTAGGCAAGCAATCAGTACACTCCATGGTGTTGAAAGATGAGAAACTTGATGAGGCCAAGCCAATTCTTCTAGCAATCTCACTTTTCAGTTCTAATGCCATCGGCATTTTTACTGTTCATGGTATTTTGTCAAATGAAAAATGAAAATGTCAAGTTCAAATTCTCTTTTTCAAGGGATTGCTAAGCATTTCTTTTCTGATAGATAGATTAACAGTGGCCACAGGACTGGAAAAGGTCAGTTTTCATTCCACTCCCAAGGAAAGGCAATGCCAAAAAATGCTCAAACTACTACACAATTACACTCATCTCACACGCTAGCAAAGTAGTGTTCAAAATTCTCCACACCACACTTCAACAGTATGTGAACCATGAACTTTCAGATGTTCAAGCTAGATTTAGAAAAGGCAGAGCAACCAGAGATCAAATTTCCAACATCCATTGGATTATCAGAAAAGCAAGAGAGTTCTGGAAAAATATCTACCTTTGCTTTACTGACTATGCCAAAGCATTTGACTGTATGGATCACAACAAACTGTGAAAAATTCTTCAAAAGATGGGAATACCAGACCACCTGACCTGCCTCTTGAGAAACCTGTATGCAGGTCAGGAAGCAGCAGTTAGAACTGGACATGGAACAACAGACTGGTTCAAAATAGGGAAAGGAGTACGTCAAGGCTGTATATTGTCACCCTGCTTATTTAACTTATATGCAGAGTACATCATGAGAAACGCTGGGCTGGATGAAGCACGAGCTGGAATCAAGATTGCTGGGAGAAATATCAATAAACTCAGATATGCAAATGACACCATTCTTATGGCAGAAAATGAAGAACTAAAAGCCTCTTGATGAAAGTTGAAGAGGAGAGTGAAAATGTTGGCTTAAAGCTCAACATTCAGAAAACTAAGATCATGGCATCTGTTCCCATCACTTCATGACAAATAGATGGGGAAACAGTGGCAGATTTTATTTTCTTGGGCTCCAAAATCACTGCAGATGGTGACTGCAGCCATGAAATTAAAAGACACTTACTCCTTGGAAAATGGTATGACCAACTTAGACAGCATATTAAAGAGCAGAGATATTACTTGCCAACAAAGGTCTGTCAAATCAAAGCTATGGTTTTTCCAGTAGTCATGTATGGATGTGAGTGTTGGACCATAAAGAAAGCTGAACACCGAAGAATTGATGCTTTTGAACATTGATGTTGGAGAAGACTCTTGAGACTCCTTTGGACTGCAAGGAGATCCAACCAGTCCCTCCTAAAGGAAATCTATCTTGAATATTCATTGGAAGGACTGATGCTAAAGCTGAAACTCCAATCCTTTGGCCACCTGATATGAAGAACTGCCTCATTTGAAAAGACCGTGATGCTGGGAAAGATCGAAGATGGGAGGAGTAGGGGACAACAGAGGATGAGATGGTTGGATGGCATCACCAACTCAATAGACATGAGTTTGAGTAGGCTCCGAGAATGATGGACAGGGAAGCCTGGCATGATGCAGTCCACGGGGTCACAGAGAGCCAGACATGAGTGAGTGACTGAATCGACTGAACTGAGAGCTTAGTTCAGCTGCCCAAGGCAGATGTGCTGTTGTGTGCTATTTCCCTCATCACCACACAGCTAAGTGGCCGGGACCCCACTTTCATTTGAGGGGTGAGCCTAAAATATGTTAGGTGGTAAAGGCATGTGTCCACAGGGATAAAGCGTGTGGTGATTTATTGGCATAAAGTAAAAAATCAAATTTAACAAATGACGGAAAGAATAGATAAATGAAGGTCGTGTGCAAATCCATCTTAGCATCTGTTCTTCTATAAATACTATATATACGCAGACACAAAAATAGCTTTAAAACTTGACTGATATACATCTTGTTCTGAAACTTGCAATTTTAATTTAATAAAGGGGATATTGATTATTAGTAAATATTTATCTAAATAATCATTTTAGTGGCAGCACAAGATTCTATAATAAGACTAAGCTTATTTTTTAAATTTTTTTTATTTTAACCAGTTTTTTACTAAGGAAACTTTAAGTTAGGACTTTCTTGGTGGTCCACTGGTTAAGACTCCACATTTTCAATGGAGGCTGCATGGATTTGATCCCTGATCAGGGAGCTAGGTACTTCCCTGGTGGCTCAGACGGTAAAGAGTCTGTCTGCAGTGCCAGAGACCTGGGTTTGATCCCTGGGTCAGAAAGGTCCCCTGGAGAAGGGAATGGCAACCCACGCCAGTATTCTTGCCTGGAAAATCCCATGGATGGAGGAGCCTGGTGAGCTACAGTCCATGGGGTCGCAAAGAGTTGAACACAACTGAGTGACTTCACTTTCTTTCTTTCAGGATACTAAGAACCTGCTGCATGGTACGGTCATAAAGAAATATTTTTTTAAATAAAATTTTTAAAAATGAAAGTCCTCCACAAAACTGTTTTCCTTTAAAAAAAAAAAAAACCCTCATGTTAATTTCATTGTTTGATTACTACACACTTATGAGGATTTATAGATGATAAGGATAATGCTTTAAATCAGTATATAGTATCTATTAGTGGGGTTACTGGATATGTATTTTAAAATTAGTGATATGCCTATCATATTCAGCACAATGAGGAATTGTACATGGACCAAATGGCCAAATGTTAAAAATTAAATAGCCATAGAATAGTAAATGGAATCTCTATTTTAAGAGTCTTGACTTGGACAATCCTTCTGGAGCAGGGCTAATGGTGCAAAATCTAGGAAGAAAATGCCTTGGCCATATGAGCTTTAAACCTCCATTATACTTTTTAAGTTCCTACATCATTATAGTGTGGTTTAATTCATTCTTCCACATCAGTCTTCATTTTCACAAACCTTCTTTGCTTTTCTCTTCTACATAAACTTTACTCTTCTACATAAACTTTAGAATTATTTGAATAATCTCTGATTCTCGCTAACCCTGATAAGAAGTCTATTGGGGTTTGCTTTGGCAATGCATCAAGCTTATGGCTTAGTTGGAATAAAACAGTCACTTTTCCTGATGGCTGAAGAGGTATAGAATCTGCCTGCCAGTACAGGAGATGCAGGAGACCTGGGTTCGATCCCTGGGTCAGGAAGATCCCCTGGAGAATGAAAGAGCAATCCACTCCAGTCTTGCCTGGGAAATTCCATGAACAGAGGACCCTGGGTTAAGTCTGTAGGATTGCAAACAGTCTGACACGACTGAGCATGCATGCACACAGAGGTCACCTTCGTAGACTTGAAATTTTCAGCCTGTAAATTGTCTTTGCCTTTGTAAATGGACAAGCTTTATTAATAACCTTTAAAGAACATTAATATGCAAATATATATAAGCACTGTTTAATCAATGAAATTACAGTTTATTTAGGTGAAACTCAAATGAATTTTCAGGCCCTTTGCAATAACCAGAAGAGCCTTAGTGGTACATATCCCACTGGTTGGAAGCCATTTTATCAGAAAAGAATCTGTGTTTTGTTTGGTGAGCTTCACTTTATCTGAGGATGGAAGACAAATAAGATCCATAGGGCCCTTGAACCTTTGTTTAAATGCTTGACCTTGAGAAATTTCCTCCTTAAAGAGACGATTTAAACCAGCTTATGTCAGGTTTGAATTCTGACACAACTGAGATTAAAAAAATGCCTTTCCAAATCTAGGAATTAATGATTTCATATTTATGTTTCATCTATCTATCTAGTCATCTATTACTCTATCATCTATCTATCAATAATGGAGAATTTAGAAAAAATACTCTTCAACTACCATGTTTATAACAACATTCAATTTTATTAGCTTAAATATCTTTTCAGTAAACAAGAATGCTCACTACTACTGTTTTCCATACTTGAAATAGGGCAGAAGAAACACAGTGCTCTGATATTTCTTTGCAATCTGCCTCCTCATACAGAATGGAAGCTTGTCATTAGTAAGTGATTTCAAATTTTGCTTTCAGGTAGTAATGTTCTAACTAATTTGTTTTCAGAACAAAATAATTCTCTAATCATTGTTATGAAGTTTTATGTTTTCCATAAGTGTATTTTTCCCTTGATCAGGAGGAATGATTAATTCAAAACTTATTTCAACTGCTTTTCATTAAACCATAACTGAGTTTCACTGGGTTAAATTTGATAATTTTCCAATCGAAGTGTCTTTTAGGTTGGTGCCAGGACTAATTCAATTGCTTCTCTTCTAGATTCATAGGTTTCATAAAAAGTTCATTTTCTGTTAGCTTAGGGCTTTTCTGCCTAGTGAAGATTATAGCGTTTGTCACAAGGGTGCAAGATTTATTATAAGGAAAAAGAAAATAATTTGTAAATTTTACAATTGAAATGACTATATTTAGAATGCTTAATAAGGGCACTTAAGAGACAACAGTGTTTGTACATTCTTATGCTAATTAGCTAATTTGTTGTTGCTTTTCTTAATTGTGAAAGGTGGTTTTAGTGCAGAGTTCTGTACTGTGATTTATAAAACGTTAAGACCTTAACTTACATCAGGGTTTTCCGTGGAACTGGGACATTTTCTTCTGCACAAACGCTGTCACATCAGAGAAGGCACGGAACGCATCATGCTATTTATTTTTGGAGGGTAGCTTGCACAGAACAGATATTGGAGATGGTAGGACCTATGTCTTTCCTGATGTGTCTGATTGTGTGCAAGGAAGGCTGACTGTATTGTCATTATCATTCTGGTCACATCATAGAGACAGCTTGGAATTTTAATAACTGCCCTATTCAGTGAATTATAGTCGTTTGATGTAGCAATTTGACAGTATTGTGATTAGCCGCCTAGTGGTTACCCCTTCCCCTTGGAGTTCTAATAAGGCTGCTCTATCCAGGCCTGTAGGCGTCTTGGATGCTGTACAAAGAGGTAACCGAAATGATGAAGTGTTGTGTATTATTTATAGCCGCAATTTGCTGAACTAGCTTGTTTTGTGTTGGTTTTGAGTGAAAGGAAAGATCAGGCAACTCTAAATGATTTCCATTTGTGTCCTCTGGGTATGGTCCTCAGTTCACTGCACCCTCTAATTTAAAAGATGGCATTACTTCTCAGATGAAAGTGATTGTGCCAGAACCTGGCTTGAGCCAGCTGCAGAACTAAATGAGGATTTGAAAAAGCCGGTGCATGTCCCTAAATGCTTTAACGTACTTTCAGGGAGTACTTTTGGCAAAGGGAGGGGAACAATTCAGTCCACGATTTCATTAATCATTTCAACTTCAACAGAAGCAACTGCTATGTTTATTATTCTGAGAGAATTAGTAAAACTTGTCTTAAATCATTCTGCAAGTGAGCTTTATATCAGATTCTAGCCTAATGGTAGCATGTTTTTTCTCTTAAAATGCTTCTATTAGGAGAAACACAAGAATGTATTTTTTCTTCTCTTCATCTTGCCATCCATCCCTTCTTTTTACATATATTCATACCTCCATTTATCTAACTAACTGATGTTAACTGGCTATCTGCTAGACATAGTTTACCAGTCTGTGCAGTATTTAATGTTTATTATGTGGCAGGCAGTATGCTTAGTACTGGAGATACAAGGATGAGTGAAACCCTTGTGAAAGTAGTGGCTGAACCATATGCTAACAGATCACTATGAAATGACATGGTAAGTGATTAGACAGTGGTAGGGAAATTATGCTGTAGATTTATTATAAACTGCTCAGTGCACGACAGGCCAGTGAATCTAGAAACGAGTTGTTGGGGAAAAGAATAGAGACTTTATTGAGAAAGACAGCAGACTGAAAAGGTGGTGGACTAGTGCCCCCAAGAACCATCTTCTGAGAGTTAGAATTCAGGTTTCTTTTATACTAAAAGGGGAAGGGATGTAGTTGGTTGCTGCAAACTTCTTCATGTCAGAATCTTTTATTCTTGCAACTATCCACACAGGTCAAGTCAAGATGGTCCTGTAAAACCTCCAACTATCTCCTGGAGTTTGCTCAGATTCATGTCCACTGACTGAGTGATGCTTTCTCACCATTTCTTCCTCTGTTGCCCACTTCTCCTTATGCCTTCAGTCTTTCTCAGCATCAGGATCTTTTCCAATGAATTCGCTTTTTGCATCAGGTGGCCAAAGTCAGCTTCAGTGTCAATCCTTCCAGTGAACATTGAGGGTTGATTTCCTTTACGATTGACTGGTTTGATCTCCTTGCAGTCCAAGGGACTCTCAAGTGTCTTCTCCAGCACCACAATTCGAAAGCATCAATTCTTCAGCGCTCATCTTCCTTTATGGTCTGACTTTCACATCTGTACAAGAGTACTGGAAAAACCATAGCTTTTACAATGTGGACATTTGTCGACAAAGTGATGTCTCTGCTTTTTAATATGCTGTGTAGGTTTGAGGATGGTGTAATACTCTGCAGTTACATAGTAAAGACTGTGGATATGTTTGCCTTTGGGAGTTATGCTTAATGTTTCCTTATGTGTCCTCTGGGTATTTTTCACTATGGGACAGTGTTTATCTGGAATTTTCTAGAACTAAGAATTTCAGGAAAGAAAAAAAAATACGAGTTTGGCGATAGAATGAGTGGCCATAATCAGCAATCCTTTCTGTTACCTATGGTTAATATTTACTCTAGACTGATACCTAGAATAGTAGAATTCATTTTTATGAGGCTACTTTGTGACCCACTGGAATGAATGCAACATCACACTAAATATTGTTATTCCCTTATGTTTTGGGATGTAGGCTAGACCAAAATAGCTTAAGAGTGAGACCTCATAGTGGCAAAGTCACAGTCTTAGTTCACTAGTAATTTGAGCAAATAGGAGCTGTTTGGTATAAAATGTGGTGCTTCCCTGCTGAATATAAGGGAGAAGGATTTCATGCTTTTCTAAGTTATCCAGCTGTCTCAGCTTTTAAAGGAACATCAATATAACTACAGATATGCTACTTGTTCTTTTTAAAGAAAATCTACCAAGGCTTATATGATGCCATAAGTGTTGTAGTTTTGTACCTAAGGAAATCATGTGCATGATTTTAGATATTATAAAAAGAAGACTTCTTGGACCAGGCCTGATCATTCTCATTATATTTCTTGTCTCTAGCTACAATTTTAAATAAATAGATGCCAAGCCTTCTCAATCCATCTTCCATTCCTTCAGCCTCTTCTAACTCTGTATCTTTGTGCTGGATTTTTTATACTTCCTTAGATCATTCTTCCCATAGATTGATTTTGCTATCTCTGTCCTATTTGCTTTCTAACACTCTATTGAATTTTAATTCTGCTATTATATTTTTTCCTCCAATGAAAACATTATCTTTGTTTTTTTTTTCAGATCTATGTGGTTATTTTTATGATCCTTCATATACTTAAAATCATAATCAGTTCAGTTCAGTCGCTCAGTCGTGTCTGACTCTTTGCAACCCCATAGACTGCAGCACTCCAGGCTTCCCTGTCCATCACCAACTCCCGGAGCTTACTCAAACTCATGTCCATCAAGTCAGTGATGCCATCCAACCATCTCATCCTCTGTCG
Source organism: Cervus canadensis (assembly GCF_019320065.1). Taxonomy (NCBI): domain Eukaryota; kingdom Metazoa; phylum Chordata; class Mammalia; order Artiodactyla; family Cervidae; genus Cervus; species Cervus canadensis. Next base: position 43,181,591 of record NC_057408.1, on the reverse strand, counting down.
TCCCCTTCTCCTCCTGCCTTCAATCTTTCCCAGCATCAGGGGCTTTTCAAATGAGTCAGTTCTTCTCATCAGGTGGCCAAAGGATTGGAGTTTCAGCTTCAGCATCAGTACTTCCAATGTATATTCAGGCCCGATTTCCTTTAGGATGGACTGGTTGGATCTCCTTGCAGTCCAAGGGACTCTCAAGAGTCTTCTCCAACACCACAATTCAAAACATAATACATGTGATATTATATATTTTAGCTGTTATTCTGATATCTGAAACCTTAGGTCTTATTCTATTGTTTCTATCTTGTGATACTTGGCTGCTTTATGTGGTTTTATTGCTATTTTTGGCTGTGTGGTGATGACCCTTGGATCATATATCTTGCTGGGCAGGAAAGTATGTGCGATTGGGGAACTCACAAGACGTTTTTAGGGGATATAGAATTTTATTTCTTAAGGTATATTAGTGCATGTGAGCATTTTGTTATTGCATATATTACTGTGAATTTTTTTAAAAAAATTAGAGTAAGTGTATTTTTCTGTCTTTCTGATTATTTGTAGAATTCTTAATAGCTAGAAATGAGCACTTAGATCCACTAGATGTTCAGTTAGTCAGAGATCCATTCAATAGCTTCCTCTGAAAGTATTTATTTACACAATGAGAATTTATGGAAAACATCCTGAAATGGAATGATGACTGTATTGCTTCATTTGATAACCAAACTGGATAATGACTTAACACGATTTTTAAAAAACCTGAGTTCATTCAGACAACAAGGGTATTCGAACAGAGGATTGATTACTGAGGGCAGATTTCTGAGATGACCTGAAAGAATCAGTCTGCATGAAGGGTTCAACTTTGAAATTAAATAAGTTTTCTAGGGTAATGGAGTAAGAGCATATCTGTCATAAAGTGAAGTCAAGAACCAAGAGATTTCCAAACATAACAGGTGAAGGCAAGTATTAATAGAACAGAAAAAAAGTGAAGGCAGAGAATGGAAGGGATGAGAAATGGACTCTACACTTGAGTCCATTTGACTGTGTTCATCCCAGGCTTCTGATTTATCCCTCCTGTTCCCCCCTCTGTGTTCATAAATACATGTACTACTATATATAAAATAGATAACCAACAAGGACCTACTGTATAGCAAGGGGTATTCTACTCAATATTCTGTGATAACTTATATGAGAAAAGAATCTAAAAAAAGACTAAATATATGTATTAAGTGAAAGTGTTAGTCACTCAGTTGCATCTGACTTGTTGCAATCCCATGGACTATAGCATGCCAGGCTCCTCTGTCCATGGAATTCTCCAGGCAAGAATACTGGAGTGGGTTGCCATTCCCTTTTCCAGGGGATCTTCCCCAACCGGGGATCAAACTTGGGTCTCACACACTGCAGAAAAATTCTTCACCATCTGAGCCACCAGGGAAGACCAAATATATGTATATATATAATTGAATCACTTTGCCATACACCTGAAATTAACACAACATTGTAAATCAACTATACTCCAAAAAGAGAAAGAAATAGAATGGCTTGAATACATATCATAGAAATAAATGTTGATAACTTTATTGGTTCTGCTATTAATGAAACACAGCATTTTTTTTTTTGGAAAGAGCATTATCTTGTGTTTCTTGTCTTTTTTGAAAAGGTTTTATGCTACTGCCTGGAGTTGGGTCAAGGAATAACTATACAAAAGTGAGTTGTGTAAGATAATGGCTGCCTCAGGGCACCCAGAACCTAGTGATGATAAAATGCTAAATCAGGAAGCAATGACTGAAGTAGAATGAAGTGATATGCATTTTACTTGAATGTATAAAATACGCACACAAACACACAAAATTTTTAAAGACTATACCTTTAATTCGCTTCTGGAGGCTTAGTAGTAAAGAATCCACCTGCAATGCAGGAGATGCAAGTCGAGGGTTAGATCTCTGTGTTGGGAAGATTCCCTGGAGAAGGGAATGGCAACCTACTCCAGTATTCTTGCCTAGAGAATTCCATTAACAGAGGAGCCTGCAGGGCCACAGCCTGTGGGATCTCAAAGAGTCGGACAGGAGTGAGCAACTAACAATAACTAACTCGAAATATAAAAATTGGTTAAGACACATCTTATTGAAGAGTTTAGAGCCAAAAAGACAATAAGTCAAAAAGTCAATAAGTAATCTCAATACCATGAGAGGTGTTATTCAAAGGTATAGGCTAACGCTTTGGGAAATGCAGGTTTCAGAGTGATTAACTCTGCTGGTGGAAGTTAGTTGAGGCTTCACAAAAGAAGCAGACATGAAAAGAATACTGAATTCAAAGTAGTGGTTTGCAAGGTTTGAGGCCTGTAAAAAGTACTCCGGAGAAAAGCAGACCATGCAGAGATAAAGAGACATAAAAGAAAACATGGAATATTCAGGAATTGGGGGGATTTAGTGTGGCTGGAGCATGTAGGGTACAGAGGTTGGATAGCAGGGAGGGGACCGGTATGCAGAAAAGCTGGAAGGCGAGCTAGAGGCAGCTTAAGAGGTCAACTTAAGGAGGTCGGATACCATTCTCTACGAAAGGGAAAAAAGATCATCAACTGCTTTTACACCATGATTATTGAGATCCAGATTGTGTTTCTGAAAAAAAAAAAAAAAAAAAGAAACCCAACAAAACACAGAAATAACCTGGCTTCATCAGGGGAGAGGGAAGAGGAAAAGGAGAAGTTGGAGCAGAGCTTGTGTGTATTGGGTTGGCCAAAAAGTTCCTTTGGGCTTCCCATATGATGTTACAGAAAAACCCAATGAATTTTGTGACCAACAGTAATCAATTGCCTCTACCCCAAGCAAACCAGAGAACCAAGTAAGCTGGGTGCTTGTAACCCTTTACCTCTTCCAAAAATGGGGCCTTGAGACATTTGTCAAGCCCTGCCCTTCTGAAGAGATTTCCACTCTTAATCCCTTCTGTATCTCGAGCTGCCAAAAAACAAAAAAACAAAAAACCAAACCAGAATACCACTTAGAAAACTACCAAAGTCATCAATATAGAAATGATGGGCATTGCCGTCAATCCATGGCTGCATAGATGGTGGGTAGGAAACTAGAATAAGAAATGGAGCTGATAGAGCATGTTTAAGGATCAAACAAATAAGCTTGATTGTAATGTATTATTTGCATTGGTCCATGGAAGAAGACTGTGAATGGATGTTTTCATGCCTTGTTTTCTTCAAAGGCAGAATACCTTGCATTATCCTATTAATTCCTTGATTGCTCTGTAGAGAATAAGATGGATTTCTTTGTTACCCAGACATATTATTAAAGATTATGATGATCTGCTTAAGAAAAATCCATGGTGCGTTTGTTGCTATGAAACAGTATAGCACCCTTAACATTGTCAGTTGTGTACATCTACTATGAACGTTCTGAATTAAGCTTACAGTTCCATACACTGCTAGTGAAACTTGGGCCCTTCACTAGGACCCTCTGTATACCACTTGCTAAGGGAGGTTGTGGGCTTCTCTGGTGGCTCAGCAGTAAAGAATCTGCCTGCCAAAGCCAGAGACTTGGGTCAGGAAGATCCCCGGGAGAAGGAAATGGCATATGGTGTGTATAAGTCCCTCAGTCATGTCCGACTCTTTGCGACCCTATGGATTGTAGCCCGCCAAGCTCCTTTGTCCATGGAATTCTCCAGGCAAGAATAAGGGAATAGGTTGGCATTCCCTGCTCCAGGGGATCTTCCTGACCCAGGGATTGAATCTGAATCTCCTACATTGCAGGCAGATTCTTTACCATCTGAGCCAAAGAAATGCCAATCTACTCCAGTATTATTGCCTGAAAAATCCCAGAGACAGAGGAGCCTGGCAGGCTACAACCCATGAGGTCACAAAAGAGTCGGACACAACTTAGCAACTAAACGAAAACAAGGGAGGTTGCAAAGTTAACCAATGAAATGAGAAGATCCTGACTCCATAGGGCAGCAGTTCTCAATGCTTTTTAATTACTTGTTGATATCTCGTTTTTCTCAAGATATGACAAAGAGTACACTCAATTTAAAGTAAAATCAATTTATTTACATGAATTAAAAAATAGTAACAAAACAAAGACTTCCCTGGTGCTGCAGTAGTTAAGACTTCACCATCCAACGCAGGGGGTGAGGATTTGATCCCTGGTCAGGAGTTAAGATCCCACATGCCTCAAGTCCAAAAAATCAGTGTGAAACAAGCAATATTGTAATAGATTCAATAAAGATTTTAAAAATGGTCTACATCAACAATAATAAAAGCACTATTTTACCAGAGTGTGGATTATAAGAAGAGACCTAAAAATAATACTGTATTTTGACTCAACTAAATGTATTAATATATTTGATCTATTTCTACTTGTGTTAGATCATCTAGAAAAAAAGAAAGATACGGTTTTGTTTTTTTAAAGAAAATTTTAGTCAGTATGTTGAGAGAGCCAAAATTACCCTCAAGGCTTTTACCCTATCCATACTCTGGCTGACTCCTTTCCCTTCCTACAGATTTCAGCTCATAATCACCTCCTCAGAGAGGTTTCACTGAGTTCTCCAGTTCTTCTCACTCACATATTGCTGTTATTTCGTCACTTAGTCATGTCTGACTCTTTGCAACCCCCTGGATTGTAACCCACCAAGCTCCTCTGTGCATGGAATTTTTCAGGCAAGGATGCTGAAGTGGGTTGACATTTCCTTCTCCAGGAGATCTTCCCAACCCAGGGATGGAACCTGCGTCTCCTGCATTGGCTGGCAGATTCTTTACTGCTGAGCCATCTGGGAAGCCCTGCTTCCATATTACCCCTCTCCAAATCCTTCCTTCCTAACAAATGTCCGTATCAGACATCATCTTATTTAGTTATTTGTTTAACTTTCTAGTGTTTGTCCTAGGATATCAGCTCTAAGGGGACTTGGCTACCAGCTCTTTGTGCCTAAGTCTCTGTTGGGGAGTCTGGACTCTCAAGAAATATACATGGGAAGGATAGACGAATGAATGAATAACTTAGACACTCATGCGGAGAAAGGAAACACCTGAGATTGGGACTATTTTTCAGGATGGCAATTTAAGCCAGGAAAAAACATTCCGTTTGTCATCGGCTACCTTTTAAGTGTGTATAGAGCGGAGGAGGAAACCTACCAGTAGTTACCCAGAGAGAAAGGAAATATGGATTTTCCTTGTTAGCATTAAATTAAAACTCTGTGACAGAGAGCTGCAGGAAATGCTATATCAGGAAAGAGATATTAGCTCTATTATGTAAGTGAAATTACTCTGTCACGTGGAGGGTACTGACAGATGGTGGTATAAATCACCCTTACAGCATTCTTAACTGAGAAATTTAATATAAACCTTTGTTGGAAATCAGTAAAATTCCAGACACAAGGCCCAAGTCTCCAGGGAACAATTAACAGTTGCAATGAAATCATAGAAACTCTAGCATACCAAACCAGGAGTACTCACTCTGATAGCCTCCATGAGAAGAGAAACAGTACTGGCAATATTTTCCATCAAAGGATTTTATCTTAGACAGTCTGGAAGCTGGATCTGTCACATTTGTGAGGGTCGAATCAGACATTTTGGTTTCTGGCTGGCCCACAGTCTCTTACTTCACAGTATTGTCTGAGCAATATCAGACAGTCATCAGCAGTGAGACCAACCAGCTGACTACTTCCATCCATATTCTTTGAAATAACCACAATTGCCCCTATTCATTCTCTTTTTATAGTCCCTGTTTTTACAGCTTTTTTATTGTTTAAGTTTTACCCCAGTTTATAATTTTGTTGTTCATGTTAGATTGTTAGTTTTCATTTCACGTCCCTTAAATCTAGATTATTGTCTGGTACTTCTTATCTGAGTCACTAGCCCCTCTATTCCCCTGCTCTCTTTCTAACCTACCCTGGAAATTAACACGCTAGGTTTCTCTCTAGACATCAGAACCATTTTACCTCTATTTTGAGCTATATCCTAAATTGTTCCATATTATTCCTTTTAAGTTTTGTTGTTGTTAATCTTTAAGTCTTCTTTCTCCAGTACTATCTTTATTCTCTCGCCCTGAATAATAATTTTCTTTCCACAGCAGTCAGCTGTCTAAATTTTGTGTGTATCTGTGGTTGTGGGTGCGCTTGCTTGCATATTTTCAAGGCATTAACCCTAATCCCTGAATTTCTGACTTGATATTTTCTTTTCACAGGTAAATACAGGGATCTTAGATAATCAATTGAAAAGCAAATTGACTATGATCTTGGATGTTCTGCAGACACAGTTTTGAACTCTCAGTAGTCAATTGAGTTAACTGAATATATGATGTTTACAACTATTTCACCTTTCTAAACCGTAGGACAAAGGACTGCTTAGTACAGGAGGAAATGATATTATGACCAGTTATGGAAGCACATGAACCTCCTAAAATTCTGAACACAGTCACAAACACAGCCACGGAATGTTTTAGATTACTTGTGATAAAAATATATACGGGATTAGTTTGGCTTAGTTGCTCAGTTATGTCTGACTCTTTGCGACCCCATAGACTGTAGCCCACAAGGCTCCTCTGTCCATGGGATTTCCCAGGCAAGAATACTGTAGTGGGCTGCCATTTCCTCCTCCAAAAATATATATGACTTACATGCAAAATAAACATATTGTAATGAAAATTTCACAAAATTATAGTATTTGGGGGGGGGGGGTTAAGATCTAGTTCTCCTAATTTTGTAGGTGAAAAACAGACCCAGAGAGACTAAGTGAAAATGAAAGTGTTAGTCACTCAGCCTGTGTCGACTCGTTGCGGCCCCATGGACTATAGCCCGCCAGGCTTCTCTGTTTGTGGAATTCCCCAGGCAAGAATACTGGACTGGGTAGCCATTCCCTTCTCCAGGGGATCTTCCTGACTCAGGGATCAAACCTGAGTTTCCTGCATTGCAGGCAGACTCTTTACAGTTTGAGCTACCATGGAAGCCCCCAGAATCTCCCAACAAATCCCAGACTTCTCTCTTAGAAGCCTATGTTCATTACACTTCATTTTAGGACTTTAAACAACCTACAGTCATGACTTTAAGAACCTGGACAAAACTCAAGAGATGCTAACAGCATATGCCTTAATTAACACAGTCAGCTGCCCCTACAGTTGTTTAAGAAGTGGCAGAAGCCACAGTTTTGTGTAGTGATTCAAGTCATGCTCTTTCCTAGGTGTGGTTGTCGTCAGTCTCCTGTGAGCTCCTGTGTACTGTACGTAGATTCCCCACGCTCCTCTGTACCCGCATACTGAGACAATGATGTAAGAGGTGGAAACAGGAAGATAATGCATCAGCTTCTCCTTCCTGCATGGGGAGATACAGGCTTTATTATTACAAAGACTCATAAAGCACGGTTGGGTTGAGGGAATCACTCCCTATAGGTCTGCTTGGAAAGCCATCTTTGTGTTTGGATATTTTGTTTAAGCGTGTTTTCTCTCTTCTTTTCTTTCTTCCACAAAGGCTTATCAAACACTGTATGAAAAGCATTGTGCTAGGCACTGGGAAAACAAAAAAGAATAAAACCACACTATTTATCTTCAAGGGACTCTTAACTGGGGTTTGGGGAGGGAGCAAATAAGCAATAATAATAGCATGAATATTAAAATGATAGAAAGCACATCCACATTAGAGATACAAAAGTGAAGTGAAAGTCACTCAGTTGTGTCCAACTCTTTGTGACCCCATGGACTATACAGTCCATGGAACTCTCCAGGCCAGAATGGTAGCTCTTCCCTTCTCCAGGGGATCTTCCCAACCCAGGGATTGAACCCAGGTCTCCCGCATTGCAGGCAGATTCTTTACCAGCTGAACCACATATCACATACATACACATATTATGTATCCAAGAGATACATAAGAGAGGCATCTAATCCAGAAAAAAGGATCAGGAAAAGTTTCTTGGGAGTCTTAACACCTGAGCTAGATAAGTCTCCCGGGATTCTTAGGATTCTTATCGCAGTAAAGAAAGGCAAAGAGCCATCCTAGATAATCAGATCATCAGAGCTCACATGGGCCATGAAAATGACTTTGATGTTGTAGGCTGTGTGTCATGGCTGCTATTGTTTAGTTGCTAAGTCATGTCCAACTCTTTGGTGACCCCATGGACTACAACCCACCACGTTCCTCTGTCCACGGAATTTTCCAGGCAAGAATACTGGAAGTGGGTTGCCATTTCTCTCCAGGAGATTTTCCTGACCCAGGATTCAAACACCTGGGTCATTGACAGGTCAGTTCTCTACCACTGAGCTACCAGGGAAACCCATGTGTCATGGATTCTTCATAACTAAACTCGTGGCTCTTCCAGGGAAGCCAACACTCAAAAAGTGACGGCTCTCCTTAAATGGGTTGATGTTTTCCATCAGTTAATCTCATGAAACTCGGCTATTCTGCAATATAAATTCCAAAATCCCAATGGCTTAACACAACAAAAGTTTATTTCCCCATCACACCAAGTCCAAGGCAGGACAAATGAAATTCTTTTTTGTTGTAACTATACAATATGTGTGTTCATCTCCCCAGATTGCAAGAGCTGGAGAAGGCTGCTGAAGGATTGCCTGGAATATTTGTAGAGAGCTGTGGTGGAAGAGGTGACATCAGCTGCTGCCAGTCCGCAGCCCAATTACAACGGAGGTTGGGAAATATATTCACCCCATGTGCTGGCAATAGAGGAAATCAGCTGGCAAACTCAGATGAATATTTCTGCCACACACAGAGTAGTAGAATGCACCCTTCTCCTTAAGTGTGACCCTGAGATCTTATTTAGGATGCAGTTTTCAAAAACAACCCACAGCTATGCCCTGCTCAAAAGGTCATGCAAATTAACAGCTTCTTGATGTGGATTCTATCTTAAGTAAATGAAACGCAATTGTGAATGAAGAAAAGTGGCCCCAAAAAACTAAGAATTGATGTTTTTCAGAATCAGTGAACCATGGTTAGCACAGTTTGGCAGAAAACACTTTCCTTTGTTCTATCAATAGCCATAGCACCTAACACACGGGTTTTCTAGAAAATCTCTTGGAATAGTAGCTTATTTGAAGTCATTCAGATGATTGAGCCAAATTTTTTATCCTTGAGCAGTCTAGATGGTAGAGGTTTTGGATATCAGGTTTGAAGATCAGAAAGGGAAAGATTCTGCTTCTGGATAACTTGGCCTACTTACTTAATGAATCAAACATTTTTGATGCACAATTAGGTAAAAATGATGAGTTTGGTAATATATGGGAAAGAGAACTGAGGAAAGTTCTGTCCCTATCTGTAAGAACATATAATTTCCATGACTATATGAAGAAACTGAGATAAGTATTGATAAATAGCAATGTTGCACAACCAAAGTAAGTAATAGCAGTGGAGAGAATTGCAGAAGAAGGGATAATACTAATACACTAACACTGCAGGAATTTTAGGAAGATTTGGAAGAAAATGTGGTAGCATGGAAGTTGAATGTGAAGAGTGAAGGAAGCTTTCAATGGATAAAAAACATTCCAGGATGGAAGAATAATATGAACACAGATAGCTTCGTGAATTTTAAAAGGATGTTGTGAAGGATTTAATAGCTTCACAACAATAGTGTGGCTGGAACAATGCATGTTTAAAGGATACAGCCTCTTTGAGGGAAGAGAATATTTGAATATTCATCTTACAGATGAAAGACCAAGCCCAGGTGCCCTGGGTACCAGACCAAGGCTCTCTCCATCTTAACCTGTGCACACCGGGAAATTGAGGCTGTCCAGAAAGGGAAAGATTGAGGGTAGGAGGAGAAGGGGGTAACAGAGGATGAGATGGTTGGATGGCGTCACCAACTCAATGGACATGAGTTTGAGCAAACTCCAGGAGATAGTGAAGGACAGGGAAGCCTAGTGTGCTGCAATCAATGGGGTCAGAAAGAGTTGGGTGTGACTTCCCAATTGAACAATGACAGCAACAAGGAATGGCAAGGCTCAATTGCTTAGGGCTGGTCATTTTTCTTTTCCTGGGACCATGGCTGAAAAAGACTTGTCAAGACTAGGTAGCAAAATACACTGGGAAGAGTGGAATGATAAATGATTTTTTAATTAGCTGTCATCAGATTTTATTGTAGAAATAGCCTACTTTAGGTCATTACCTTGAGATAAAGCATTAGATAGGGTAGCTTACTTGGAAAAGTAATCCTCTGTGTCTATTTCTTTCTGTATAAATGGAGTTAATGACAGTGTCTACTTCACAGATCATTAGGGCAACAACTAAGAGTATTCATTCATTTCAAGCACTTTTCACAGTGCCAGGCACATGATAAAAGTGATATGAATGTTAGATATTATTATTGTCCTTGATATTGTTATTGGTGTTTCTAGAAGCTGGAAGAAGAGTGCGGAGAAAATAATACCACCAACAAAAGTATAAACTCTGAGTGAGAGGTAAACAGAAATTTGTGAGAGGAGAGAGCAGAGGTTGGGAGAGAGATGAGAGGACTATTTTTCTAGTAAAGAAAATTGCTAGATGTGGTTGAGATACTTTGAATAATGAATAATGAAAATCTATTCAATTTTAACTTACTGGTTTCTCATTCTTACTTTCCAAGTGGAAACTAGAAACCACATCAAAGGTGACTAAGGGCAAATGTAGTCCAGGAAATTTGCAGAAATCTTCCAGAGGGTCAAGGAGTCAAGAATTTCACTCATGGTGACATGGGGATGGTGGACCATCAAGGGATTCAGCTGGAAATCAAGGGGTAACATGACCCTAACTGGCTTCTGCTTTCCCACACCCAGAAAAACAGAGCTTTTATTTGGCAGTTGACCTGTTAAATTCCTCAACTGTGAACTAGGACTAACTGTGAACTCTAGGACAAATGTAAAAGCTTGACTGGTTAATAATACTTAAAGTTTCATTTCCCTATAGATTTTATATTGATACTTTCTACTTTTACTATGTGATTCAATAAAACAGAACCAACTATATTAATATCTGTTTCAGTTTAAATTTTATGGTATGTCGTTGGCTTGAAATAGTGCTCATTGCTGGGTTAGAAGTGGATTCAGAAGTGCTTTAAAAAGAGTTTTGGGATTTTGAGATGATGGTTATATGTCAAGTTTTTTTATTAGGTGGAGAAACTTGGGGGGAACTACATTGGACTGGAAGCCAGGAGATCTTGAACAAATTGCATTCAGTTGAATTATAATTTCCTCTCCTCTAAAATAAAGTGAATGCTTATTTCGCAGAGTCATTGGAATAATAAAATATCTCTGCATGACTAGTACACTGCTAGTAACATAACTGCATCCAAAAAAATGGTGTATGCATTCTTTCAACAAATGTTTATTGGCTACTTATCATGTGCCAAGTACTATACTCAAAGATGGGGGCAAAACAATGAAGAAGGTTCTCCCTGTACTTAAGAAGCTCAGTTCTACTGGGGAGTTAGAAAAAACACACACACATAAATAAAATAGGTAGAACCTTTAATAAAACTGGTAAGAGGCTGAACAAAGGATGATATATTTTAGATAAGCTTGATGATTTTACCACTTGCTTATCAATAGATTTAACAGGCTATTACTCTTTAGAGTAAAATGGATCATAGTATATACTTGTTTTCACCTTTCCTTTCAATTCTAACATGTCAGTTGTTTGACTTTGGATGATCTCTGTGGGGTCAAACATTTTTAATAACTCAATTGCAATGGCTTAGTTTTATTGCTGGTTATGAACTCGTAACTTATATCACTCTGCCACCTACTCTGTCCAAATTTGATTAACTATTTTAGTTTGGAAAGGTGGAGAATTAAAAGTTGGGGCAACAAGGGATCTGGTTGCAGATTGTTATGAATCATGTGTCAAAGGAAATGTCTGCTTTGTTATTTACAGTCTTTCAAATACTGAAAGTTGGCAAATGTCTGAATCTATGCATTTATTATAATTTTTTTAGTGGAAGAATAAACCACTGGTGATTTGAGTCATCTAAAAAAACTTTTTACTATCCAAAATGTTCTCTTTTCTGCTATGTGGTGGGATTGCTTAATTTTTAGAACTATTTTTAGCTCAGTCACAATTTATATAGAAATCATTAAGTGAAACACATAGCTCTCTCCTTAAAATGTTATTTGAAGGGGAAAATAAAAGCATGCCTGAGGGACTTTTGGGGTTACCTACCCTGATTTTATCTGAGAACTTGTTGTAGGAAGTTATAAAAAAGAAAAAATGATACAGATTTCTGATTCTGATATAACCATCCGGGCCAGCTATTTCTAAAACTTTCGCCCATCTCGATTGATTTTCAGCTAAGGCTTGCCTCATAAATTATTGGATTTGAAAGAGACCTGAGAAGGATGATTGCTGAAACTAACAAATGCCTTGGTTAAGCCTTAGAAGCTTATAAAATATACCCATTCCTGGGTTCTATCCCAGTCATGTGTGTGAGTGATTAGTTGCTCAGTTCAGTCGCTCAGTCATGTCTGACTCTTTGGGACCCCATGAATCGCAGCAAGCCAGGCCTCCCTGTCCATCACCAACTACCGGAGTTTACTCAAACTCATGCCCAACGAGTTGGTGATGCATCCAGCCATCTCATCCTCTATCGTCCCCTTCTCCCCCTGCCCCCAATTCCTCCCAGCATCAGGGTCTTTTCCAATGAGTCAACTCTTCGCATGCAGTGGCCAAAGTATTGGAGTTACAGCTTCAGCATCAGTCCTTCCAATGAACACCCAGGACTGATCTCCTTTAGGATGGACTGGTTGGATCTCCTTGCAGTCCAAAGGAGTCTCAAGAGTCTTCTCCAATACCACAGTTCAAAAGCATCAAATCTTCAGCACTCAGCTTCCTTCACAGTCCAACTCTCACATCCATACATGACCACTGGAGAAACCATAGCCTTGACTAGATGGACCTTTGTTGGCAAAGTAATGTCTCTGCTTTTTAATATGCTATCTAGGTTGGTCATAACTTTCTTTCCACGGAGTAAGTGTCTTTTAATTTCATGGCTGCAATCACCATCTGCAGTGATTTTGGAGCCCAAAAAAATAAAGTCTGACACTGTTTCCACTGTTTGCACATCTATTTCTCATGGAGTGATAGGACCAGATGCCATGATCTTAGTTTTTGAATGTTCAGCTTTAAGCCAACTTTTTCACTCTCCTCTTTCACTTTCATCAAGAGGCTTTTTAGTTCTTCTTCACTTTCTGCCATAAGGGTGGTGTCATCTGCATATCTGAGGTTATTGATAATTCTCCAGGCAACCTTGATTCCAGCTTGTGCTTCTTCCAGCCCAGCATCTCTCATGATGTACTCTACATATAAGTTAAATAAGCAGGGTGACAATATACAGCCTTGATGTACTCCTTTTCCTATTTGGAACCAGGCGGTTGTTCCATGTCCAGTTCTAACTGTTGTTTCCTGACCTGCATACAGGTTTCTCAAGAGGCAGGTCAGGTGGTCTAGTATTCCCATCTCTTTCAGAATTTTCCACAGTTTATTGTGATCCACACAGTCAAAGGCTTTGGTATAGTCAATAAAGCAGAATAAAGCAGTCAATAAAGCAATACCCCATGTCCAAGGTAAGAGAAACCCAAGTAAGACGGTAGGTGTTGCCAGAGGGCATCAGAGGGCAGTCACACTGAAACCATAATCACAGAAAACTAGCCAATCTGATCACAGGACCACAGCCTTGTCTAACTCAGTGAAACTAAGCAATGCCGTGTGGGGCCACCCAAGATGGACGGGTCATGGTGGAGAGGTCTGACAGAATGTCGTCCACTGGAGAAGGGAATGGCAAACCACTTCAGTGTTCTTGCCTGGAGAACCCCATAAACAGTATGAAAAGGCAAAATGATAGGACACTGAAAGAGGAACTCCCCAGGTCGGTAGGTGCCCAATATGCTACTGGAGATCAGTAGAGAAATAACTCCAGAAAGAATGAAGGGATGAAGCCAAAGCAAAAACAATATACAGTTGCGGATGTGACTGGTGATAGAAGCAAGGTCTGATGCTGTAAAGAGCAATACTGCATAGAAACCTGGAATGTTAGGTCCATGAATCAAGACAAATTGGAAGTGGTCAAACAGGAGATGGCAAGAATGAATGTCAACATTCTAGGAATCAGCGAACTAAAATGGACTGGAATGGGTGAATTTAACTCATATGACCATTATATCTACTACTGTGGGCAGGAATCCTTTAGAAGAAATGGAGTAGCCATCATGGTCAACAAAAGAGTCCGAAATGCAGTACTTGGATGCAATCTCAAAAATGACAGAATGATCTCTGTTCATTTCTAAGGCAAATCATTCAATATCACAGTAATCCAAGCCTATGCCCCAACCAGTAACGCTGAAGAAGCTGAAGTTGAATGGTTCTATGAAGACCTACAAGACCTTTTAGATTAGTTGCTCAGTCATGTTCAACTCATTGCAACCGTTTGGACTGTAGCCCGCCAGGCTTCTCTTGTCCGTGGGACACTCCAGGCAAGAAGAGTGGAGTGGGTTGCCATTTCCTCCTCCAGGGGAGCTCCCCAACCCAGGGATCTAAACTGCATTGCCTGTGTCTCCTGCATTGCAGACAGATTCTTTACCCACTGAGCCATCAGGGAAGCTCTATCCCAGTCACACTATGTCAAATCCTGACTAGGTAGAGCCAAGGAATCCATGTGTTTATCAAGTTCCAATAATGATGAGCAGTTAAATTTGGAAATACTTTTGAAATGCAGTTGCGGACACAGAGGAGTACTATTGTAAAGGAAATGTAAAATATAAAAAGTAAAGGAGGGAGTCATTCATTTATTCTTTTATTTTATTTTATTTTATTTTTTTTTAATTTTTTTATTAGTTGGAGGCTAATTACTTCACAACATTTCAGTGGGTTTTGTCATACATTGATATGAATCAGCCATAGATTTAC